>NW_015548248.1:114894-136793 GCF_001515605.1 Sinocyclocheilus anshuiensis
ACAAGGATTAATAACTTGCCACTCATTTATGTATTTCATGTGCAAAAATCAAAGAAAAACAAATAAATACAATAAAATTTAAAAAATTTAATTAAATTAATAAAAAATAAAATAAAAGTAGTACTAATAACTTGCTACTTAGTTATGCATTTCATGCGCAAAATCAAAGAAATAAACAAAAATAAATCAAATTTAAAAAAATTATAATATAAAAATAAAAAGGACTTGTTTGTATTAACTAAATGTACTAATAACGTGCTACTTAGTTATGCATTTCATGTGCAAAATCAAAGAAATAAAAAATAAAAATAAAATTTTATAATAAAATAGTAATAGAAAAATATACAAAATTAAATAGTAATAATATAAATATAAAAAGAACTTACTTGCATTAATAATTAAAAATACTGATTACTTGCTACTTAAGCATTTCATGTTCAAAACCAAAGAAATAAGCAAAACAAACCAAGCAGTGTCATAATAAACAAGGTTTTCTTAATGAGTATAATATATTCAAATAATTTTCTTAATAATAGCAAAATATTGAATGTTTTAAAAATGTATTCACAGAAGTGAATTAAAAACAAAACATGCAGACAGTAATTAAACATCTTTTTTCATTTAAAAACAAACAAGCAAAAAAAAAAATCTACTTTTTTGAATTCGTAAAAAGAGAGCATAAACTCACATGTTTTCCAGTTTAGTCAACCGCAGCACAATCAGAACTAGTCTGCAATCAGGAGCTGTTTACTACAGAGACTGACCACCAGCTACTGATTAACCTCAACACACACACACACACACACACAAACGCATACACACACACTGGCTGTTGTGTGCGATCAGTCAGCGTCTTCAAATATTAACAGCCCTAAAAAGACACCCCATAACGCCCCTGCTGCCAAACATTTAGTAAGAAAAACACAAAATCAGCCCATTTTAACTCAACTCGCATGCCTCACCGCGAGAGAGCCGTGCGGCGTTTGTCTTCCCCGTGTGCGCACTATGAAGGGAGCATATGCTGAGTGTTTATCTGGAGTCAGAACAGTGAGTTACAGACTCATAGTGGATTACGGTTAGACGGCTGTAATCCCCTTTAGCAGAGCGGATCTAATCGCTGCGGCCCACCGGCTCTATCAGCCCGTTCTCAATCACAAACACACCTTCTCCTCCAAAAACCTTCTCTCAAAATGAGATGTGATAGTAGGGCTGGGCGATATAGCTAAAAAATGTATCAACGATATAATGTTTCATATCGTTCGGTATCGATAATTATTTACATTTTTTTATAACCTTTTTTAAAACAAAGAGCAATATAAAAAAATGTTTAAATTTAACCACTGTATTTTTAAATTAACCCAATTTATTGAGACAAACAACAAATATGTTTTGTTTTAACAGTCAAACACACAATAAAAATTAAACAAATATCTAATTTCTAATGTTTTATATGCCGATTAAATAGGTCTTAAGGAAACTTTTGACTTGTCTCCCGAGACCACAGGAGGGCGCCATTCACTCTGATTGTATTTAAAAACATAAGAGACGCAGCGAAAAGGAATAAACCTCCACAAATTTGCGACGTGTTTTCTAAAAGTTTAAACTGTTTTGACTTTGCATGGCTTTCTATACATCTCTTCTGTGAGACGCGAGTGCAGCAGTCATATTTGTCCGTCAAAAAGATGCGCTGAATATAACACACCTAACATTCGATTGTACTATTTTTGCATTCAAATATAAAATTTTTTAATTCGACTAATATTCATTCTTTACTCACAATCTCCTCACCACAGGCAGGCACATCACTCATGTTTGTGTGTGCTGTCTGCGTCACTCAGAGCACGTGCCTATATCATGCACTATATCGAACATTTTTTATATCGTTATCGAAGGTGTACTGTCGATAAATATCGATACCGTTTTATCACCCAGGCCTATGTGATAGACAAGCATCTATTTCCCAGCATGCCTCTGCACCAGGATAGTGTAAACAAGCCAAATGATGCTTCGATTAAGACTCTTTCCTAGGGCTGAAACAATTCCTCGAATACCTCGAGTAACTCAAGGCTTCGTTTAGTCCATTTACTGTAACTACACACGGAACACCGTGTTTCCCCACGGACCATTATTACTGACGCACAACCCGATAAACACTGGACCAGACCATAGACTGTATAAAAACCGGGACCAGACTTAAAAAAAAGCACTGGACATATTTAAGACCGTAAATCAATATGGCGGCTAGTTATAATGTCCCTACGTTAGCTATGTTTTGTGAAAGACTAAATGCCATTGTGCATAAAAATACCACAGAAAGTTAGTCAATATCACACGAAGAGTGCCAGTTTTCACCTCTAAAATTAGCATGATTACAAATGTGATTTTATTCAACAGTTCAATAAACAAGAAGGTAATATTATGAGACTTACGTTTTTGACACTATAGTGCCTATTTTTGCTTTATTTGGGCAACAAAAAAAATTCCAAACACAGCCACAGCGCTGTTTTGCATCTCTGTGCAACATGACGGCGATTCGTTCCTAAATGAATCACCCGTTTAAATGATTCGGTTCAATCGCAATGAATCACTTATTAACAGTGACATGTTGCCACCTACTGGCGGTTTTAATTTCACATTTAAAGTATCTTTTCGTTTTTATAATAATTTTAAATATCAGTATTCAATGTTTTATGTTTAAAATAACAAAATATTATTTATGCATTTGTAACTGCAGGTTAAATGCATTCATGTCCCTTTGTGTGGGAAATTCATCCCATGCAGCTTCTGCGTTTCCTCTGCATTGCAAAGATGAATTTTGATACTGATATCATTTGTTTGGTAACAGCCCAACACTTTTAGAAAAAAGGCTTTATAAAGGTAAAAATGCCCATAAAATGTCAAAATCAATTTAAACTTATTGGAACAGATTAATTTCTATCACTGCTGTGAACGGACCAGTACACAGAATATAAAGGATATCAAAAACAAGTTTTACACACACACACACACACACACACACACACACACACACACACACACATACAGAGTATGGTCTCTTGTTCTTGTTCCAAGTTACCTTCCTCTCCACTGATTTTTGCCTCTCACAAAAGCCACAAAGCCTTCCAAGAAGACAGTAAAGGCTCATGTCATGCTTGAGCTTTAGTTAGGCTGAAACTTGAAAGTTATATGGTTTATTAAATCTTTATTGCACAGAGTCTAAAAGAAAGACTGAAGTAGCCTAATCTGTAGGATTTGATGACTTGAAGTGAAAAACACATCACAACAAAACTGCCGTAATCAACAACCTGTCTACAATCATAATAATAATATGAATTGCTATTATTATTATTATTATTCAAAATACGTATTACTTAAATTATAGATATTTAATCAAAGAAATATATTTCAATTGCGTTAACACTAATGCACTGTAACAAAAAAAAAAAGCGCATATTATTGGTCTGAGAATACTGAAATTTCAATCAATATGTAATTAAAAGAAAATTTATAAAATTCACATACCTGCATAATAAGACCAGAAAAGCATAATAAAAGTGGTCTGAAGCCATAAACAAACCAAATCTAAGACAGCCCTAATCATACAACATGAAACGTTTACTTCAGTGTTTGACAGATGAAAAAATCCTGCAGAAAGTTCATTGTTTATGTGCATTATTCTGTCAGATTGTCAAAGAATGAACAGGGGTAAGGGATAGAAAATATCATTAACCTGACAGAAAATCAAAGGAGGCCTATGCAATGTCTTCACTAATAAAGTCAAACAAACTAGGGGTCGACCGATTATCGGCACCGATATTAAGCTTTTTAATGGTTATCGTATCGGTCATTTTCAAAACCGATTTGCCGATAAAATAATTTAAAAGCATTTAAAGGAAGTTTTTGCCAGAGCCCTTGTTATTCTTAATTTTGACATGAATTTTAATTTTTACACCAGACATATACAGTATATCAGCTCAAAATATCGGTTTACTTGATCTATAATAATCGGTATCGGCCCTGAAAAACACATATCGGTCGACCCCTGATACAAACGTGTGTTTGGTGATGCTCACCCTATAGACCTCCTCCAGCAGTAGTTTAGCGCAGTTTCTGCCCAAGTCCTCCGGCAGCACCGGATCTCCCTGACCCTGCGGTGTGGACACGACCTCAGCGCCGAGAAACGTGCCGTTCACCGTCTCAGCAACCAGCGTCAGGCCGAACCCTGGAGACCTGCACACAACACACAGTGCATTAGTCATTTCACCGTGACCACGTACTCACTGGTTACTAGATTGGGTTGCTGCTATGGTGTTCTGGGTGGTTACTAGGGCGTTGCTAGGGTGGTTATCAGGGCATTGCTAGGGTGGTTACTAGGGCATTGCTAGGCCATTGAAGTTTCTTCGCCACTAAACCCCCTTTACGCCAAGGTTCAATAAAAATTGCTTAATTATTGGCAAACAGCTTAGCATTAAGCCATCAGCTCAGACTGACTGACAGCAGCGACTCACTTCCCAGAGCTGGCTCCCTTCATGTGGTCGGTGTAGATGTAAATATCCGGGATGAATTTGTTCAGGATGCTCCTGGCCGAGTCCACGATCCTGTTGGACATCTGAGGAGAAACTCGCACAGAGAATCTGACACACGCCGGTCAAGGATCAACACTAAACACCAGTGCTGTGACACGCCAACAAAAAACACTCGAAGGCTAGATGACACTGCTTTAATTTAACTGGTTAATATTTCACTTTAAAAAAAACTTTTTGTTCATCAAAAATCTGGGGCCGTATTCACAAAACATCTTAAGGAAAATAATAGCTCCTAACTTGCTGATTTAGGAGAAACTCTTAAAAAATAATAGGTGTGTCAGCCCTAATTTTAGGACTCCTAAATTTTTGCTCTTAAAGAATTTGACAAAGCCTGCTAAAGCCTGTTTCTGCCAATGAATAAAAAGTAAAAAAAAAAGATAATTGCGATTTTTTTCCCTCACAATTCTGACTTTTTTCACAGAATTATAAAAAGATATAAACTTGCAATTGTGAGAAACAAGTAAATTGTGAGATAAAAAGTAGCGTTTACCTTTTTTTATTTTGTATTCAGTGGCAGAAACGGGCTTTAGGGCTGCAACAAACTATTATTTTGATAATCGATTAATCTAACGATTAATCGACTAATCGCTGATTATTTAGCTGATTAATCGGTAGGCTTTGATTTTGAAAATATTGTGTTATACATATTCTAATACATAAAACAAGGCAATCACTTCAGATTTTTGAAAATGTCAAGCAATTATATTACTATTATATAATATTTTTTTTTACAATACAAATGTATTTGGCACAGATAATGAGATGACAGGGAGACATTCTCATTTACCATTTAATTAACTATGAAAAAGTGAGTGAATGACTGATGCATTAATCTGCCTAACATCTCCTTTTGTAAATCATATGGATGCCCCGAAGCGAAGAACGGAAAATTACTTTGACGCGAGTGTATAGAGGACTTTACACATGACAGCATTTTTTGTTCTGCCCACACTCTACAAGCGCCAAATGTGTGCGTCTTCTGTTGGATTTCATCCGGAAGAGCTGCACAACAGCGCCACACTGGTCAAACCGCGTTATTGCAGGCCTTTACATTAGGTCACATGAGATCAAACGACTACTCCACAACAAAAATTATTAAAAAAATTTTTCTTGTCAATAATGTCGACTAATCGTTTCAGCCCTATAACGGGCTTCCATAAAAACCAGCTCCTAAATCTGTGAAAAGTTAGCCTACATTTTAAACTCTTTATTTGAACATGGCTATATTTTTATTTTAAAAACTTTATTTGAATATGGCAACAATTTCATTTTAAAAACTTTATTTGAATATGCCAACAATTTCATTTTAAAAACTTTATTTGAATATGCCAACAATTTCATTTAAAAACTTTATTTGAATATGGCAACATTTTATTTTAAAAAACTATTTGAATATGGCATTTGATTACTAAATGACAGAGACCCTACCCCCATCAGCCAATCATAGTTAGTAAGCTTGATGACATCATCCACAGCAACAAGCTCAACCCCGCCCCTTTCACTTAGCTTAAGATTTCCACCCATTCCTTAGTAAAAGTTTCTCTCAGCAGCTTTGTAAATAGGTTTGAAGAGGAAACTCTTACCCGAGAGATTTTCCTGCTATTTAGGAGAACTCTTAGTGGTAAGATGAAATTTTTTGTGAATGTAGACATTTGTGAAATTTCCCTTGTATTGGAAATTTCAACTAATATTGTGGAACTTTTTTGACAGAATTGACAGAATTCCTGGTAACTGGTTTTATCATCAATGGAAGGATACGCTGTTCCTCGGATCCTCTTGATTTTTCCCGGTTCCGTGAGCTGAACGGGTTTCATGGAGCGGCGAACGGGACAGGTGAAGAGCACCTCACCTCCTCCTGCAGGAGCCATGCCTCGCTTCAGCACCTACAAACCAGATCAGCAACACAACGCTAGAACACAACCCAACCATTTGCATTTATGCATGTGCAGATGCTTTTATCCAAGGCGACTTTCATTGCATTCAATGTAAACGCTGCATCACTTCATGCATTCACTGGGAAACTGAGCCAAGTTAATAGACTAATAGTTTCAAAAAGGTTTCTGTTTGACACACACTACTGACAAACCTTTATTTCCAGACCGTCTCCATCAATCCCAAACTTCTTCATCAAAGGAATAGCAGTGACCTTCAGAAGATCCACCTAGAGAACATGAGCATTTTATACCGATAATTAGACATCAAAGCAGAAGAATCAAATGTGATTACTATAATATTACCACACACACTCTCAGAATAACAGTCGACAGATACTGGATTGTGGCAAAAACTAATGAAAAGTAGGAAAATCTGGACAAAATTTTGTTATATGAACAAAAATGAAATTTCTCAAAAGGTTCACAATAATGTCTTTAAATAAAACAATTAAATAAAAAAAAAAATCCAATAACAAACAGCTGTGCTTTATCACACGCATTTTTTATTATTATTTTATTATCATGAAATTTATAAGTGTAACAAGAAATGGAGAGAAATACAAAATTTCTAGAAGTAACATCAGCTCAACTCAAGTGTAATTCAGTATACAGTATGTCCATGTGCCCTCATATAAACTTTATACCATGCTCAGTTTTTAGATGTATATATTTCACCTTGCTCTTATGTTTGTTTTGCACATTGGTGTATGCAAATTTCAATGTTGTTATATTTTTCATATTCATTCATACCATGTTATTCTTTATGATTCTTTCTTTTATTGTTACTTCACATTACATTATATTCATATTATGTCTTATTTTACACACATACTCAAGTATTATTCATTTATTCTCTTTATTTCCATTTATACTCATATGTGACCCTGGAGCACAAAACCAGTCATAAGGGTACATTTTTGGAAATTGCGATTTATACCTCATCTGAAAGCTGAATAAATAAGCTTTCCATTGATGTATGGTTTGTTATGATAGGACAATATTTGGTCGAGATTCAACTATTTGAAAATCTGGAATCTGAGCGTGCAAAAAAATCGAAATATTGAGAAAATCATCTTTAAAGTTGTCCAAATTAAGTTCTTAGCAATGCATATTACTAATCAAAAATTAAGTTTTGATATATTTACAGTAGGACATTTACAAAATATCTTCATGGAACATGATCTTTACTTAATATCCTAATGATTTTTGGCATAAAAGAAAAATCTATAATTGTGACCCATACAATGTATTGTTGGCTATTGCTACAAATATACCCCAGCGACTTAACACTGCTTTTGTGCTCCAGGGTCACATATTCCATTGACGTAGTATATTTTTCTTCATTTGACATAAGAAAGTACATCTTGTTATGCTTAAGTGATGTTTGGATAGGATATTGGAAACGTATTCTCTGCAAAAATATTTTTATATGCAAGGATGTTTGCTAAATTTGTCTTCCGTGGTACAGCGAGTTCTTTTCCAAGAGCTGGTGTTTGCCAAGAGCTGCTATTTCTGCTCAAAAGGTGTAAAACCACAGCCTGTCAGCCTCATCTGTTTTTATCTGATCTCATCTATCGCACCTCATTGTCATGTCAACATCACCTGACCTAGCTTTGAGCTTCAAGTTAATAAGACAGTGACACAATGGATAAAATCGATCAGACATAAAGATCTTGTGATGTTGTAAGAGGATGCAAGTCTTTAGTGTATAAATTATTCCAATTGGCTTATCAGACATCTGCTTCTTTTCTTCTGCTCATATCACATGCTCCAAAGGCCTTTGTCTTTTGACTTCTGAGGATTATTATACTTTGGTTAAATCTCTTAGAGATTTTAAGTAGAATATACTCAGTTTGAACTTTGTAATCTTTTTTTTTTTAAATCTTTTTCTTTAGCTTTAATATTTCATTTCTGTAATTGTTATCATTTATGATTTTGTCTTAAAATTAGGCTTGCCGCGATAGACGGTGCTGACGGTGTTAAGCTGCAACACCGGTTACGTCACTTGCCCACCGCGGGACCGACCTCCACCGTCGTTTTGATTTTTTATAGTAATAAAAAGCATTTAGTTCAGTAAAAGAACAGACACTACAATTAAAAACTGAACGCGGCTGCTCAATGCAGCGTGCTGAACGACAGTCGCATCACAGATCAGATTTAATTTCTCCAGTGAGGAGAGTGAGTCCAAAGTAAAATGCGCACGGCGCTTTTAAACTATTCAAAAGCGAAGGAAAGCGAGGAAAAGAGGGAACGCCCCACCCCGCGGTGATACCGGTATAACCGGTGTTGTCACACGTCGATTAACCGGTGGGAAAATTTCCTCACCGTCACAACCCTACTTAAAATAAATTACAATTTTGTCTGAAAGACTTCGACTGCATCACACATAACTACTACACAGTGTTTATTTTGTAAGAACAGAGAAAAGATTGTAAAAAAAAAAAAACAACGTTATGAAGCAGGTGATTGGATGAGCCAAAGCAAAAACCAAAAAAACAACACTATTTTTTAGATATGCTGTTGTTTGTAATTGCTCCTGCTATTTGTTTGCTTTTGATATACGGTTTTATACTGATTAAAGCTTTAGTACAGCACAATACATGATTGCGTTGTAGCATTTTTGTAAAGTAATTGTTTCATTTGTAAAAGTAAGAAGTGTTTGCTCATTAACAAAATCTAGTGTACTGGCATTGAACTCGCGTAGATTGAGGAAGCTGTCCTCCGTAAAATGTGCAGCACAGAGAGCTATATTGGGATTATAATTTTCAGGAACAGAGTTAAGAAAGAATTTTAACCATTTTTAATTTTAAAGGGTTAGTTCACCCAAAAATGAAAATAACCCCGTGATTTATTCACCTTCAAGCCATCCTAGGTGTATATGACTTTCTTCTTTCAGACGAATCCAATCGGAGTTATATTAAAAAAATGTCCTGGCTCTTCCAAGCTTTACAATGGCAGTGAATGGGTGTTATTTTTCAACAGTCCAAAAAAGCACATCCATCCATCATAAAAAGTGCCTCACACGGCTCTGGGGTGTGAATAAAGGCCTCCTGAAGCGAATCGATGCGGTTTTGTAACAAAAATATCCATATTTAAAATGTTATAGTTTTATTATATACAATATTTTTTTAATATAACTCCGACTGGATTTGTCTGAAAGAAGAAAGTCATATACACCTATGGATGCCGTGAGGGCGAGTAAATCATGGGCTAATTTTCATTTTTGGGTGAACTATCCCTTTAACCAACAAAGAGGCCCTGCAATCAGAGTTTCGACGGCATGGCAACAACTACTCTTCCTCTTCTCTAAAGCAGCCCAACATGGCCACGCCCCCTTTTTTAATGTAAATTTTAGGGTTTGTGATGTCACAAACGCAGGAAGAAGCTCATCATAGTCTTTTTTTTGTAGTCCTTTAAATAGGACTCCCTTTGCATTGAACTCTGAGCGTCGTAACTTTGCAGACGTCGTTAATGCTCTAACAGCAACATTACACACAAACTAAAGTTAAAAAAGTGAAATCGTAATCAACCACCCATTTAAAGGGACAGTTCACCCAAAAATGAAAATGTATTTATTTTTGCTCTTTATTCTGCTGAACACAAAAGAAGATATTATGAAGAATGCTGGCGATCTAACAGACAACGGCAGCCATCGACTTCTATAGTATGGAAAAAGTACTTTGGAAGTCAATGGCTACCGTCAGCTGTAATGGGCTAATTTTCATTTTTGGGTGAACTATCCCTTTAACCAACAAAGAGGCCCTGCAATCAGAGTTTCGACGGCATGGCAACAACTACTCTTCCTCTTCTCTAAAGCAGCCCAACATGGCCACGCCCCCTTTTTTAATGTAAATTTTAGGGTTTGTGATGTCACAAACGCAGGAAGAAGCTCATCATAGTCTTTTTTTTGTAGTCCTTTAAATAGGACTCCCTTTGCATTGAACTCTGAGCGTCGTAACTTTGCAGACGTCGTTAATGCTCTAACAGCAACATTACACACAAACTAAAGTTAAAAAAGTGAAATCGTAATCAACCACCCATTTAAAGGGACAGTTCACCCAAAAATGAAAATGTATTTATTTTTGCTCTTTATTCTGCTGAACACAAAAGAAGATATTATGAAGAATGCTGGCGATCTAACAGACAACGGCAGCCATCGACTTCTATAGTATGGAAAAAGTACTTTGGAAGTCAATGGCTACCGTCAGCTGTAAGGTTCCGAACATTCTTCAAAATATCTTCTTTTGTGTTCAACAGAAGAAACTCGTACAGGTTTGGAACAATGTGGCAAGTAAATGATCACAGAATTTTCATTTTTGTGTGAACTGTCCCTTTAAATTGACAAATTAACACTAAATGTGACAGATCCCTGACCAAGGGGCAAATATCGGTGCCGATTAATGGGCAAACACTCACTGATGGGTCTGTGGGGTCGTTGGTGACGCCCTTCAGCACGGCTCTGAGCGGGCTCTTCACGAACGGGGCCAACATGAGCAGAGCCTCCAGATAATAACCGATCGAGCGCTGGACGTTACACTCGTGCTCCACTGAGCCGCCGTACAGCAAACCCGGCTGATAGAACAACACCGTTCCTGCGTCAACAGAAGAATATCATCAGAGAACAACCAACACGTCTGTTAACCAGTGTTCACTAGAACTCACCCGTCTGGTTGATCTCGATCCTGGTGCCGTTGGTCACTTTGTCGAGGAGCCTGATGAAGCTCGCTTCAAAATCTGACCAACACAAACACATCTGACGTTTAGATTTCAATGAAATAATAAAATAATATCTTCAGCAAAAACAGATGCACATTTTGAAACACATAAAAACAAAAGCTAAAAAAAAAAAAACAGTAAAAATCTGATGAGAAGAACCACATTTAAGCCAAGTTGCTGATATAAAGGCTTCTGCTTAAATGCCTGAAACTAGTTTCGTAGCCAAATATAAATTTGATTATATATTTATTTACAAGACTAAAATGTCATACAATGCTTTTAGATGAAAGAGTGGATCAACTAAAATTATGTGAATTTGTTATCCAAGGTAAAAATTCTGAAAAAATGTTTTATTAAAAAAGCAACAAATTTACAACAAAGATTTTTAAATTATGAAAAAAATACAAATACACTAAAAACAAAAATCCATTAAAATATGGTAAAAAAAAAACTTATTTTATTTAGAAAAGAAACTAAAAGGCAAATAAATAAGTCTAGAATAAACAGGGTTCAAAATGACAATCAAACAAATAAACTTGGACATGCAGTAGTATTTTATTTATAAAAATACTACTGCATAAATATTTTATTTATAAAATACATTTAAAAG
Source organism: Sinocyclocheilus anshuiensis (assembly GCF_001515605.1). Taxonomy (NCBI): domain Eukaryota; kingdom Metazoa; phylum Chordata; class Actinopteri; order Cypriniformes; family Cyprinidae; genus Sinocyclocheilus; species Sinocyclocheilus anshuiensis. Next base: position 126,741 of record NW_015548248.1, read on the forward strand.
GCAAATAATTAAGCCTAGAATGAATAGAATACAAAATGACAAACAACTAAACAAATAAATACAAGAAAATAAATTCATAAATGAACTGAACATGCAAGAAATACAAGTAATAAACAATTTTTTAACTACAGAGACGAAAACTCTGGAATCTGAATCTCAGAAGTACAACATGTGCTGTAGATATATGATGCTGTGATGATAATGTATTTCATATAATGCATGTATAGATGTTTTGATGATGATGAAGAGCTGTGTTATTGATTGTTTACATACTGCATCACGTGTCACGTGTGCTGTTGTGATATAAACACACCTCGCAGGCCGGGATTGTCATCTTTAGATCTGATGTTTGGTATTTTGACTCGTTTTCCGCTCAGTGTGGACAACACGAGTCTCTGTCTGAAGCAGCTGCAGCCCTCAAACTCCATGATGTGAAGAGATACACGTGTTTCTGCACTCAACACGCGCGACGAGAGCCCGCGAGGGACAAACCACAAAACGCGAAGGCGAAAAGATGCCGTTGCATCTGATGACCACCAGAGGGCCCAATTTTCTCTGCTCGGACACCATAGAATAGAGACAAGCTGTAGAAAAGCATTTTAAATTAGTTTAATCTATGCAGTTTTTTTTTGTCAAGCTAAATAAACTATGTAATACAATCAAAATTTAAAAATATATTAAAATAAAAAATGGTTAAATAGAAATGTTAAATAGAAACAAAATGGAAAGCATAAAAAATATTAAAATAATTTTAATAATTAAAATAATAATATAAAAATAATATAAATGTACATTTCTTATAAATATATTAAATGTATATTTATATTTTATTCATATTTTAGTGGTTAATCATAAATATGAATAATTTTACAAATATTTTATAATATTAATATAAATATTTTTATTTATATTTTTTATATTTAGTGATTTAATATCTGTCATGAATACTGATACTAGCTTATTTATTTATTTGTCTATTGAGATTTGATCTCATTTATTTGTGAATATTAAAATGAAAGATTTACAGTTTACAGATTTTTTTGTACTTATTTTATTATTATTATTATTATTATTTGTCATATCACATATAGTAGATAAGATATATAAGATGCTATTAAAATTTTTCAAACCACATTTTACAAAACCAAGACAAAATCTAAAAATCAAAGGCAAAAATATTTAAAATGTATTATTTAAAGCTTAGCTATTTTATTCATTAATCGAATGTCAATAAAACACAAACAAGGCATTTATTAAGACCTTTTGTGAATTTACAGTGAATTCAGGTTAGTATGTGTTCAGTGACATAAATTTTATGCATTTTATAATAAAAAGCAGATACATTTTCCCTAGTGCAGATATTTCCCAATTCTAGACTACTACATTAAAAGTGTACTGGTTTTATCTGGTCTTGACCTTCCTCTTAATATGTCAGAAAGCTTCACTGCATTTAACACGCACACACACACACACACACACACTGCATAAGGCAGGCTCTATAAATGAAAGAATGTCACCACACAGTCATAAAGTGAAAGTGTACGTATTAAGTGAGATAAAGTGTGGTATTATAATGAGATTTCTGGAGAGACTGGTTGAGAGGAATGCTGTAGCTCTGCAGAAATAACTCTGTTGTAACATGCAGAAATGAACATATACACATTATATCTCACCATAGGAAGCAGCACATAGAAGCATGTTTTGAAACAAACATTTCTGGACTTTAATTTGTAGCAGATAAATACAAGAATATCAAAGGCTGAATGTTACAGATGTTGCACCAAAACGTGTTACACTCACTGTATCATTGAAACACTGGGCAATAGTTTTTATTACAATTTTGAATTAGAATTAATTTCTTAATTCAGTTTTAGTTTAGTATTTTTGTACACCAAGTTGAACTAATTAAAAATGAGAAATGTCAGAGGCATATATTAAAATGAGAAATATTGTCAGCTAAAATGAGAAATAAATACGCTTTTTGTAATATTTTTTTTTCAGTTAATGTTTATTTCAAGTCTTTTCTTTGTTTGTTTTAGTTTTAGTGTAACAACCCTCGGCTGGATTCACGAAAATCTCCTTAATTAAGAAGTTAATTTTAAAGTTAAATTTTACATTTATATTTACATTATATATTTTTACATTCATGCACCAAAAATTATATAAATCATCTTAACATATTTTGTTTATTTTAATCTTTGTTCAGATCATCATGGTTTTCAAAATGCAGTAATAGCCTGTTCTTATGATGGATTTTCATAGTTTAAGATTGAAAGTCTGGAGCAAATGAAAAACAATAAAAAAATCTACACATAAAAGTGTAAAATAGCAGAAATAAATGAGGGCATAAAGGCATTACATTTCCAAGATAACAAGCTTTAATGTGACCTGAAGACAAAAGCTGAAATCTGTTAAATCAAAATTAAACTCTGGGACATAAAAGTTATTATTCTGTAAATTATAATGTACAGTCATGAATTTTAGATAAACACAGTCATGGATAAAATATTATTTAATCTGCGCAAGTCTAACGTGCAACAATTCACAACAAGTCCCCACATGCATTTTCACTCCTCCCCTCGTCCAGTTATCAGTTTTCTGTTTTTCATTCATGTTCATCCCCTCAACCCCCCCATGATGATCCAGAGCCTATAAAAGATCTTCCGTCCGATTTGAGAGACAAGCTGCTGTTGTTATCGCTGAAACACAGTATTTTCCAAGACTACACAAAAACGGTGAGTATATGTTTTTAAAGCTTTTATAACAGAGCAACTAAAAAGCTTAATGTCATTTTATTTATAGTGACAACAATAATATGAATGAATTCAATTCTAATTAAAACTTGACCAATTACCTGCAAGCTAAAGACTATACTAAAACAGTGGCCTAATAATTGACATTTGGGGTATGACTTGTGTAATTCTTTAAGAGTTTATCAACAGATTTTCCCTAATAATTTTTGAATGATAGATTTTAACTTCAATGTTAACTCTGTTGTTTTACAGATGAGTGCATCCAAACTTCAGGAAAGGTTCGTAACCCTGCTCAGATTTCTAGAATGATGGAAGCTGTGCACTTTATTATATATAAATACTGCCCTGCATAACCTACATAATGTCTATTACAAACTCGATCATCACTTCAAAATAAACTTTAGATAGTTGTATTCAAATCTAAAATCATAAATATATTAAATAGCACGAGGCCATAACCAGGGGTGAATTTAGTGATTTGGTGGCCCCAGGCAAAATATAGGATTGGGGCCCTACGCATTTGCACACATTTACCTGGATCAACCTTGAGGTTCCTTTTTTGTTGTGATGCTTGCTGTTACTCAATGGTGCCTCATAGTTGTGTCCAATGTTTCTACATTCTTCATGTGCATGTTATGATGGCTTTCTTTCATGTTGTAGTCCACGAAATAGCCATTGATTTACAGTTGAGATACATATTTTCACAAAAACAAAATAAATTATAAAACGATAAACCTCACAATTGAGCCTTTAAACCAGAAAAGGGATGAGTGAGAAGTATAGATTATTATATTAATTTAAAATGAGGTTATGTGGGTGGATTCTCGTGCACATCCTGATTTTGCTGAGTTAGATGTGTTCCTAGGTCAACATATTTTGTTGACCCTGGAACAACATTTTAATCCAAAAATGTAGTCTTGACCATATCCCTACACCTAAACCAGAGGAAATGATAGATGAATGACACTGATGTACAAGCACCAAACACTGATTGTAAGCCTAAACTTTACAAAAACTATAACCTGGTTCTTCAAGTCTGATTGGTTAATCACAGTGTTGTTCCAGGGACAACAAAGATGTTGATCCAGGAACATGTCATACTTGTTAAAATACGGTTCTGAGGATTTTCGCATTGGTCTGAACAAAAACTGCAGACTGGATTATTGAAACTGCACATTCATTCTCTGCCAGCAGGAGGCGCTTTTGGAACGTCAGAAATATAGCGGTTTCCCCGGTAACAACTGTAAACAAAACAGCGCTGCGCTCATAAACGCTACTTTATCAGATCAAATGAAAATGCCATCGAAATTTTTTGAAGACAGTCGGTTCCCTTCAGAGATTCATTCATATAATTGAATTAGTGAGAATGAGAGAAGTGTGATAAATATAGCCATATCGCGAGGAAAGTCCACTGATGAGTTAAGCCTGTGTGCATGGCTGTCTAATTCTAAACTTTAAAATAGCCTACATTTATTTTTAGTTATTTTAACTATATGACTATGACTAAATTATACATTTACACACCTAAGGATTATATCAACCACAAAAGTAACTGCACATGCGTCCTCTACTTGGGTCCCTCTCATAAATGTGCGGCATTTAAAACAATAAACATATAATGCGCAAAACTGCAGACTGGATTATTGAAACTGCACATTCATTCTCTGCCAGCAGGAGGCGCTTTTGAAACGTCAGAAATATAGCGGTTTCCCCAGTAACAACTGTAAACAAAGCAGCGCTGCGCTCATAAACGCTACTTTATCAGATCAAATGAAAATGCCATCGAAATTTTTTGAAGACAGTCGGTTCCCTTCAGAGATTCATTCATATAATTGAATTAGTGAGAATGAGAGAAGTGTGATAAATATAGCCATATCGCGAGGAAAGTCCACTGATGAGTTAAGCCTGTGTGCATGGCTGTCTAATTCTAAACTTTAAAATAGCCTACATTTATTTTTAGTTATTTTAACTATATGACTATGACTAAATTATACATTTACACACCTAAGGATTATATCAACCACAAAAGTAACTGCACATGCGTCCTCTACTTGGGTCCCTCTCATAAATGTGCGGCATTTAAAACAATAAACATATAATGCGCACTGTTGCTCAGTATTTAATTACAGCTTCAGATGCATGGTATTTTCATTTGCTACAAGCAGGAAACACAAGAAGCACGTTCAACGCGGACACACAGGAGGTTGTCGTCATAATAAACACCGTAAACGGCTACCGTTCGCGTGTCCGTGCTTAATGCGCATCTCGTAGGCCTATATGAAAACCATTTTAGGGGGCCCTTGGCTTTTGGAGACCCAAGGCGGTCACCTACCTTTGCCTAATGGGTAAGTCCGCCTCATAACCTCATAATGAATTAAATAAATAAAGATTTAAATGGATTTATGTTAAAGAAAAAGAACAAGAAACAGGAAAGAACAGGAATTAGTGAAGTTTTTGTAAAATTATCAGTTTGAATTGTTTTTAAAATATGCCTATCAATCTTATCACGTTCTTGTCATATTGCGGTCACCTACCTTTGCCTAATGGGTAAGTGCGCCTCATAACCTCATAATGAATTAAATAAATAAAGATTTAAATGGATTTTTGTTAAAGAAAAAGAACAAGAAACAGGAAAGAACAGGAATTAGTGAAGTTTTTGTAAAATTATCAGTTTGAATTGTTTTTAAAATATGCCTATCAATCTTATCACGTTCTTGTCATATTCAGTTATGAATTACATGAATCACTTAATGTCAGACTATATTTCCAATTAAAACGGTGAAATTTGACACACACACACACACACACACACACAAAACGTCAAGTTCCTGTCACTGGATATTAGCCTACTAACGGTTGTTTAACATTTCTGTCGTAAAATTACAGAAACCTGTTTCCGCCACTGAATAAAAAATTAAAAGGTAATTATGAATTTTTATCTCGCAGTCCTGACTTTTTTCTCAGATTTTTTTCTCTAACATGATTTTGGGATTGCAAGATATAAACTCGCAACTGCGAGAAATAAAGTCAGAATAGCGAGTTTATATCTCGCAATTCTGACTTTTTTTCTCAAATTCTGACTTTTTTTCTCGCAATTGTGAGATATAAAATCGTGTTTGTGAGATATAATGTCCTATTCTGAGGGAATAAAAACTGACTGTTTTCTTACAGTTGCGAGATATAAACTCGCAATTGCGAGAAAAAGTAAGATAGTGAGGTAAAAAGTCACAATTACTCTTTTTTCTTCTTTTTTTCATTATTAAGGGGGATTTGCCCCCCCCTCAATCTGGTGGTTATGGCTCTAAAATAGTAAGTGATGTTAAATTCAGCACTGCTCTGTTTGTCTGTCTTTATGCAGCAGCGAGGTGAGAATCGCACACTCTCTACATACGAATGAGGAGGAGTTTGTAGCCAGAAGGAGAGAAACTGTTTTTCAAAGCCTACAGAAACTCAAGATACACTGCAGTAAGGTAAAACATCTTATACTTCATATATCTGCCTGCTATTGCTTCTTTAAATTACCTACAAATGTTTCTGTAGCTGATGAATGCAAAATCAAGCTTGTGTATTTCAGAGTGAAATGCCAAACATTGCATTACTGGGTTCTGGAGGAGGACAAAGAGCCATGGTGGGTTTGCTGGGATCTCTGGTTCAGCTTGATAAAGCGGGTCTTCTGGACTGCATCCTTTATCTGAGCGGAGTCTCTGGATCCACCTGGTACGAACCCTGACAAACAACAAACACAGAGAGACTGAATTGGGTTGAATGTCAAAAATGAGAGCAGTATGTTCTTCTCTGAAGGTGCATGGCCTCTTTATACCAAGAACCAGACTGGTCCACCAAACTAGAGACCGTGAAGGACCAAATCATCAAGAGACTCAGCGGACCAGGAGTCAGATGGGGAGACGCATTTGCCAAACTTAAGAAATATTACTATGAGAAAGATATCTTCAGCTTGACAGATGTCTGGGCAGTGATGGCTGTCACAGAATATGTGAAAGAGGTCTGTAACTATTCATACCACAACCCTGCATGATCTACGGTAGACACAGTCAGTCTTAAAGTGCTGTATTTTTAATAGATTGTTGATCTTGGAATGCCAAGGAACCTGAGGGACATAAACACATACTGTAATATTCTTCTGATTACAAACTACTACAAATCTGCTGAAACACAAGAACCAGACTGGTCCACTAAACTAGAGACCGTGAAGGACCAAATCATCAAGAGACTCAGCGGACCAGGAGTCAGATGGGGAGACGCATTTGCCAAACTTAAGAAATATTACTATGAGAAAGATATCTTCAGCTTGACAGATGTCTGGGCAGTGATGGCTGTCACAGAATATGTGAAAGAGGTCTGTAACTATTCATACCACAACCCTGCATGATCTACGGTAGACACAGTCAGTCTTAAAGTGCTGTATTTTTAATAGATTGTTGATCTTGGAATGCCAAGGAACCTGAGGGACATAAACACATACTGTAATATTCTTCTGATTACAAACTACTACAAATCTGCTGAAACATGCAGTGGGGTCTAAAGTCTGAGATCACATTGAAAATAAGATATTATAATTTGAAACTGCAGGAAATAAAAAATTTTGGACTTATAAATGATAAATAATTCATTTATGATATTAAATTGAGAATAATTATCTCGCTTGGACACAAAATAGCCTATAGATTGGGATTGAAATATTTTATTAGCTCATTAAGCGCAAACCTCCTGCGAAGAAAAACAATTCCTCGCAAGTGGTTTGGAAGCAAGAAAAACGAACAATTTCGCATAAGATGAACATTTAAAGGGGTAACAGTCATACCAATTATTACACAGATTTTCACCAATTAATAATGTGGACATGACATGTTGATTTGAAACTGCTTTAAAATCTTACGTTATAATTAATTCTAGAAACAAGACAAACTCTTCAACCATATAACTGTATCAGGCAGTGTTGGGGAAAGTTACTTTTAAAAGTAATGCATTACAATATTGCGTTATTCCCTAAAAAAGTAACTAATTACGTTACTTAGTTACTTTTTATGGAAAGTAATGCGTTATGATACTTTTGAGCTACTTTTTAAATCTGGGCAGGGCTTGCTTGATTGTTTTTAATATAAAAAAGTTATTCTTTTACAAACATGAAAGCCCTTTCATAAGAAAAGTGAAATGAATAGGCCTCAGGCTGAAGGAAATGTAAATTCACGTCTGTACAGTAGAGGGCGCAGCGCAAACAAATCACATGAAGAATATGACGCAGGAGAAGAAAGTTCAACACTATTCAGCAATAACTAAAATCAAACACAAATGTGTCATTTTTTATTCATTTTGAGGAATGCTGAATCTGTTTTTGTGCAGGTGAGATGAGTAAACACATGTTCATATTTAGTCTAGAACTACAGTAAGATCATGTTCACACACAACGCTCTGCACTTACTCCTGATTTCTCTCAACATGGCAACACCAGAGCTGTCAGTCAATACATGGAAACAAAGTAACTGGAGTTACTTATTTGAAAAATTAACTCAGATATTTCCTTCTAAATGAAAAAGTAATGCGTTACTTTACTAGTTACTTAAAAAAAGTAATCTGATTACGTAACTCGCGTTACTTGTAATGCATTACCCCCAACACTGGTATCAGGCCTAATAATACTGAAGTCTCTGGTTTCATTTTACAGTAAATAAAGCAGCATTGGAATGAAACGAAAGAAAGCGCATCCGTCGGTGTGATACAAGAGACATGAAGGAAGCTCTGGATGAGCGGTCATTATTGCTGTTGGCGACACTTATCAGGGAATAAATACATTCAAGTCTTGTCGGGGGATTCTGTTGATTGCACGTGAACGCCACCACATTTCTCACTGACACACCCCAAACTCAGAAACTTGGGGCTTAAAGAAAATTTTGAGTTTCCCACTCATAATTACGACTTTGTGGTGGTGTTCATGTGTGATCAACTCGTAACAGTGCTGGGTAGTAACTGATTAAATGTAATCTGGATTACACAATCAGATTCTAAAATTTAAATACTTTTAGATTATATTTTTTAAAATACTCATAATCAGACTAATTACTTATTGACATGATTATATATGATTCACACAATGGCAATAAATGATTCATAACTTCCAACGGGGAGGGGGCGGTGGGCACTCTGGAGACCTCTAGGGACAGGCCTACACGGGACGGACGGCCTCCAGGGTGGTACCCGTTCAGGGACCCATGGCGCAGCAGGCAGACTAGGGAGCCATGGCGGAACAGGGGTCCTCCCAGGGCTTGACTCTGGAACTGTGGCCCTCCCTGGGCTTGACTCTGGAACTGTGGCCTTCCCTGGGCTTGACTCTGGAACAGGGGTCCTCACTGGGCTTGACTCTGGAACTGTGGCCCTCCCTGGGCTTGACTATGGAACTGTGGCCCTCCCTGGGCTGGACGTAGGAACAGGGTCTTTCTCTAGGCTTGACTTGGGGACTGAAGCCCTCTTTGGGCTGGACGTGGGAACTGGAGCGGACTCAGGGGCTGGAGCCGACACTGGAGTGGACTCAGGGGCTCGAACTAACAGTAATTTTCTCCGCATTCTCCTCATTTGAGCAGAGGTGAAGGAGACAGCTGCTGTCAGCTGAGGGCTTGGGAGTGAATTGGTCAGCGGCCTTGACAATGGAACGGCCTGCGGGGGATCCTCCCTGGGCTTGACTCTGGAACTGTGGCCCTCCCTGGGCTTGACTCTGGAACAGGGGCCCTCTCTGGGCTGGACGTAGGAACAGGGTCTTTCTCTAGGCTTGACTTGGGGACTGGAGCCCTCTTTGGGCTGGACGTGGGAACTGGAGCGGACTCAGGGGCTGGAGCCGACACTGGAGCGGACTCAGGGGCTCGAACTAACAGTCCTTTTCTCCGCATTCTCCTCCTCTGAGCAGAGGTGAAGGAGACAGCTGCTGTCAGCTGAGGGCTTGGGAGTGAATTGGTCGGCGGCCTTGACAATGGAACGGCCTGTGGGCTTGAGAGCGGAGCGGCTGGCGGGCGTGACAGGATTCTCACACTTTTTGTCAGCCATGAATATATTTGAAGTACTCTCTGAGATTTTAAGATAATAAGATAATTAGCCTAAGAGGATGGGGGCGAGACGTCACGGACGGGGTGACGTAGCGACCAGAAAGCATAAAAGCATGTGCGGTGAAACCGGCGTTAGCTTTCTGTCATTCAACAAGCGCTCTGTGTGTGTCAGTCTTATTTGGTGTTGTCTGTCCATTCTGGGCGGGGCGGGGGCGTGCCCTCCGCCTGTGAGAGGAGATCTCTCCTGA
>NW_015548249.1:0-1630 GCF_001515605.1 Sinocyclocheilus anshuiensis
GAGAAAGGAAAAATTGAAATCGCATCATATGACCCTTTTAAGTTAAAATAGGTGATTTTTTTTTTACAGTATGTCGTGTACTGTAGTCAACAAAAGTGAGTTTAATTTTGAGCCCCACATTGCTTTCCGATAACTACAAAATATTTGACATCAAAATATGGAGCAAGTTACAGCATTCTGAGAAATGAACTTCCTGTTCATAGTCGACAAAATTAAAGTTCATTAATTAACGTTACATGTAAAAAAAAACATACACTGCGTACATTAACAGATATAAGCTAAATACAAATTTCTATACTGTCAAATATTAATTATTAATATCATCCTGTTTTTTTCTGGACGTACTCATATGTTGATTTATAAAATTGATCATTCATAATTAAATTTGTACAATTTATCAGTCCATTTTAATTCTACCTCCTTGACATTTCGAAATACATTTCGCATCTTAAATGCTAACTTCAATTCAAATTCAAGGAACTGAATTAGAACTCCCCCTTGTCACTGACCCGTCTATCGCCCACATTCTTTGAACTAAGTTATAGTGATTGATCTTAATATTTTAGCTCGAAGGTGGAGGTTCATATCAATCAAGCCACTGATTTCAGAGAATGCATAAGAATGGACAAGATGTTTCACACACCTTTCTCTCTGTGGCTTTCTCGTTTTCAAGTCCTCGGCAGCACACCAGCAGCTCATGCAGCGCCAGACTCATTGTCTTTCAGAGGCAATTAATCCAGTTCATCAGCTGTTTAATGGAGTATGTACAGAGATCTCTGTGACAAGTGTCTGTCAATGTACATCCTGCTGCATCTGCTTAATAACGCATCATCGCGCGTCAAAACTATTGATCCGGCGTATAGACTTGATCTATTCAATATTGAAAATCTGCTTTAAAATCGTGTATCTGTTATGTGTCTGCTCACAGTGCTTTCTTTATCATCCGTTTCTTCAACTTTTCTTTTCCATGCGTGTCACATCAGTACCGCCTTCCAGCTCTTCTTCACTCAACTCATGCTGCTTGAGCTTCATTACTGCCATCTAAAGGACCGAGACAGTACTAGCTCATGAATATCGATTCACTTTAGCGCTCCTTGATCGCTTCGGTACAATGGTAGTCCTTTTTAGAGAATTGTATGTACTTACAGTCTGTAAACAAGTAGTTTAGAAATGCTAAAATACAATATGACCTAGCAGAAACAAATAAATAATGTGCATTTAACTTTATGAAATGAATAATTGCGCAATGAACTGAAATGAACTTTGACTTCATTTTCATATACGGGGCATTTCATGCCAAAAGAAATGTGAACAACAAGGACATTCAAAATATTTCAAACTCAATTTATTTTGCGTTGATACTGTTTATGTGTTGTATTTGTTCTATAGATATGGAAATAATTTTTAAAGGGGTGATGAAAGAAAGAGAGAGAGAGAGATAGATTAGATAGATAGATAGATAGATAGATAGATAGATAGATAGATAGATAGATGATAGAAAAATTACCAATAATTATAATTTCTAGATAGATAGATAGATAGATAGATAGATAGATAGATAGATGATAGAAAAATTACCAATAATTATAATTTCTAGATAGATAGATAGATAGATAGATAGATAGATAGA
>NW_015548249.1:4395-59630 GCF_001515605.1 Sinocyclocheilus anshuiensis
AGAAAAATTACCAATAATTATAATTTCATAACTTTACTGTGTATTTTCAATTTAGGCTGCTATAGAAGCATTAAATACAAGTTATAAATGACAAACAACAAAGCAACACACGAGTTAATTTCTTCTTCTTCTTCTTCTTCTTGGTCATTTTAAAGAAAATTCAAAAGCGAATGAATTATATTTATATATATTTATATTATTTATATTATTTATTCTATTTATACCACCCAAGGCACAGGGTCCCATTTTGAAGATCCCGCCCCGTTTGCACCTCGTCACAGGAACTAATATAATATTCATGAGTCAAATAAATATACGTGACGTAACGCTGACGCCTTTTTCTGTACCATAATGGCGGCCGTCAGGAGACATAAACGCGTGGCCGCGGCTCAGCCGGGGTTTTTGCCTGTTAAATCGAGTCTGGACGGCAACAGTTCGGTTATTAAACCGCGAAAACGCGTGAACAAAAATAAGAAAAAGAGCTGGAACAAATTCAGTGATATCCAGGATGTGGAGGAGTTTCTGGATGACGTGCGGCTTCAGGAGAGAGCCACAGGGTGAGATTATTGTTAAAAAAAATTAAATTTATAGAAATTATTAGCATTGGTCAGTTAGCGTGCATATAGTATACATTACACCAGTAATCTATGTTAAAACTTTATTTTTGCCAATGTATGGTTGTTTACAATATGAAACGTTGCTGAGCGTCACGTGGCTGGTACGCTTGCTCCTCGTGTATGTTTGAACCTAAAACCTTTAAGTTAACAGAATGGATCTTTAACCACCAGACTGCACCACCTCACCGTTCATGATACAGTCAGCTAAACTGAATTTTTGGTCTCCTTTAGGGGGTTGATATCTGAAAAAACAGATGACTCTCTCTTCTTTGTGGACACTGGTGAAACAGATGAAAAAGATACACAAGCACGTAAGTGTAAAAACTCCTCTCTTTACTAAGTTAACTGTTTTTTTCCTGTGCAATCAATAACTGCTGTTCTTGTTATTAGAGACGACAGTCAAGAAAGGTAAACACTCTAAACCTCTGCGGATAGATCTCATCCTTCAGCCAGATTCCCACATACCGGCCCCAAAAAAGTGAGTACAGTACGACTACCTGTAAGATTTACTTTCAAAATGAACTGTAACCTGTATCCTCTTCTTGAGGGAGCTTCTGCCCACTGATGATCTCATCCTTGCGCTCCCAGTATTTCTTTGGGAATGTGAAGATAAAACAATGGAACTTGGAAGGCTGTTGTGTGAACGGCCTTCCAGGATCTGAGGGCATTTTCTCAAAATTTGGTTTGAGATTTTTTTTTTTCTTTCTTTTTGACCAGTGCCATTTTATTTAGAGAACAGGGTGATGATTTAATGTTGAAAAAATTATATATTACAGTACAGTTAAATAACAGCATATGAAACATGCACACAATTGGGGATTAATATTTCATTATAAGCATATCATGTCTTCGCTGTAGATTTAAGTCTGTTTTATTTGTATAGCACTTCGCAATACACTTTTTACTTTTTAAAGGAGTAGTTCACTTACAGAACAAAAATGTACAGATAATGTACTCACCCCCTTGTCATCCAAGATGTTCATGTCTTTCTTTCTTCAGTCGTAAAGAAATTGTTTTTTTGAGGAAAACATTTCAGGATTTCTCTCCATATAATGGACTTCTATGGTGCCCCCGAGTTTGAACTTCCAAAATGTAGACTCTAAACGATCCCAGCCAAGGATGAAGGGTCTTATCTAGCGAAACGATCTGTTATTTTCTAAAAAACACAATTACCGTATTGGCCCGAATATAAGACGACCCTGATTATAAGACGACCCCCCCTTTTCCCAGATGTACCTTTTGGAAAAAGGCTTCTTTCAAAACCAAATCTTGTTTTTTCTCAGTAAAACACATTTTGTCTTCAATTATTTTCATATTGCATATTTTTCCTATTTTCATTTTTGTTTTGAAAGTATGTTAAAAACAACATCGTCTTATATTCGGGTCAATACGGTACAATTTATATACTTTTTAACCTCAAACGCTCGTCTAGCTCTGCATGAACTGTTTTTTTCCGGTTCAAGACAGTTAGGGTAGGTCTAAAAACTCCCATCTCATTTTCTCCTCCAACTTCAAACTCATCCTACATCGCAGAAGAAGTACTGACCCAGTGTTTACAAAGTGAACATGCAAAGAAGATCAAATGCCCTTTACAAAAAAAAAACTGTAAAACAGAGATGTAGGACGATTTTGAAGTTGGAGGAGAAAATGAGTTGGGAGTTTTTAGACCTACCCTAACTGTCTTGAACTGGAAAAAAAACAGTTCATGCAGTGCTAGACAAGCGTTTGAGGTTAAAAAGTATATAAATTGTATTGTAGAAAATAACCAATCATTTCGCTAGCTAAGACCCTTCTTCCTCGGCTGGGATAGTTTAGAGCCCTTTGAAGCTGCATTTAAACTGCATTTTGGAAGTTCAACCTCAGGGGCACCATAGAAGTCCATTATATGGAGAGACATCCTGAAATGTTTTCCTCAAAAAACATAATTTCTTTACGACTGAAGAAAGAAAGACATGAACATTTTAGATGACAAGGGTGTGAGTACATTATCTGTACATTTTTATTCTGGAAGTGAACTACTTTAATGCAGCTTCACAGAAAGTTATGGTGTTAATATTTGTAATATCATAAAATATATAAATATATACCTTATAGTCACATTTAGCAGATAAGCGCTGTGCTATAATAGTTTCCATTTTGTGCCAACATAAACAGTCAAGAAGTTGAGAATTGCTACATAGTAAGTATCATTTTACTTGAGTACTTGCAGATTCTTACGTATTCAACATTTATATAGGGTCCTGTGCAATGATATAGGCCTAAACAATCACAGCCAAAATTAGCTATATAGAATGTATTTATTTGTGTTCGTGTATTGTATTTATGGATGCGGGTAAAGTTGGATATTCTGTATATTCAACTTTAAATATATCTCTGATCGATAATATAGTTTACATTTTGTGGTGATAGAAATGAGGAAGCTATTGAGATTTGCTATAAAGTGATGTTAAATATTAAGGAAAATTATTTAGAACCGAATAGTTGGATTTTATACGGCACCACACATATTAGGATAATTTGATCATCTCCAACCCTATTTTTACATGACCCTGATTCTCCTAATATTCTTTTAGTGTATTGGCGTTCCAGCAGCCCAATGCTAAAAAGCAGCGGCGCATATCAGAGAATGCAGCAAAGTTGGCGGCCATGGGAGTGTTGCCACGAAGAGAAAAGCTTCTTCAACTCCGAAGGGCTGCAGCCGCCTCTGGGGTGTCAGTTAAAGAACATCCAGTGGCCAATAATAATCCAGATAGAGCATTTTATGACCTGTGGAGTGCAGGCAGTGAGTAGAGTTAGTCTTTACACTTTCTCTTGTGATGTGATGTACGCAAGTGGCATAATATGACTTGGTGTCTTCTCAATGTCCAACAGCACCAGAGATGGCTGATCCCTACTATCTTGAACAGACTAAGAAAAAGCTTGTCAAGGTGAGAACAGTGTGTTCTTTTCTGTTGAGATAATTCATAGCCATTTTGACAATGGTGTTGCTAGTGCCAATATATCAGTCATTATTTGGTATTTTGTCATTATGATTTTTTATTTCTTAATGATCAGTAATTACTTTGAATTATTTGGTATTTTTTAATTAATAATCGTCATCTGGTATTATTTTTTTTAATCAATAAATGTTGTGAACAGGATTTTGACAGTACAGGTGTACAAGGAGTCCATTCTTACTAAAAAATACAACACTAAGACTATAAGAAGTAGAATCTAAAGTAGAAATGTTTATTTTGAAAGATATTTATCTTTTATTTCCACAAATTGATTCACTTTCAAACTATTTCTTTTTAAACTCAAACTATTTCTTATTAAAGTGCACCTATTATGGATTTTTGAAAATTACCTTTCATGCGGTGTGTAACACGGCTCTAAGTGAATGAAAACATCCTGTAAAGTTTTAAATCTGAAAGTGCACCGTGTATAAAGTTATTGTCTCTCAAAAGAAAGAGTCGACTCTGAATCATCGAAACGAGTCGTTTTTAAAACTAATCCCAAGCCATTTCATGTTGAAGTCAACATGAAACATTAGCATATTACCCGCCCACTTGTTGGTCTTTTCGTGTTGGTCTGAATGAAAATGCAAATTCATTCTTTGCCACTAGTTGCTGCTTTAGGAGCGGTAAAATAGCGGTTTCCCGGTAACGGCTGTAAACAGCACTGCGCTCACAAACGCTGCTTTATCAGGCATTACAGGCAAGATGAAATGAAAATGAGACCAATCGGACCAATCACCGCAGATTAGCGTCACGCAAAGTAGGGGTTTGGAAAAATGAATCGTCGAGCGAATCGTTTGGTAGTCGTTAAACAAATAAAGTAAAAATAAATGCATATTATAAGACAATGAAAGTGTTTTTTGACCTTGCATGCATGTCAACCTGTTGTTGGTGACTCCAAAAAAAAACAAAATATGAACCTTTCATTACCCATAATAACGGCACTTTAAGTTATGTTATTTACTATCTTTAGTAGTGTGATTTGATATATACTGGCTTTATATCAACCACCAGCCAGCTTGTTCTCTAAGATGCTGTTTGTTTACACCTGGTATTAAGATGCGTTTTGGTCGATCTAATCACAAGTGGATGACGCTAAATACAGGTGTGGATGGGGTATAAAATGTTTTGAGCTTGTCCACTCAACCATTTTCAAGGGTAGTCTTTAGTTTTGTGGCTATCATAGCAGAAACGGAAGCTGCTGCTCTCCGTATCATTTTTTTTGCGTTGTTTCCTTTGACATTCATATGTAAATTTCATAAGCTTATTTCACAAAATTAGATCGAAAGATCAGAAAAAGCCCATACATACACTCACTCTCATAGACCCTCCCCTCAAAATCAGGACAGAAGTGGTCATAAGTGGACAAAAGAGATGGATTAAAACACCAGGTGCAAACTAGAATGTGTCTGCCTTGTCTACTTGCTTCTTATTAGCTTCTTAATACCAGGTGTAGACGGGGCCTAAGGTATCGGCATCTGCAATTTAAAAAATCCATATCAGTGAACCACTATATTTAGCTGTTGTTGTGGTCATGTGCTGAATTTGTTGTTAATTTTTCTCCACTTTTTTTAAGAGACCAGATAGACTGAATGAGAAACCTTCCGTTCTTCCTGCGATTGAAGTTATCGCTCCTGGAGGTTCATACAACCCAGACTTCTTTTCTCACCAGGTAAAATACTGCCCGTTTCTGCTACACAAAGCTCATTGTATCAGAAAACATTTTGATTTGATGATCAAATGACCAATATGTTTGTTTTGAAATCAATGTGTGTGTGTGTGTTTCTCTAGGACCTGCTTCGTGAGGCCCATGAGGTAGAGGTCAAGAAGCAGAAAGCGGAGGAAAAGTTGACACGTCAACTGGCTGTGAATGAGGATAAGGCCACTGAGGTACAACCTCTAACCATATGCTAACACCTTAAGGTGTGGTCAAATTAGCAAAAATTTGCAAGTTAAAAATTGTCTATTGTAAATAGTGTAGTGATGTATGAAGCACAGCTCACACAGAAATCACTTTCAAATGCCAAATTCCCAATCATGAGAATTCCTAGTGAGATGACTGGATTCTGCCTGCACAAATTCATAGAACAACAGTAAATATGACCACGTTTACCGTAACTAGGCATGACTAACGTCTCCTGCCTCACATAATTTTTCTGTCCTTGCTGAAAGGCTTACCGTCTGTGATAATAACTGCATTTGCAAAAATGTTTAATATTCAGCTGAACATACTGTATCTCACAGTGTAATGCAATCAAATTGATTTCTGTCTGAAGAATGAACCAAACATAATTGTAGCTGCCATTTTTAACATCTTTCTCGACTCAAACTCAAAATACTTTGTATTTTTTTTTATTGCTTTATTTATTTATTTATTGTAAACAGTTTTGTTTTTATTTTCACGTGGTTACCTCACACATTTCTTTCTTTTTTTTGGGTCTCACTTTATTTTAAGGTCCATTTCTCGCTATTAACAAACCGTTAATTATGACTTTTGCCTCAAACTCCTAATTTGCTGTTTATTAATAAGTTAATAAGGCAGTTATGTTTAGGTATTGGGTAGGATTAGGGATGTAGAATATGTTCATGCTGAATATTTGCTTTATAAGCCCTAATAAACAGCCAATATGTTAATAATAGGCATGCTAATAAGCTAGTTAATAGTGAGAATTGGTCCCTATACTAAAGTGTTACTTTTTTTTGTTTTTTTTGTGATGGTAAGCATTATACAGTGCTGTGTAGTGGGTAGGCTAGCATTTTGAACAAGGTCTGTTTATTTAAAATTTTATAATATGCAAGAACAAACAAAAGATCAAAACAATACAATACAAAATATATATTCAAAACCCCAACTCCACCCACCCCACTACCCATCAGACAAAAAGTATCAATTACATAAAAAAAAAAAAAAACCCTGCGTTATACAAATTTGGGACTGTATTCCCTACTTGAGTTTTTCAACAAATGACAGAAAAGGTTGCCAGATTGCATAGAATCTCTGGGTAGACCCTTGAAGTGAGTATCTTATTTTTTCCAGTTTAAGATGTTGCATGACGTCCTTAATCCAGTGAGAAAAAGTGGGGGGAAGAGGGTCCTTCCATTTAAGCAATATTAATCTTCTGGCAAGTAAAGTGGAAAAGGCCAACATTTTACAATTATAACCACTTAGACGCATGTTCTGTGCTGTGATGCCAAATATAGCAATAAAAGGAGATGGATCTATTGGCAATTCTATCATTTCTGAGAAAGCATCAAAGATCGATTTCCAAAAGTTATACAAAGCTGGACATGTCCAAAACATATGTACAAGGCACGCAGGAGCCTGTCTACACCTATCACAAATAGGATCCAGTTCTGGTCTGAATCTAGATAACCTAACCTTTGACCAATGTAGTCGGTGTACCACCTTGAATTGTATAACCACATGACGTTGACATCTAGATGACGAGTAGATATGTTTAATAATTTTCTGCCAAATTGTTTCCGGGATTTGTTCATTCAAATCTTCCTCCCATTCATTCTTCAGATGGTCTAAATTTGCCAGGCTATGCTGATTGAGGAGCATATAAATTTTACCAATGGTTTGTTTTAAGTCTAGTCCGATCTTAAAAATAGAGTCTAATAGAGATGTGGGAGGATATGAGGGAAAACAATCAGTATGCGAAACCAAAAAAAATCGTATTTGCAGGTATCTAAAGAAATGGGACCTAGGAATCTTAAATCTATTAACCAGTTTGTCAAAAGATACAAAAATACATTTTGTTTATATAAAGATCTTGAAATGTACAAACCCCACTTTTAGCCCAAACATCAAAGGCTTTATCTAATATTGAAGGAGTAAACATGCAGTTATTGCTTAATGGGGCACATAAAGAGAGACTACGGAGAGCAAATGACTTTCTAAATTGATTCTAAATTTTTAGTGATTGTATCACCATAGGATTCGAGGAGTAGTGAGAGGCAGGTTTAAGCATTGGAAGTTCAGAGCACATTAAAGAAGATAGGGAAACAGATTTACAGGAGGTTTTCTCCAAACTAATCCATTTAGGGGCGCAAGGGCTGTCACTGTCCCTCATCCAGTAAGTCAATCCTCTCATATTAGCCGCCCAGTAATAAAGCATAAAATTGGGAAGTGCTTTTGTAATACACTTTTCCGAATCCGAGGATTTTTATTGTTCCAGATAAATGCTGACATAGGCTTCTCTATGGAGTTGAAAAAATATTTAGTTAGAAAAATAGGAAGATTTTGAAATAAATATAGGAACTTAGGCAATACATTCATCTTAATAGTATTAATTCTTCCACTTAAAGAGAGGGGCAGCAAATCCCAGCGTTTGATTTCCTGTTTCAGACCTTCTATCAAGGGCAGAAAATTAGCTTTATATAGATCCTTGTAATTGCGTGTAGCCCAGATTCCCAAATATTTAATCTTTTTTATGGTAACTTTAAAAGGAATCGAATTGAAAAATAAGAGCAGCAGCTGCATTGATTGGCATTAACTCACTTTTTTGGAGGTTTATTTTGTAGCCGGATATCTTGCTGAATCTTTCCAAAATATTCAATAATTTAGAGAGACCCGGCAAGGGATCTGATAAATACAATAATAAATTGTCCGCATAAAGCGAAATTTTACACTCCATATCCCCCCTACGAATCCCTTTAATAAAGATGTCTTGCCGTATGGCTATTGCCAGTGGCTCGATTGCAATGGCAAATAAAAGTGGAGACAGCGGGCAACCTTGCCTGGTGCCTCTTTGTAGACTAAATAGGGCAGATCGATTATTGTTGGTGCGGACTGCAGCCATTGGGGAGGAATAGAGGATTTTAACCCATGATATAAAATTAGGACCAAATCCAAATTTTCCTAAGGTGCAGAAAAGGTAGTCCCACTCCACCCGATCAAAGGCTTTTTCAGCATCAAGCGATATCAGAATCTCTGGTATGTCGGGTGGGTAAGCTAGCATTTTGGACCTAAGTTCCAAGTTCAGATTGGAGTGTATCCACATGCTCTCCTAAATATGCATTTTTTTGTGTGTGTGTTTATTTAGGAGAGCACCTTTAAAGAGCAGGTGGAGGGGTTGATTGAGGAAGAGGAGATTGAACCAAAGGAGCCAGAAGGGGACACCGAAGACACAGTCATTGGGCCAACTGCAACACAGGAAAAGAAAACTGAGAAACAGAGGAAAAAGGAGAAAGCTAAAAGGATTAAGGTAAAGAAGCAGAATGGACTTGCCTGTTGACCAAGTTGGGTATGAATCTCTTGATTAACATTCAAAGCTTTAATTTATTGAACAGGATTTGCAGAGGAAGGCGGAGCGTCAGGTGATTGATAAGCAGCAGCAGTTGTTCCAATTGCGATCTATCCATACCAGCCTGAAGAAGCAGGAACAGAGGACCAAGATGAGGCAGGCTCAACGCAAGGCCCAACAAGAGGCACAGAAAAGCATGCCTCGCCGACTGAGCAGACTCAAGTCAGTTCTTTTACATTTACATGTATTCATTTAGCAGACGCTTTTATCCAAAGCGACTTACAATTGAGGAATACAACAAGTGATTCATCATAAAGAGGCAAATAAACACAGGAAGTACTCGTAATACAAAGTTTCAGGCATTGTTCAGATTAGCACAAGCTAGACAGGGAGGGATTAAGGAAAGAGAACGCAACGTTTTTTTGTGTGTGTGTGATGGTACCACGAGGCATTGCTCACTCGTAGATCTCAGACTTCTGGAGGGGATGTAAATTCATAATAGTGAGTGGAAGTAGGCGGTGTGCTGAGCCTGTGGCTGTTCTATATGCAAGCATCAATGTCTTGAACATGAGAGCTGTAACCGGTTAAAGTTTACACCAGGATTTCTGACTGAATTGATGGGGTAATTGTTGATGAACCTAGCTGGATTGTGAAATCATGCTGTAGAGTTGGAGTGCCAGGGTAGACGAGAAGCTCCATCTTTGCAAGGTTGAGCCACAGGTGATGTTCTTTCATCCATGCTGAGATGTCCGCCAGGCAGCCTGAGATCCGTGCAGCTACCGTTGAATCATCTAGTTGAAATGAAAGATAGAACTGTGTGTCATCAGCAATGGTAGGAGAAACCATGTGCCTGTATGATGGGTCCCAGTGATGTAACGTATAGAAGAGGAGGGGTCCAAGAACTGATCCCTGAGGAACCCCAGTTGCGTTTGTTTTCCTGCACACTTCATGACATCATGAATTTACAAGTTATTCTTGTTACATTTTTTTTTCTTGCGACAAATTGTAATGTTAGCTGCATTAAACAACCATTCAATTCTGTTATTATGGGGGGAAATTATGGCAATTTGTACACCATTTGCAACTCGCATAATTAAAAAAAAAAAAATTTCTCAGTTCAGTTAACTATATATAAATATATCATGTAAAGGTAAATGGTTGTTTAAATTATTAAATGACTACCTGATTGTGATGATGCATAATGCACAGGTGTAACTCTCGATTGAATGTATTATCACGTTTCATTAGTGTTTTTTTTTTGTTGTTTTTTTACAAATAATGTTTCACAAATGTGACCCTGGACCACAAAACCAGTCTTAAGTGTCAATTTTTCGAAATTGAAATTTATACATCATCTGAAAGTTGAATAAATGAGCTTTCCATTGATGTATGGTTTATTAGGATCTGACAATATTTGGCTGAGATACAACTATTTGAAAATCGGGAATCTGAGGGTGCAAAAAAATCAAAATATTGAGAAAATCACCTTTAAAGTTGTCCAAATGAAGTCCTTAGCAATGCATATTACTAATCAAAAATTAAGTTTTGATATATTTATGGTAGGAAATTTACAAAATATCTTCATGGAAAATATCTTTACTTAATATCCTAATGATTTTTGGCATAAAAGAAAAATCTATAATTTTGGCCCATACAATGTATTTTTGACTATTGCTACAAATTTGTGGTCCAGGGTCACAAATGTTTTCACACATCCAATAGAAACAAACATATCTTTCAAAAAAATATCAGTAAGATTAATCTGACAATCATTTGGCCTCTCCAGGTACGCTGTTTTCTGATGGATACTGCTTTCTTAAAAGGGTTGTTTAGGATCATCTATTCCTGTATCATATTGTTCAGTAGGTCCCTGCATAAAAAGCTGTGGAACAAAAACACAAAGGTTGATGCGGTTGTAACCTGTTGTTCTTTGATTGGAATTGAAAGTGTTTTATTTTTCCGTAGGTTCCAGACACCTGATCTAGATGTTCAGCTTAGCGACGAGCTTGCCAGCTCTCTTCGCAGTCTAAAGGTATGTTTAACTGCTAGTGTTGAGCACTTACTGAGTTGCAGTTGCATGTTATTTCTAATAACATGAGTTTCTTTGTCATGCAGCCAGAGGGCAGCATCCTAAAAGATAGATTTAAGAGCTTACAGAAGAGAAACATTATCGAGCCCAGAGAAAGAGCCAGGTAAGTTCAGCGTTTTATTGCTTTGTATAAAATCAATGAAGCGTTTAAGTGGTGTTAGCTGCAATGCTTTCTGTTTAACTTTCATTTGCATGTCCATTTTTAATTGTTCCTATTCTCCTTTCAGGTTTAAGAGGAAGTACAAGTTGAAGTACTCAGAGAAGAGGGCCTTCAGAGAAATCGAGTGATGCACAGTGTTGTGTTTTTCCTTTCAGTCCTCCAACAAATGATGCTGTGCTATTCATACTGCAATAAAAAAGCTAAAGGGGTGTGTCTAAAAAAATTGTAGTGTCAGTTTTGTTCATATACTGTTTTTCGCAATCCACATTGTTGCAATTATGCTTTAGTTTCCCCAGTCAGCTAGCCAAAGGTGACTCTGGCAAGGGGGAAAAATTCCATAACGTGAAGATTGTGGGGGGAAAAAACCCTTTACATGAACCAGACTACTAGAGCAGCCCATTCCCGTCTGGAAAGGCACACATTACAATAAATGTTTCGCATATGCCAAATATTTTCTAGTTGCATTGTGTGTGCAATACTAATTTGTATATAAAACATTGCATTTTAGAAATCAAGTTGAAATAATATTTTAAAAGATAAAGTATTGTATTGTGGAAGTTGCAATGTCTCCAGTGCACTGAGGAATCCAGAATTCCACAATGCAATGCATTCAACTTGACCTTTCATTTTCAGGGTGACCAATGAAGTAGTAAATTATCTAAGTGAGTAAATGATGACAGAATTTTCATTTTTTGGGTGAGCTGTACTTTTAAAGCAATGTTATTTCATTTGAACATCTCAAGACATCCAACACAGAACTGCTGAAATGTTTTAGGTGTTATAAAGATTTTCAGAGAATGGGCATATTTGCAGTTGTTAGTTTTTTTTGGTATTATGCAAAAACTGCATATTGTGCCAAGTTTTGTAGATTTGTCAAATCTATTATTGAAATGTATGTACTTTTAAAGTTGTGTAAGAGTTTAATTTTATTATTTGTTTTTTCTAAGTTGGCCTGTTTTGCCATGGAGATAAAAATGGCATAAAATACAATTTTAAGGTAATTTAAAGAACCTTAAAATCTTAACATTCTGTTGTAATAGAATTAAAAATGCTGAATAATCATTTATTTTTGTGACGATACGTCTATACCACTCACTAAGTATGAGGAGGTGGGGGATTGTTTCAGTCCCATTATCTTAAGCTTTAATTAAGGCCCCTGCCGGGGAAATAAGGGCTTTTCCCCTTGCTTCTCCCCTGGTAGCAATGTGCAGGCAAAGCTGATTATCATGCAATCATGTGTGGGAATGTAATCTTACCTAAAGAGATGCCTGCCCTGGTCATCATCTCTGATCATTGCTGTCCGCCGGAGCATCCCTCCAGTAACCCTGTCCTGTTGCACATGCAAGATTCACTTCAGTAAGTTCCTATTAAGCTTTTTATATCTGTAAAGGATGTTAATGACAGACGCAGTAATTGAACCTTGAGTTAAAGGTTTGAAATAACACATTTATAGAGGTGTTATAAATTCTCCTCAAGTATTTAAAGTAGTGCCAGTCCTAGACTTCTTGGGGGCCCTAAGCAAAAGTTTGTCTGGGGGCCCTTGGCAGTGCATTCGTAAGAACCCCAAAATGACTCCCAACCCCTTAATCTGTTCTTTCAAAGCAGTTTTACTGTCAACAAATAAGTGGGTTGAAACTTTAAGATATTAAAAAAAAAGGAAATTGCAAACAATATAGGACAAATATGCACTGCATATTTAAGTCATCTTCACCATATGTATTAAACATACAGTACCTTGATTGCTATTAAAGTTACTAAAGTTATTCCGAAGAGCAGTGAACTATTATCGTTTTCTTTTGTTGTTTGATTAACATTAAGTGACAGACAACAAGCAAGTTTATTAGGCTGCTGTAACTTTTTGTTTTAGTAAGACTTCTTACAATAGGGTGAATTGAGGCAAATTAGGACACCGATTGCTATTGACTGAAAACAATTGATGCACTCTTATTCCCTATACCGTTTGCATTGCCCTTCAAAATGTACATTTACAGTAGGCTTCCTTCAGACTGGAATCTGATTTTAAATTGTGGGACACCCTGTGAATTCCACTTTGCAGGGCAATTACAATTGCCTATATACTGTAACATCAGTGGGATTCATCAAAACAAGATTAGAGAAAGTGGACAGTGTCACAAGAGGATTGAACTGAAACAACAGGCTAACAAGCCAACAAGTTAAGAAGCCAAAAGCAAATGGTAGCTACTCTGCTATGTAAAAGTGTTGTAAACCTGCTCTGTTTTGTCAAAATAATTTGCTGTGAAAAGGTGCTGTATCTGTTGTGTAAAGCTGCTTGATCAACGGTGTGATAAATGTGGAGTAAAGCTGCTCTGTTATGTGAAGGTAGTGTAAAGTTATGTTGTGTAGAGGTTTGTAAACCTGTTCTGTTGTGTAAAGCTGCTGTAAAGTAGTTTTGTTTTATAATAATGATCTGTTGTGTAAAAGTGCTGTGAATATAGAGTTACTCTGTAAATCTGCTCTGTTTTATAAAGGTGGTGTAAAGTTGTTCTGTTGTGTAGAGGTTTGTAAAAACTGGTCCATTGTGTAAAGTTGGTGTAACTGCTGTGTGCTCTGCAAAGTAAATGTGATGTACAGCTACTCTGTTGTGTAAACCTGCTATGCTACATAAAGGTGGTGTAAAGTTGTTCTGTTATGTAAAATGTGCTCTGTTGTGTAAGTCTGCTCTGTTACATAAAGGTGGTGTACAATTGTTCAAATGTGTACATATTAAGCTGTTCTTTTGTTTGGAAGTGTTGTAAATCTTTTCTGATATGTAAAACTGATGTGTTGTGTAAAGGTACTCTGTAAAGTAAATGTGGTGTAGAGCTGCTCTGTGTAACCCTACTCTGCTACATAAATGTGGTGTACAATTATTCAAATATGTACATGTTAAGCTGTTCTGTTGTGTTAAGGTGTTGTAAATATGCACTGTTTTGTAAAACTGATCTGTTGTATAAAGGTGGTGTAACTGTTGTGTAAAGGTACTCTGTAAAGTAAATGTGGTGTAGAGTCGCTCTGTTGTGTAAACCTACTCTTTTACATATAGGTGCTGTAAAGTTGTTCTGTTGTGTAAAGGTGTTGTAAATCTCTGTTTTGTAAAACTGATCTGTTGTGTAAAGGTGCTCTCTAAAGTATTGTAAATGTCGTGTAGAGCTGCTTTGTTGTGTAAGTCTGCTCTGTTACATACAGCGGGTAAAATAAGTATTGAACACGTCACCATTTTTCTCAGTAAATATATTTCTAAAGGTGCTGTTGACTTGAAATTTTCACCAGATGTCGGTAACAACCAAAGTAATCCATGCATACAAAGAAAACAAAACAAACCAGTTCAGAAATTAAGTTATGTGTAATAAAATAGAATGACACAGGGAAAAAGTATTGAACACATGAAGAAAGGGAGGTGCAAAAAGGCATGGAAAGCCAAGACACCAGCTGAAATCTATCAGTAATTAGAAAGCAACCCTGCCCCTAGTCAGTGGAAATTAATATTAGCTGGTTCAGTTCCAACATCTACAGTGCGATGAAGATGAAACAAGAGTGGACATTTCAGCAAGACAATGATCCCAAACACAGCTCAAGGAAACTCTCAATTGGTTTAAGAAACAGAAAATAAAGCTGCTAATCACCTGACTTGAATCCAATAGAAAATAAGAACTGAAGATCAGATTTCATAGAAGAGGCCCACAGAACCTACAAAATTTGAAGACTCTGTGGAAGAATGGGCCAAAATCACACCTGATCAATGCATGCGACTAGTTTCTCCATCCAAAACTGTTTCATGTATTATGTATTTCGGCAGAATTAACTATTTGTTATTTATTTAATGAAGTATGAGTGACCCCTGCTGGCGTTATGTTGCACCTTTCATCTTTAATTTTGAGACCCCGTCCTTCCCCCATCTAATAAACACTTCTCATGCGGAGATGTGTGCGCGCGTCTGTGTGGAAGCCCACAGTTCTGTTTCATTCCTCCTGACCACCAGAGGCGGTGCTAAGCACTAGTGGATAATCACTGCATCAGCTAGATAGGTCGAGAAAAAATAACAACAAAGTCACATCATGACATCGACCGAGATGCGAGGATATAAACCACAGCAGCTCGATGCCCAGCCTCTTTCGCTTTCTCGCTTATGATAGGTCGTTGTTTAGCCCTGTCCGTGCAGCTTACCTGAGTTGCGAGGATTCGCCCTCCCAAGCTGTGACAGCGCGCTCTGCACTATCATCAGGATGGATGTTTTTGTATTTTCTTATTCATTACATGAGTACACATTATTGCATTTGATCGTTGTGTCGGCGATACCCTGTGCTTCACGGTACTATCCAGTGGCTGGTTTCGACCGCACATAGGTAGCGTTTCCCTGCTGACCTATTTATCATTGATTTCGTCGCTTACTCAACGTCGTGCAAGCTCTCGTATGCCCCGCGGTGCTATCCGAAGGCAGTTTTGATAATCCACATGTAATTTCTCTCACTTAATAAGTCTTTCGGTTCCATCTAAAGATTTTATCAACGCCTGATCATTTTGTGCGAGTTATCGCAGTTTATGTTCCTATGGTGCTACCGAGGATGTATTTTGATGGAGTCATGTCTCACAGCTCTCATATCGGCGTTTCTCCACTGAGTTGCAAACTGTGCCCGAACACACTTCTTCCCAATGATGGACACGATCGCTGCCCATCACGTTTAGGGATTCAGCATCTGAAAGAAGCGTTCACTGATCCGTGTTTGTATTGTGCCATGCTGCCGCTGTCAGAGAGACAGTTGCGTCTTGCAGAGCTAGATCCTAACTCGTCTGCTAACCTCACACAACCATATTTAGCGCCACAACATGCTCAAAACCGTCGCACATCAGCGGCTGCTGGTGCTCCGCCAATCAAGAAGAAATCTTTACAGAGGACAGAAAATTCACTATCGAAGACTGTTGCTTCTCTTTCTTCAGAGATGGCAGAGATGAAACGCCTTCTTCAGTCATTACAACCCCCGGTACCAGCCGCGCCTGCTAAGACCGCTTCAGTGAATGAGAGTGATTTCCAACCTCCAAATATTACTGATTTAGATGCTCTCTCCATGAGTGCATCTAATTCACATTTCCTTGATAAAGAGTTGGTGAATCCTGCCATGCAGCCTGGCCCCCCACAGAGTGCTCTCTCCAGCCGGTCTGCTGCTGGTGGTTCAAGCGGTGGGTCTGTACATTCATCTAATGCAGGCCAGTCTTCTCCTGATGACATTCTCTCAATTCTGCAGATGGCAATGGCTCGTTTAGGTCTTGATAGATCTGTTCAGCCTGCTCAATCTAATGTGTTCTTCAGGCAAAATGCTGATAGTACATTTACCATGCCACCATGCAAGGACTTTGTTACTGAATTCTCCAGTGCATTAACAAGCTTCAATGCGCCTAGGAGGTCAAAGTCAGCCCGCACTCTTGCCTCAATGGCTGAGGCTGATTCTATTGGGGTGGGTCGGGCACCTGAAATTGAACAGCCGGTAGCAGCATTGGTGGTATTACCAGATGGAGTGCTTAGAGGCAACGTACACTGCCCAAGTGCGCAATGTGGCCGTACTGACACATTACTGAAAAAAGCAGTCCGTAGCCGACATAACCCTAGCGGAGATTACTATTTGCCAATTACTGCTTGCCTGTAACACCACATTGGAGTCAGCGAATGTTGACCCCTCTGTACCTCAGTTCTTACAGAACAGTTCAATTTAGAGCCCGAACCCGACCCGAACCCGAAATCTTTTGTTTTTTCCCACAACGAATAGCCAATTTCTTTTTAAAAATGCTGTATTTCACGATTGCATGCAATGGTCAGTAAACAAATACATGTAAAGAAACAGAATCATTAAGGCTCGGCCAGTTCACAAGGCAAAAGAAAAAACACTTACCAGTTATGAAAGTTTATGAACATCAATGGTTGTATACGACAAGATGATAATTCTTCCATCGTGCAAATTATGGTCATTTTCGTCAGTTAAGGCTCGTTAGCATTCGGCCTGCTTTAAATCAGACACAGAGATGCAGTGCGGTAAGATCGCATTTATTTGAATTAATTAATTATATCATTTATTTGAATTAGCGAGAGAGAGAAAGAGAGAGAGAGAGAGAGAGGGATGAAAGTTGCGTGTGTGAACCTGCGTCTGCGCGCCTCTCTCTACAAGCAATGAGGCTTAGTTACTTCAAAAACAGAGATTTTACTTTCATTGCAGAGAAATATAAAGTTGAGAGTCAGTAGCCTGTCGAAGCTATTTTACTAATAAAAGTTTCCGTGCTGTGTTGTCGTGTGCTATAATGTGTGTGCGTGCGTCTATGAAAGCAGCGTAGCCTAGGCTACTGCATATAGTTTTAGTTTAGCTATAAACCCGAGCCCGACCCGAACCCGAAGCTATTCATTAAACATTAACCCGAACCCGACCCGAAACCCGAAAGTATTTCGGGACCCGTCGGGCTCGGGTCGGGTAGCAGACCTCTAACTGTCGCACCCTTCTAACAGCACAATGCCAGGTATGGCTTGCTCAGGCAAGGTTGCCTGAAGATTGTAAGAAGACATTGAGGGAACTACCAATTGTACTGGGACATCTCTTTGGCCCCAACATTTCTGAACTATTAGAAAAGAGAATTAAGTTATCAGAGGCCACACGGCAGTTAACTCAGGCCCCAAGGGCTCCTTCTTTTAGGATGCCATTGACACCGACTCACCGACCCCAGATCCAGTTTTGGATCTGCGATGCCTCAATGTGTTCCTAAAGTGTCTTCCCTTTCGGATGTTGCGCACAGTCGACGTTCTTCGATCTGTGATGAAAGGAGACTGGTTTGTGAGTGTAGGCTTGAGGGATGCTTACTTCCATGTTCCCATTGCTCTCCACCACAGGAAGTTCCTAAGATTCAGCTTTCAGGGTCAGGTATATCAGTTCAGAGCCCCGCCATTCAGGCTATCTCTGGCTCCTCGTGTTTTTACGAGATGCATGAGTGCAGCCCTGTCTCCTCTTTGGTCCAAGGGCATGAAGATTCTGCCCTATTTAGATGATTGGCTTCTCTGCGCCCCAACAAAAGTGCATGCTCTACGCGACACTAAGATTGTTCTGGAGCACATACAGAAGCTGGGCCTTACTGTGAACGACACAAAAAGTAATTTGGTTCCAGAGCAGACCATAACCTTCATAGGAATAACGCTCAATTCTGTCACAATATCTGCTACACTGTCTCACACTCGGACAGACAGTATTTTTCAGTTACTGACTCGTTTCCGCCTGGGAGCAAGGATACCTTATGGTGTCCTTCTACAACTAATGGGGATGTTGGCTGCTGCCACATCTGTGATTCCCTTAGGGTTGCTACACCTCAGGCCCCTACAGAGGTGGAGCAACAGCCTAGGGCTAAGCTCAATGAGACATCGTTGTCACATGATTGTTGTCTCTCCTGCTTGTGTCCGAACACTGAAACCCTGGAAACGGGTAACATTTCTGAGTGTTGGAGTGCCACTAGGGGCTGGTGCCTTCTCGTCAAGAAGTGATCACAACCGATGCTTCGGTAACAGGATGGGGGGCAACATGGAACCAGAGGGGGATTGGTGGTCACTGGTCAGCAAAGGAGGCCTTAGAACATATCAACGTTCTAGAACTGAAGGCAGTGTATCTAGCACTGCAACACTTCCTACCAGATCTGTTAGGCCGCCATGTGCTTGTCCGGTCCGACAACACGTCGACAGTCTTTCATTTGAATCACCAGGGTGGCACCAGGTCTCTTGCATCTTTACAGCTAACCCGCAAGATCCTCAGATGGTCTCAGGGCCGACGGGTGGCACCTCATTTGCCAGCCAGACTATGGTTTCCTCTTCAGAATCAGAATCAGAATCAGAATCAGAATGAGCTTTATTGCCAGGTATGTTTACACATACGAGGAATTTGTTTTAGTGACAGAAGCTCCACAGTGCAACAGAATGGCAGTGACAAGACAGGGCACAGATAATAAAAATATTAATATAAAAATAGACAAAATAGACAATGTACAAAAAAGCAAAAACACAATATATAATATAGACAATTTTGTATGTACAGGTATGATATGTGCAAATTTGAAATGTAAATAAGTATGTGTGTTAAATAACACATTTTTTGTTCTGAGTCTGTTACAGGGTGAACCATGGCAGCTTCCCATCAGACGAGACCTGCTTTATGTTGCTGCCATATCTACTTATAATGTTGATGGTGCATCCTTGGGGTCTCACAACCTTGTATGTAGTTTTCTGAAGGGAGCAAGACGTCTAAAGCCTGTTTGTTCTACTCCTTTTCCTGTTTGTGACTTGCCACTTGTTCTGGCGTTTCTTTGCACACCGCAATTTGAACCATTGGATGTTGTGGATATTAAGTGGTTGTCCTTAAAGGTATCTTTCCTGTTAGCCATTGCTTCTGCTAAATGCGTTTGCGAGCTTCATGCCCTGTCAGTGAGTGTACTGTGCTTACGCTGGTTACCAGAGGATTCTGGGGTCATTCTTAGGCCTAATCCAGCCTTCCTCCCTAAGGTCTTGTCGCCACAATTTGTGAATCAGTCTATTCATTTGACTTCTTTTCAACCTCCTCTTTCTCCTTCCGATGCAGGTGGGAGGAGGTCTCATCTTCTCTGTCCTGTAAGAGCTTTGAGGTGCTATGTTAAGTTTACTGCTCCTTTTAGACAGACAGATCAGTTATTTGTCCATTATGGTGAGGTACGCAAGGGCGCCCCCTTGTCTAAGCAAAGATTATCACGTTGGATTGTTGAGGTGATAAAGCTAGCATATAGTAATTCTAACCAGCATTTACCAGTGGGTGTTACTTGTCACTCTACTAGGACTGTCTCTTCATCTTGGGCCACCTTACGGGGAGTTTCCTTGGCGGAAGTCTGTGCAGCTGCTACCTGGTCCTCTCCATGTACCTTTGTGCGGTTCTACAAGGTCAACGTGGCTGCTTCCCATGATGTGAGTTCTGCAGTCCTGGAAGATCCTTGATGTTTGCAGGTGGGTGGCATTCATCATGACTGTGTTGGTATGTGTCATCCACTAGTGCTTAGCACCGCATCTGGTGGTCAGGAGGAATGAAACAGAATGCTAGTTACGTATGTAACTGTGGTTCTGTGAATTCCGGATGACCGCCAGAGATCTTCGAAAAAATAACAACAAAGTCACGTCGTGATGTCGACCGAGATGCGAGGATATAAACCACAGCAGTTTGATGCCCAGCCTCGAAATGCTTTCTCGCGCATTCCGAAGCTGGGCACCGAGCTGCTGTGATTTATATCCTCACATCTCAGTCGACGTCATGACTTTGTTATTTTTTTCTCGACCTATCTAGCTGATGCAGCGATTATCCACTAGTGCTTAGCACCGCCTCTGGCAGTCATCTGGAATTCACAGAACCACAGTTACATACGTAACTAGCATTTCCGAAGTGAGGAGGGAATATTACTGAATTTATTAGTTTTCTGTTTCAGGTATGATTCTGTATGTCCATCAGTTTACATTGTAATGACGCTTGCAAACTTGCGCTGTGCCACGATTCGGTCTGTTTTAAAACTAAAACAAGCACAGATGTTTTCTCATGCTGAGAGATAAGCAGATGTATGTGTGTGAGAAAATATCATATATGGTGTTAAAAAAATAAATGACAGCGGATAAACGAGTTCATATTCTCTGTTTTTATTTAAGCTCCATTAGATGAGGCATGTTCGGAACATTCTCTTGCCGTTTACTGTTGTCAGGAACTATTTTTTAGCGGAAGGACAGCTTTTAATGAACTTGCTTCAAAAAAAGTTACATTTCAATACATACATTTTTGGTTTTAATATTTTTTTATTGTGTATTAACCGTTTTATAAAAACAATAAGGTACTCGAGGCCATGCTGTATCATGAATAAATCACGGCTGAAGGGGTTGCAGGCACTCCCTTCGTGTCATGCCTAACAACGCCCTTCAGCCCTGATACAGCATGGCCACTCGTACCTGTCACGATCACTCGGGGAAGGAACGAGGAAACACAGGAGAATTCTTCAATTTAGATTTTAATCCCACAAGCAAAGGTTTACAAACACAGGAACTCTGGGGTGACATTTAACAGCTGACACTAGACACAGGGAAAGGCAGGTCTTAAGTAGACAAGGAAACTAATGAGGGAACACCTGGAATTAATGAACATGACGACATGAGGGAAAACGCAGCTGGAACCAAATTAACACAATGAAGACAGGAACAGGAAACAAGACCAAAAAAGGAAAACAGGAACTAAGACAGGGGTAAAACAAGGAAACACAAGTCCACAACACTGACAGTACCTTATTGCTTACTTAAATCAATTTCAGTAGTTCAATACTTTTTCTCTGTGTCATTCCATTTTATTACACATAACTTAATTTCTGAACTTATTTGTTTTGTTTTGTTTTGTTTGTATGTATGGATTACTTGGGTTGTTACCGACATCTGGTGAAACTTTCAAGTCAACAGCACCTTTAGAAATATATTTGCTGAGAAAAATCGTGACGTGTTCAATACTTATTTTACCCGCTGTATTTAAAATCAATCAATCAATCAGTCAGTCTGTCTGTCTGTCTGTCTGTCTGTCTGTCTGTCTGTCTGTCTGTCTGTCCAGCACCTTTAGAAATATATTTACTGAGAAAAAGGGTGACGTGTTCAATACTTATTTTACACCGCTTTAAATGTGGTGTACAATTGTTCAAATGTGAACGTTAAGCTGTTCTGTTGTGTAAAGTTGTTGTAAATCTGCTCTGTTTTATAAAACTGATCTGTTGTGTAAAGGTGGTGTAACTGTGGTGTAAAGGTACTCTGTAAAGTAAATGTGGTGTAGAGAGCCTTTGTTGTGTAAGTCTGCTCTGTTACATAAAGTTGGTGTAAAATTGTTCAGATGTGTACATGTTAAACTGTTCTGTAAATCTGCTCTGTTTTGTAAAACGAATCTGTAAAGGTGGTGTAACTGTTGTGCAAAGCTGCTCGATCAAGTAAATGTGGAGTAAAGCTGTTCTGTTGTGTAAAGATACTCTGCAAAGTAAATGTGATGTAGAGCTGCTCTGTTGTGTAAGTCTGCTCTGCTACATAATACAATTGTTCAAATGTGTACATAGTAAGCTGTTCTTTTGTGTAAAAGTGTTGTAAATCTGTTCTGATTTGTAAAACTGATCTGCTGTGTAAAGGTACTCTGTAAATTAAATGAGGTGTAGAGCTGCTCTGTTGTGTAAACCTTTTACATAAAGGTGGTGGACAATTGTTCAAATGTGTTCTGTTGTGTTAAGGTGTTGTAAATATGTTGTTTTGTAAAACTGATCAGGGGTGCGTTTCCCAAAAGCAACTATGGTCGCAAGTTCTGTCGTTACCAATAGATTTCAATGGAACTAGCTACCATAGTTAGCTAACGATGCTTTTGGGAAACGCACCCCTGTTGTGTAAAGGTGATTTAACTGTTGTGTAAAGGTACTCTGTAAAGTAAATGTGTGTCTTTGGAGGTCTAAAAAATGAAAAGCACACTATTTTGTTATGCTACACCGCTGTTTCCTCTTTTGTGAGAGACAGACAAAATCGGGATTGGGATTTGCGATAAAAAGAAGAGTTCGGTTGGCTGTGTGGTGTTTGGATGAGAGGAAAGGAGAGGAGGGGTAGTGTGATGATTGCTCGCACTAATCCTCTGGACACACGCACAAGCCAGGTGCCCATGAGAGACAGAGAAAGAGGCTTATAGAGTGAAAGGTGAATGAACAGGGTTAATTCAAAGAGGAACTGTTTAAATAAAGGATGCCATCAGTTGGCGCCACTGCTTGAAGCAGTGACTCGTGCAACAATTTAAGAACACTGACTTGCATATGTGTGTGTGTGTGTGTGTGTGTGTGTGTGTGAGAGAGAGAGAGAGAGAGAGAGAGAGAGATGGGGGGGGGAGGCGGCAAACTTATCAGGAGTGACAGAGAGAACAGAGGGCGAAAAGAGTGGAGGGAGGGAGCGGAAAGCAGAAAATGAGAGTGTGGCGAGACAGCGGCTCATAGTGACAGCAGGGGCAGAGGGAGGCAGAGCGAGCGAGTGAGCTGGGGAAGAGAAAACTGACAGTGGGGGGAAAATGCAGGAAAGGCACTGAAGCTGAGCTGGTGGAGGAGAAAACAGGAAAATACAGCGAAGGCTAGAAAGAGTCATTAGGACGCAACAGTGAGGAAGCAGAGAGAAAGTGTGGAAACTGACTGATTTGCCCAAATGTGTTTGTGATGTGCAACTGGCGGTGCTTAAATCGCAGCGTGGAGTGTGTTTGCGTGAGCGGGTCTGATTGTGCTACCAGTACTGCCTGGAAAACGTGCTTGGTGGATTATGAGAGATCAAGACGAGAACGATTGTGTGTGTGTGTTAGAGAGTGTGTGTTTATTGGTGAACAAAAGGGCTAGGTGCAGCTTGTTTGTGAGTGTGCGGGTTTAGATGAGAAAACTGTGCAGCTGGAGAGTTGCTTGAGGAAAGGGAAAAGATAGTGCAGATAGCTGAAGCACTTGAGGATGCCAGGGCATTCAGGGACAAGCACAGCTCTCTGATAACTGCCGTCTGAGTACTTCAGACCCAACGAAGGAAAGCAAACCAATAAACAGAGACTGTTGAAGGCAAATAAGGCAAAACCATGGGAGCACGTGTCTTCTTGAGCCATCAACGGAACTATTTGTAGGACCAAAGCATCTCTGTTGCTGCTGACTACCTCAAAGTGTAAAGCCACGAAGACTGTAGAGTTTCTTTGGAGGTCTATGTGAAGGATCGGTGGGGGTCCATTATAGTGTCCAGTGATCCCTTGATGTCTTCAGCACCCAGCCATGGGAGAGTGGACCATTTTAGAGCGCCTCCTGGAGGCCGCTGTGCAGCAGCACTCTACAATGATTGGAAGGTAAGAAATGCGAAATCAATGCAATGATCTGGTTCAGTTCTCTCAAAGTAATAATTAACTACGACCTATTATCAGGTTCTAATAATTTATTTTTTAAATGTTAAATACGTTCTCCTCTCCCAGTTTAATGTGTAGAGAAAACTGCAATTAAGAATGTCTGAAAAGTGTAAACACTGTTACTCTGTTTGTTTGCGCAGCCCAGCATGTCAGTTTCAGTGTCTGCCTTAGTTAGGAATAGAATGTTTTAAACCCAAACAATGTCATGGCAATTTGTAACAATTGTAAAATTTTAGCAAATTGGTGACTGATTTGTATGACTTGTATGATCTCATTTGTACATTTGTTTCATTGCGGTTTCATTTAGGGGTGGGGTTAAGGGTGGACCTTCATGCTTTTTTCTAAAAATTGTACGTTTTCATAGAATTCACATTGTACAAATTCATATGAAATCGCCATTTTGTAAAAAAGATACGTTTTCCATGAGATCAGGTTGTCGAAACCTGGACATAAATGATACTTCAAACCATGTGGCTTATAAAGTAGTATTTAAACAGTAAGTACTACTTAAGCAATGTGCTAAAGCAATGTGCTTTATAAATTATTTTCACCTGGCAATTGTGGCAAATGATAAAACTGGCATCACAGAGACTGTTTGATTGAACAAAAGCACAGATTGTTCCAAAGTATCAGATACAAGTTAATTATCAAAACCCATAATGATCCAAATGCAAAAATTGAAAATACAAGAAAAAATGGCATGCATTGGTGGATTACAAGAATTCCTTTGTAGTGGTTCTTAATCCTGTTTCTGGGGACCACAGCACTGTACATTTTGTCTTTCTTATCTGACACACCAAGCTTGGTCCATAAAGCTTTCTACTAATGAGCTGACGATTCGATTCAGGCGCATTAGACATACAAAATGTGCAGTTCTGTGGGTCCCCAGGACCAGGATTAAGAACCACTACTGTATGGCGTTATCGGTCCATAATGGTGGCTTATGGTGAAGAGAGAATGACCTAGCGGCTGAGCTTTTAGTTAATCCTGTGGTCATCATGAGCGCCTATTGGTCAATCTCAAGCTTCAGTAGATCCAATGCTTGAACCACTGAAGCTTGTGAGACCTCAAGTGACATCGCCTGCTCGGGTGATGCTATTTTTTCTTCCAGTTTAGCCCCTCACGTTCTCTTCTTCATTTGTATTTTGGACACAAATGTCCTGCCAGATTTAGCTAAAAAATATTTTTTTGCATCTTTCTTTAAAGATGTATTGTTTGATGCTTGTTAAAGCTAATTGTGGTTTTATCTGACATTATTTGAGGCGTCATTTTTCTGTTTGCAGCGTTTTGTCCGCAGTGCCCTGTACTTAAATCTCTAATGCAGTTTTCTAAAAAACACACTAATTAGTTTCAGCCTGTCATATGAAATTATCTTAAAGACAAACACTGTCAAGCAGTGTACATTAAGGCAGTCAGCCAGGAGACATTGGGTGTGAAATGGTATTAGACATCCAAACAGCCATCTACCGATGCTTAGCATTCAGGTTTTTGGTGACTCACCTACTGACAGTGCGTCATTTATCATATGATCATTATAGGTCACGACCATCCAAAGCTATGATGTAATGGTCAACTCTTCCTCATCCAGCAGGGTCTGGTTCATTGCTACACTAGACCCTAGAATACACATTGATTCCATGGCAACAGAATTTGTCTTTCTCCATTCCATTCATGAGACCAAATGATAAGAGGTTGGTATTTGCCATGCATTTCCTCCTGCCATTGACAGTTCTGGCATTAATTTGGCTGGCCAGAAATTGAGCGACACTTTCATAGATGTGCCGTTAGGCTGAATAATGATTTCCCTGATCAGATCTCATTCACCAGTCACTGCCCCCACACTCACACTTCAGTGAGCGCAGGCTGCTTGGCAGCCAATGGTGAATTACACTACGCCTGACAGCGTATGCCTCAAGGGACTGTTTCATTCATTATGTTTGGCATTACTGAGGTGATGTGGGTAGTTTTCTGATGTGAGCTGTTACAAGGAGGTTAATGAATTTGTGTAATTATGGAGGGTGGTTGCCACAAAAAGACCCTTAGCGTTTCAACACAAGGCTCTTTTTTTGTGCTACGAACATGAATGATACCTGTACTTTTAAATTTTTTAGAGTTCAAACTTCAGATGTTTAGCCATAGGTTGATAAAACAGGTGAAAAGCCATTTGGCTTCCACTGAAGGAGGAATATTTATTTAGACATATTTAGAGACCAGAATATTGTAGGAGACCTGAAGGTGTGCTTTTTTCCCTCACAGAACAACCATATAGCAATGACGCTGCAATTATTTTCAAATCTCGCAGCATGTTAAAATTGTTTTAAAGTCATAAAATAATATTGTGCATGGAATGGTGTGAGAATTAGGCTTTCTTAATCAAAACTCTGGCCCTGTAAACCATGCTTTGTGTGAAAAGGATTGGAGCGATTTGTATGTATAGGTAAGTTTTTTAATTTTGCAAAAATGTAGGTAGAGGCACATATTTCCAATGAGCCAATGAGACATTGCATGAGATTAGATTCAAAACTATTTGTTAATTGGTAATTCTACAAAGTTTAAGAGTCATTTAATTTGAAACTGATGTTGTTCATCTTGTAGAAGACAAGAGAGCACAGAATGCTTCATGCAACAAAAGACAATGCATGTTTTACATACCTCAATGGGGCATGATGCGTACTAGCATGCATCTTTACATTATTGAAAATATTACATACAGTATATGAAGCACTTGGAATTACATGAACTTAAATTGGATTTGTACATTTTCTAAAAGCGTAATTAGCAAGCATATTTGTAACAAATCAAGGTATCTGCCTGATGTACAGTGGGTACGGAAAGTATTCAGACCCCCTTAAATTTTTCACTCTTTGTTATATTGCAGCCATTTGCTAAAATCATTTAAGTTAATTTTTTTTCCTCATGAGCTAATATTATTACCTAATAAATCCTCTCATAATTAACTGATCATTTATTTTGCAGTACTTCAAAGTTTATTGGAGGCAGTTTTCAATTCAATTCTGATTTAGGGAAGGGAGTTGGGGATGTGGGCAACTGGTTTATGTTCTAAACAGCTGTATCATTTACAATCTAGTGTTCAGCAAAAGGTGTCTTGAAATAGACAACGTAAGATGTGTAGCAGACAGTTGGCTGTGCTGTTACAGTTCACAGTGATTATTTATGGATACAGTGTAAGAAATGTTTTTGTCAGATTACGAAAAAAATGCATTTTACGCTGTGACATCTAATTTAACTTATTTCATGCAAGTGAAAAATATTATTCAATGGGATTGAAATATTATGGCCACATTATGCTACACCAATAAATGTGATTTTTAAGAGCCAAACCCAGTAGAAATAGCCCTGTATGGCAAGAACTGCAGAGTTTCCTTTTTAGAGTGTAAATCCATCATACTGTTACGGGGCAAACAAGACGTGAGACGTACGGATCCATTTGCAAGCTTTATCAAGGGCGTGGTCAAAACAGGCGAGGGTCAGGCAATGGCAAACAGGTATATAGAGGGCAAGACAAAAGAGTAATCCAAACCGGACGTGAGTCAGTAGACAGCGAACGTTATCCAGAGGGCTTGACAAGAGGGGAAATCCAAAAACACAAGCAGTAGTCCAGGCGAGGTGCAAACACAGTCCGAAACAGCAGGCAAAGGGTTAATCCAAGATAAACAGGCAAAAATCAGGTAACACGGGAAAGCAGGCAAGGCAAAACTATGACAGGACTAGGCTAGACTATGAAACAGGAAATCAATAAACAGGCTCCGTAAAGTAGCTATCAACTAAACAGTGATAAACGCTAAACAATACTCGGTGACTTGAGCAGGATCTGAGTGGGTGTTATATAGCGAATGTGTGATTGGTTACAGCTGTGTGTGTGTAATCAGTGCAATGGATGATGGGAACTGTAGTCCAGAGTGACATGTAACAGTCTGTGTAGTGTGAGAGTCAATGTAATGGAAGAGCGATCTCTGGTGGCGAGCGGATGGAAGTCCATGGACAGGATTCGTGACACGTACGTAGATTCCACATTAGTGTCATTCAAATCAAATTTTAGAGTTACGTTTTTTTTTTTTACTGGTTTAGTGTGCACAGTGTGCTTTAGACCTGTTTGAAGTAAAAAAAAATATTATTTAGATGACAATGTCAACAAATTAAACAAGTATTATCAGTTGCAGCCCTAATTTAATATATATGGAGCAAATGGTGCATATACATGGCGCACTTATGTATG
The DNA here is from genome assembly GCF_001515605.1 of Sinocyclocheilus anshuiensis. NCBI lineage: Eukaryota > Metazoa > Chordata > Actinopteri > Cypriniformes > Cyprinidae > Sinocyclocheilus > Sinocyclocheilus anshuiensis. The sequence goes on from NW_015548249.1 coordinate 32,679, forward strand.
AGTTGGTAAGTTTCATTATAACTGCTGTCACTACTGTTCTTTAGATTATATATTTATAAAATTGTCATTTAATTTTATCCAATGGTGAGGTGACTGAACATGCATATAGGGCAAATTCTATTCCATTGCATTTTTTTTTTTTTTTTTTGAAGGATGCACTACTGTAGAGTCATTCCCAACAAAAGCAACTGAATCCCATCATAAAGGGAAGGGATCACAAAATATGAGACAGCAATGCCCTGAAACCCTACCCGTCACATCCCTTCACTTCAATTGTTCTGCACTACAGAGTGAGTCTGGCAGAGGGATGCTCACTTTTGAATAGGGTATTTATAGCTGCACAGATTTCTGGGTATCATGTGTGCTTACCGATGTGTATCCGTGTGTATTTTTAGAGACTGATACCTTAATCACAGTGGATTTGACTTTCCATTTAGAATATGTCCATCACACCATCCAGTCATATTTGACCGATTAGTCATTCATTCGTACCAAATAACTTCTATACATATTTAAACATCCATTTACAGATTCATTACAGCTCTATTCACACACACACACACACACACACACACTTGTGCGTGACTTGACTCACACTGAGACTTCCTGAACCACAGGCTGTTGGCTGTTATCCGTCCTGCTTTTCCAGTCTCTCTCATCCCTCAATCCATGCTCTCATCTCTTTGTTGCTTTGAGCCCTTGGATTATATTGGTTATGCATTTGATTCTGTGCAAAGAAACAACATGAAGCCTCGAAGGAGATGTGTTATGACACACATTTCCAAATCATCAATCCGTTTGCCACTCAACATCAACACAGATTATATTCAGATTAGACACTACAAATGTATACTGTAGACACAATCATCTTCAATCTCTGTTGCAGCAAGATTATACACAGTGAAGACAGACGTTATTGCCAAAGCGTGATTAGTAAAATGAGAGGCATTTACCACAAAAGAAAAAGAGAAAAATGACTCTAGCGCATATAGAAGTGTCTTCTGAATGTAACAGCTCAAGCTGTTAAAACATAGTTCACCCCCAAAATTAAAAATTCTGTCACAATATCCGTGCTTGTTCCAAATCTGTAAGACTTTCTTTCTTAAAAGGATAGTTCATCCAAAAATGAAAATTCTGTCATCATTCTTAATACATGAGGGTGAATAAATGATGATTTTTGGTTGAATTGTTACATTTCAGATCAAGCCATTTGTTGTCATTGCCATTGGTTTTTTTACGTGCATCAAAACCAAATGCTAACTTTGAATACATTTAATTCATAATAAACGTATTACTATGCCGTCTTTACATTGCCGAGCTGAATAAATAAAAAAAACGTACAAAAATATGCCACCTCTGCCTCTCCTCAGTGTCAAAGAAGGATTTGATGTGGCTTTGGTTCCATATAAATGAAATCCGTAAACCTGAAATGGTTGCATTTAAAGGGGATTGTTCCTCTAAAAAAACATACCACTTCAGAAGTGGCTACTGTGCTGCGTTCAAAGTGTAAAGCTTTATGGTGAATGCTAGCACATCACAATGTCTTCATGGGAAATAAATCACAGATATTCCGCCAACATAGTCATAATAAAGAAGACAATATAATTTTTTACAGTCAGATTTTGAAGTTGAGGTGTGTGGCAGTTTACTGCAAGGAATTATGGGATCTGGGATGACATCTAACTGCCTCTCCTGAACAAATAAAGCATAAATCAGCGTCTAATCGCTCTGAACTGCATCAAAACCTCAAGCTGCTCATAGAAGATGAAATAATAAGGGAAAGTAGGACTGGAGAAGCACATGATGGTTGTCAGAACCAATATAACACAAAACGAGGTTTAGAGCTGATACTGTGAGTACGTCCCTCAAGAACGAGGCTAAACAACTCTGTAAAATCTGTAAAAGGAACATACTTTACAGACCACTAACCATTATACTCACAAACACACACTGACTGTCCAACACCACAAGCAAAATCTTCATGTAACTGCTTTCACACAAACTGAAAACAAATATTAGATCACACACACATTCATCATCCACTGCGCACACACATTCACCCACCAACAGAGGTGCCTGTCCCAAAAGTATGTCACCATTTACTAACACATCATATTAGTGAGACAAGCGTTCTTTCAGGGGCACGTCAGCCTCCTGTTGCATTACATACGTAATTTAACAAGTATGCACACACTTACACATTCACATATGTGGCCAACATGTAGGAGGGTTGGCATAAATATTTCTCCATAGCAACAATCCTATGCACCCAATACACTTATCACTTCATTCAGATGTTTCTAAAATAAAAATAGAAGCAGTTGAAAAAAAGACATAAAAGTGTATCATTTAATTACACTTTATTTCAACAGTCTACTTTAAAGATTCTACTAACTATAAGTAACTTTGCAACTACATAGGGTTAGTAGAATGAGTTGAAGTACTTGCGAAGTTACTTACAGGCAGTAGAATGTTTGTAGGGCACCATCAAAATCGTGAGCAGATATTAAGCAGACACTCTACTATTACTCTATAATTGACACTTAGTTACAAAGTTACTTATAGTTAGTAGAATGTCTAAATTGGACAATCAAAATACCCTTCATATTGAAAACTCTGACTTGGTTTAGGCAGAAGTAGGTGTCTTGGCAAATCTAGGCACACTGACATTGAGATATTTTATCAAACATTTCAAAGATTACTGGGGTCTTTGTCTTGAGAAGCAAAAATAGTATTAAGTCTGAACTACTGTTGAAATTAATGTGTGATTTTTGTTCTTACACATTACAAAAATATACAAACATCAACTTGGTTTTAATAAATCTGTACTGACATATTTCTGAGCCATGGGTTGATCCATGGCTTTGTGATGATCTTGGTGAATGATGATGGAGATGATGGAGCAAATAATGAGGTTGAAAGTGAGGAATCCGTTAACCATTTTCTATTGTAACTATGTGATAAGGCATTGGTTTCTTCATGTGGCTGATACTATGATCATTACAACTACCCTAACCTTCCCTACTAGGATCAAGTATTGAAATCGTTAACTGGTGTTAGCCTCAGATGTTGACAAATCCATCTCCATTCATTAAAGACAGACATACTGTGTGTTGCATTCAACTTGGGCTACGTCTAAATACGGATACATTTAAAAATGGCATTATCGTTTTAAAATGATCTCCGTCTACACTAGCATTTTCAAGCGTTTCAAGTTTCTCATCCACAGTGAAACGTCAGAAAACGTTAAATTCGCTTTACTGCACTTGCGTAAAGCCTCACAAAAGCTCACTGAGACAATACAGGTTTTCATGCTATTCTTCTGGCAGGATCATTTTCTTTAGGAAAATCTCTCACCATTCACTGACGCATTCAGGTCACACTCACGATTGTATGTCTGAACTAAAACGCAACTGCCCTCGTGTTTTGCCGCAAACAGCAATCGCGAGTAAATTTTAATCTGTAGCAATACTGTGAATAGCACATAACAGACACAATAGCAATATAAAATATAGATATCTATTGGTACAATATGTGTCACATGACTAAACATGCATCATCTTTTTGAAAAGCCTCTGTTTTCATAGTCCGCACTACAATGTGTAAACCGCGTTTTTAAATGTATCCACTTTGGAGAGCGTTTTCAAAAAGCTCAGTTTTCCTTGACAAAAATGTCGTCTCAGTGTGAATGGAAGGCCAAAACGGAGAGAAAATTATGCATTTTTAAACCAAAAGGTATTAGTGTGGACAAGGCCTTGGAAAGTTGGAATTTGCACCTAGGGACCACTTAAAGGTGTACTGTAAACTCTGGCAGAAAATGTAAACCAGCAACTATGCTGAAATGCAGATGTACATGGCTCACCCAAGGAGATGCACTTTTAAGCAAATAAAATGCACCAGTTGAGTTGTACACGTTAGATATTGTGTATTCCCCTCAATTTAGTTGTAGACATTACATGTCTGAAAAGCTAACAGTAGCACTGTTCTTTTATTTTCTTGTACATCATCATCCAAGTTTTGGCCAGGGGAATGCTTTTAGTCATTCAGTCGGAAGTTAGAGATATCAAGTACAAATATCCCATATCTTGCAACACAGCCAGAGTCTAGGGAGGATGTGACTTCACAGCGAGAGATGAGAGCGTAAAATGTGCGCAAAACCTGCATAATTCCACTCAGTGACACACAAACAGAGCATACATAAGCATAACAGTATAATCCTAAGGGATGCTGTTTTTCAGACCAGCAGAATTAAAACAATAGGTTGAGAGAGAAAAACATTGCAAACCTTGGCAGAATCCAGGTTATGCAATGTGCGTACATCACCGCCAAATGTACTCACAGACACTTCACCTAAATGAATATAAAGACCTGTAAAAGCTTTCTGTGATCGCTCCATTAAAGTAAACGCAAATCTTTTTGAGTACAAGATAAAAATTGACCCAGAACACTCAGTGGCCACTTCCTGTTGCTACGTATGCGCGTGTGTGTCACGCAGGATTCTGGAAGTCAGTGCGGGTAAACGGATGGTCATCCTGGCACAAAACCTTGCGTAGAGACCTTCCTCTCCTCTCTTTCTCCTCTGTCCTTCTGCTGAGAGAGGAGAGATATGGAGCCTAGCCATCCTCTGTCTCTCTATATAAGGGCATGTGGGTCTCTGCTGGGTTTGTGGAAGGAAGTCCCTTACAAAAATACTGTAGTGATGGATACCATGGTACTTTGGTATAACCATGGTACCGAACAGTTCAGTCTCACGTAAGAAATATCAAAACGTCACGTTTTAATGTGATTTTGGAGCATTTCGGTTGAGTGATGCAAACTACAGAGGTAGGGACAGAGGCAAAATCTGTTTTCATTACAGTATTATATAGAGTTTAGAGTGATTGTTTGCAGAATTTATTGAAACAGAGTGTGAAGATAAGCAAGGCTTTGTGAAAAAAACATTCCTTCATTTAACAATGAAATTTTCGGTCACAGTGTACATTAAGGTTCAATTCTCATGACTTTTGCCTCAACAAACTCCTAATTTGCTGCTTATTAATAGTTAGTAAGTTAGTTGTTAAGTTTAGGTATGGGATATAGGATAAAGGGGTCTAAAATATATAGTTCAGTCATGAAACTCTAGATGGAGCAGGCTGATGGGTTGTTAACATAACTGATGATATTCAGAGAGTTAAACGACTTGGCACAAGCTGATTGGTTCATGCTGCATATTCAGCCAATGAGCTCACTGCCTTGCATTTATATGGCTGGCTAGCATTCACTTGAGATTCCTGCAGCGCGCTTTCAGAGTTCTCTGAAACCCTCCACCTTCCCCAGCTCCACCTGTACAGATCTGCTATGGGTTATTTTATATGCTATTTGTGCAGCAGCAGTATGTCTTAAATACTCACGGCACCGTATCGCCATATGCATTGGCAGTAGCAAGTTCCTGTACTTGCTTGCAGCAGCAGCAATAATCTACAACTACAGCAATACCCAGCAGCAGCAGCAATTCAGCAGCAGCAGCGTAGCAGATCTATTCCGCCAAGACCAAATACATAAACATTGTCATATCCATCACCATGCTAAAATCTTCCGAGAGCTGTCATGATTGAAATATGATCATGCAGAATAAGACCATAATAAGTGCTTTATAATTACTAATAAACAGCCAATATATGCTAGTAATGTGCATGCTAGTTAATAGTGAGAATTGATACTTAAAAAAGTTTTATCCAATTTTATTTATATATTTCTCTTTTACACAATAAGATAGGAATGAAACAGGTCCCTGAATCGGTTTTTAACATAATTTTTTTCCAAAACATACAGTTAATTTGATGCATTATATTAAAATAAAATCCATACAATTACTTGGATCGGATAATTTGATTAACATTTCTTAAAAATATGTTGATAGAATATAATGTGAGAAATCTAGCAGTTGTGATATAGGTCTGTCTCAACCATAGACTGTATAAAAACATGGACGTAGTGTCCGTGACGTCACCCGTAGATTTCTGAAGAGTGTTTTTGAAGCTCAAAGTGGGCGGAGCGGGCCGTCGCCATCTTGTCAGCACGTCACCGCGCGTCACTTCCGGATAATCGAAAATAGGCAAAGAGGCGGGAGCTGGTTGCTGAAACCACGCCCACCTAGCTCGACGGCGGTGACAGCAGCGGCGATCCACCTGTCACTCAAGTGGCCACGCCCTTAATTATGCAGAACTTTAAGGCTTAAAGGGGTCATATGATGCTGCTAAAAAGAACATTATTTTGTGTATTTGGTGTAATGAAATGTGTTTATGCAGTTTAAAGTTAAAAAAACACATTATTTTCCACATACTGTACATTATTGTTTCTCCTCTATGCCCCGCCTTTTTGAAACGCGTCGATTTTTCAAAGCTCATCGGTCTGAAAAGCGAGGTGTGCTCTAATTGGCCAGCTATCCAGTTTTGGAGCCAGCCTCTAGCGGCCAGTCGATGAATTACAGTTTTAGTTACTTCCGTGTTGGCTTCACAAGAGAGACCGGAAGGTTGCCGCTCGGTCTCAACACAAGAAGATGGACCTGGGAAATTGATAGTACAGGTAATATTCTGCTTTATACCTGCCCGAAATAATATGAAAGGTCCAAGTAATACTCAGAGCATATTTTACAATGGACCATTATAATTACTGAAAACTACTGCATTCAGTCCAATATTCCACTCATATACATACATTTTGTACATATATAATGTGTAAAATTATTTGCTATTCTAAAATAATTCATGGATTTCTGTTGACAAAAAAAAACATGATTTTGCTGATTGCCTCAAGTTTGCAGCTGATTGGTCCATGACAGTGAACTTTCTGAGGAGGCCTTCAGCCTTCAGCTCATAGTGTCTTCAACACCACAGTCATGCTCAAACTATTGGTACCTTTGCCCATGCAAATCACTATGACTGAAAATGCTGCAATTATTTGCTATTTCTGAGATAAAACGGTACAATTTTAATGTTAACATTGTGTGCTCAGAAGGCATTTAGGTCTTAAAAGTCATCTGGTTGATAAACATGCTGTTGTATTCGCAGTATGTTACTGATTACATTTTAGTAAACAAGTAGTAATTTGTATTGAAATGCAATTTTGAAATAACGCAGTTCCCAACCCTCCAAGCCATGTATAAAATGCATTTATACACCCATAGATTATGCATACAGACATTTGTATATGCGCTATGTTATTATGGCCTCAGAGAAGTGGGAGCGAGATGAAAAAATCTAAATGGAATATTAAACAGTTAAGACAATTAATTAATGCAGTAATTTAAGCAATGGTAAGCTATGCATGGGGAAAAAAAAAGAAAAAGTAAAAAGATCCCAGTCACACTTCACAGTCCACAGCTTAGCTGAAAATGCCACAAGCTAGAACTGCACTGGAACACGAGCTTTCAGATTTCATTGATTCAGCCACTAAAATGACAAAAGGAGAGACAGTCTTTCCCTTATCTTCTCCATTTTTCCTTCTTCTCCTTTTTTTCTGAAGCAGCAGGAACAGAAAGAACTGTGTGAAACTGGACGACGTAATGGTTTGTTGCATTAGGAAGAATGCATGTCAAAACATTCTGCTTCTTTGTGCCTCTTAACTCCTTTGTGTTGTCTTAATCAGAGTCATCTGCATGCCAGTGTAATTGCTGCTATCAGAGGCAGTGAAACAGCAAGCATGCTGCTAGAGCCGAAATAGAATCTGAATAGACTGCGACTTCTCAGTATAGCAGATTCTTATCACATAACCAAGTGAAAATCACCCTTCCCCTTGTTCTCGCCAGCTTTCTGCCCTGTGTTGTTGCCATGGTAACAGGCAGCGGGAGGCAGAGTGATGCTGTGGGTACCACTGATGGGGGGAGATTTGGGGGGTTCTCTCCCTCACGGACTGAGTGGCTTCACGCCTCCTTACTACTAAAACATACACACAGTCAGTCAGTGGCATTAAAGGCTAGTGGGAGAGACACTTGATATCTATTGACATGTCTTTTCTCCACATATTTAGACTGAACAGTGCTTTCAGTGTATTATTTAGAAATATTAGTCAAGCGAATTTATTTCCATCTTGATAATGTAACAGATTAAAAAAAAAAAGAATTACATAAAAGAAAATATGTTGCGTAAGTGGCCTTAACTACCATGTACTTACATTTAAATTAATCATTTGGTACAATGCACTTATTGTGTACATACATGTTTTTACATTGAACATATTTTAAAAATACCTTAATATTAATTTCTTTAATTACATTTATAATTACACTGTTGACTCATCTCTTACACCTTAACCCACCCTAAAAACCTACCTATACCACCAAACCTGTCCCTAACCTTATCCGTATCCCACCTCAATAGCAGCAGAAGTGTTTTGTAATACAATATGAACACAATAAGTACATTGTACTTATTTTTTGATAGTAGTTAAGGCCACTTAATATAAAGTGGGACACAACATGTTTTTAATTTTATCATAAGTGAAAATTCTACTTTCATATTATAGCTAAATTAGCTATAATAGAAAGTTTCACTACTGAAATTAATATAATGAAAATAATATAAAATTGATATAATGTGAAATTAAATAGAATAAAACCCCAAAACTTCTGCATTAACATACAGGTTTATGTCTAAAGAAAATATAATGGTTATATCTTTATAATAAGTAATCTTTTTACTTTGTTTTAATGTTTTTGTCTTTGAAAAAGACATATTTTTGATTAAATCAAAATTGACGGTTTCAACTAAATCTTAAATATAATTTGAGAAAAGGTAATAAATATTATTAGTCATATTTTTACTGTTTTCATGTTTTAGTCTTTGAAAAATAAATATTTTTGATTCATATATGTTTTTTTTATTCATATTAATGTAAAATGTAAAGTTTTAAACCAAACCATAAATATAATTTGAGAAAATAAATCAACAAATAAAGTATTTTTAGCCCTTTTGTTTTTCAGTGTAGTAGTGACTAAAATAGCCCCTAAATGTGTTTTTGGATTAAGGAAACTGATGAGAGACATAGAACAGGTGAGCCAGACAGGAGGTAAATGAAAAGAGATGAAAAAAGACAGAGAGAGAAAGTATGAGGGGAAAGAATGAGGAGTAGGTGGGGGTTGGGGAATACATCATCTAAAGCTATTGGATGGCATTAAAGAACTAGTAATGCAAGAATCCCTCTATTGGCTCTAGTGCAGATTAAAGGTTGTGGGTTTTGCGTGTGGAAGCTATTATATAATTCATCCTCTGATGAAATTTTTACCACATTGGCAGTTTTTTATTCACGAAAATCTCATATTATTTGTCAGTGTTGTGTGTGCCTGTGTACATGTGCAATTCCCTGCACATTTTTTTTCCTTTCTCCCAGCATGCCATGGACTCTTTTGATCAATCTTGCTGCCTACGCTTAACCACACAAAGACAACACACTCCTACAAAGTGCACAGTGCTTGCAATGAGTTGCAAAAGCATAAAACAAGGAATTGCACACCTTATCAAAGTCACCAAAGAAATCAGTTTAATCTTTGGTGGGTTTGGATTTCATGTCCATGTGATGAAATGTTAGAGAAACCTGCAGTGAGCATTGCTGGCACATGTGATGTCCATTTGAAACCTGTTTATCATTTTAAAGCAGCGTGTCATTTTGTTTTCAATGTTAAAAAGTCACGGTTTAATGTACGGAAAAAAGTAAGTAAGTATAAATAAGAGTATAAGTAGTAGGCCTAGCTTGACTTTCTAGAGTCTCAGGACGGTCGACCTAGTGGGATGCTTTTAAAGGGGAGGAATTGAAAGATGCTACTTGTCTGAATAGATTGCTAGATGTATTTGTAACAGAGGTCAGATGATGAACTGTACAGGTAAACCTCCCTCCCCTGGCCTCTATTGTCAGTTCAAGCCCCACTTTCATTAATCATGGAAATACAAATGAAGATATTTTTAATGAAACCCGAGAGATTTCTGTCCCCCAAAACATCATATAAAGAAATTGTCTCTTCAGACAACTTGGATTAAAGCACTCAGTTAAGTCATATTGATTACTTTTACAATTGTCTTTATACATTTTTTGGAGCATGAAAGTTTTAGTGGAAAGAACTTACAATAGAGGGACAGAAATGAATGGTGTACGGTTTTGCCTCCTGTCCAGCCACAGACTCAGGCTGGGCCCAGAAAAACGAAAACACTGTGGCTGATTGGATGCAGATTAAAGCTGCCTCTTTGACCTCACAGCTGGAACAAGAACGCAGTGTGAATAAATCCATCATAAGTGAGGGCTCCAATCACATAATTCACTCACCTGATGTGACACCTTCTACAGAGCTAGAAAGCACCTAGAAACCATTCAAATGGGGAAAAAAAACACCCATTGAGATTCAACTTTAAAGCACTCAAACATTTAAAATACTTGATACTACAGAGGGAGTATTATACAGTTTAATTTCTGTAGACATATCAGAATTGGAAAACAATTGGAATTGGTCAACTCATTTTTGGCACTTTTAGTGTTTACATGTACTGTTAGTCGTTTGTGACATTCACAAACTCCATATGCAGATAATAATGAATTGAATTATAAAGACCCCCCAATTGCATGCAAATAATAAAATGCATTTGCAACTTCATCCAGTGCGTTTTAATGTTCTAATGCATAATGTATAATCAGAGAGTGAGCTCCAAATGATTCAATGCATGAGATGTGGTTTTGAGTCAAGATCGAGACTCCAGCTTTGCCTGATATACAGTATCATTGATATATCACTTTATTGAATCGATAAGAAGATGTAGTCTACAAATGGTTGATATGGTACCTAATGGTACTGGTTATGTACACTGTAAAAAATGACCGTGAATTTAACGGTAAAAGACTGTAAAAATGCTACAGTAAAATCCTGTTAAATGGTTAACGGTAAATTCCCCTACTATATACGGTGAAAAACTGTATTGGACATTACATGTATTGGACATTAATTTTACGGTAGTATACCGTTTTTGGAAGTGAAAAAGACTATAATTTACAGTGAATAACCGTAAATTGACATTCCCAGAATTCCCTGCATTACATTTCAAATTTGATGTTTTTTTGTTGAAATAACTATGTTTCTTCTAAGTTTTTTCTTATCAGTTTTGTATATTAGGGTTGTGTGTTACACCCAATGTTGTTAAATGAATGTGTATTGCATTATTTCAGTTTCATGTGTGTTACCATGATGGTGTTTAGTGTTTGTGTGAATGACACTGTGCACCTTCTACATTATTATTTAAAAGCTGCTTGTGATAGGCTTTGGTTCATCATGTGACTTTCTCATCACCACCTGCATTTGGTGGTTATCAGTGTATTACAAAGGTACAAAACAGATTTCAGTACTTCAATAGGTTGTTATATTAACATTATATCAGTTAATGAAATTACGGTATTTAACTGTAAATTTAAGTTAAAACTGTAAAACCTAAAACGTTGCTACCGTATTTTTTGCTGTAAAATTCCGGCAACCACAGCTGCCGGATTTTTACCGTAAATTTCACGGAATTTTTTTACAGTGTACTCTAACACCTTTGCATAAACAAGCGTTTGGAGTATTTCTGACTGTGTTTGTGTCTGCTGAGGTCTGGGATGTCTGGCATGCTCAAGTGATGCTGACTCTGATTTAAAAATTAATGAGATCGGAAAAGCGACTACATTTCTGGACGAGGACACAAAGAAATATCTGGTAAAAGGTTTTCTGAAGAACACAATGTTTCAAATAATCAGTTCAATACAATAAGGTTCCAGTTGTTAACTTTATGTAACATGACCTAGCTTACAATGAGCGTATGTATTTTTATTAACTAACATTAACAAATATTAATAAACACTGTAATAAATGCATGACTCATTTTTAGTTAATGTTAGTTTATGTATCATCTAACATTAATTAATCATGAAGTACTGTTGCCATGATTGCAAAGTTGTCTTTTATTTAACATGTTGTTAAGGGTCTGCTTTGTGCCTTTTTTTCTTTCAAAAACTACATCTATGTGGTTTGCAATAAGAGCAACATTAGATTTTTTTTTAAATGCCTTACAATTTTTTTTTTGCGATAATAGCGATTTTTTACATTTTTATTCAGAACACTGAATATACGTTAACACGCAAACCACAATAGTGTTTAAACTGTATTCGTGCAGAGTGAGAGCTTATGTTGGTGTTTATGTTGTCAAGATGTCCAATTTTCCTCCTCTGTCCACACCGACAGCTACTCTCTTATCTCATTTGTGGGTCAGGTTGATGCTAAAGTCATTGCTATGGTAACACAATTACATATACTGGATATATGCTCTCTGAATAATAAATCTGATTTCATTACTTGCATAAAGACAGAGTGGATAGTTCGTCCTACAGATTTGAAAACCATATCAGAATTGGGTACAGTGTGAACCTAACCTTTCAAGCCTATGAAATTTGGTTGAAGTGGATGGGGATTGACTTTAAGAAAATGCACGCAATATTCACCCTCCACTTGCACAAAACAATCCAAATGTGCACAATTACAGAACCTAGAAGAAAATATGCAAATACCCCATAGACAAAAGCTGTCTTACAGAGCCAGTCATCTTAAATGTAGAGCGTAAGTCCAGACCCACTGATGCACGAATTCAATCTGTTTTACTCCTGCCTTCCCTTACAAACATATGTAATCTCTCTCTTTGTCCATCTCTCTCTCTCTCTCTTGCTCTCTCTTTCTCTCTCGCTCAATCAAACACTGGTACAGAAATAGCCCTAACGACAGTAACAACTGAGATGTAAAATTTAAGCTGTTGCTATGGGAAATAGAAGAGAACAGGTCTGACTGCCATCATGCTACCAAATTAATGAGCAGTATAGAGACTAGCATCGACACAAGTTATTGTACCAATAATACAGGTTACCATGTTAACAGAGTTTAACGGCGCAGAAGGAGCTATAATTAGAGCTCAAGAGAGCAGAATTGTTTCAAAATTAGAGCTCTTAATTAAATGTGCAAAGTTGGTCTTGAAAGTAAAAAACGCACATTTGAATAGCAAATGCGAACATCTGCAATGCTAATTAGCTGGTAGCCTAAATAAGGGACAAATTACGTCAATGGAAGAAACTGAGGAAATGTTTTTTGTTTGGGCCTTGTTTATATTGTACATCCAATCACATTCCCTCTTTTTCTCTCCACCAGGATTCTACTGACAGTTGTGGTGATATTCCGTATCCTGATTGTGGCCATCGTAGGTGAAACGGTCTATGAAGACGAGCAGACCATGTTTATCTGCAACACCCTCCAACCTGGGTGCAACCAGGCCTGCTACGACAAGGCCTTCCCCATCTCTCACATCCGATACTGGGTCTTCCAGATCATCCTTGTTTGCACGCCCAGCCTGTGCTTCATCACCTATTCAGTGCATCAGTCGGCCAAACAACGTGACCGTCGCTACTCCTTCCTCTACCCAATGATGGAGAAGGACTACAGTCGTGAGGGTACCCGCAAACTACGCAAAATTAATGGCATTTTGGTGCAGCACTCTGACAGTGGTGGCGGAAAGGATGAACCTGATTGCTTAGAAGTAAAGGAGATCCCAAATGCTCCAAGAGGCCTCCTGCATGGCAAGAGCTCCAAGGTACGACAACAAGAGGGCATCTCTCGCTTTTACATAATCCAGGTCGTGTTCCGCAACGCACTGGAGATAGGCTTCTTGGCGGGACAGTATTTTCTCTATGGCTTTAGTGTCCCCGGCATCTTTGAGTGTGACCGCTACCCCTGCCTGAAGGAGGTGGAGTGCTACGTATCACGGCCCACTGAGAAGACGGTCTTCCTAGTGTTCATGTTTGCAGTGAGCGGGATCTGCGTTGTGCTCAACCTTGCCGAGCTCAACCACCTGGGCTGGCGGAAAATCAAGGCTGCCATTCGAGGTGTGCAAGCCCGCAGGAAGTCCATCTGTGAGATCCGCAAAAAGGACATGGCCCACCTGTCACAACCGCCAAACCTGGGCAGGACCCAGTCCAGCGAGTCTGCTTATGTCTGATCTCCATTCACCTAAATATGGAGTCACAAGGAGTGGAATGCGGTTATGGTACTTGTGCAAATGTTTATAATGGCAAAGGGGGAGTGAAGTGAAGTGACGTGACATGTGGCCAAGTATGGTGACCCATACTCGGAATTAGTGCTCTGCATTTACCCATTCAAAGTGCACACACACAGCAGTGAACACACACACCGTGAACACACACCCGGAGCAGTGGGCAGCCATTTTATGCTGCGGCGCCCGGGGAGCAGTTGGGGGTTCGGTGCCTTGCTCAAGGGCACCTCAGTCGTGGTATTGAAGGTGGGAGAGAGCACTGTACATTCACTCCCCCCACCTACAATCCCTGCCTGTACGAGACTCGAACCCACAACCTTTGGGTTATGAGTCCGACTCTCTAACCATTAGGCCACAACTTCCCCAAGGGGCTCCACATAGCCACACCTCTTTCCCACAAGCCACTCCCCCCCCCTCTCTATGCCATATGACAATGTTTGAGGAAGTTTGCACAATGTTAGGCTTCAGGAACAGCATGTGAAGACAGGGCATAAATGGGAATTTTTGAGTTTCGAACACAAGGATCAATGGAAGTGTGAAGAGCGTAAGGTACGAGTACGATACAGGGAGGTGATGGATGTCTAACACAGAATGTAACGGAAATGAAAGAATCTGGGTCTGCTTTCCCACTTTTCTCACTTTCACATCTTGAGGAAAGAGGAAAAAGAAGGATAGTCAGCAGAAGAGCGTAGCATGACAATAACCTCCCACTTTCCTCAACCGTTGTCACTGAGATGGTGCCAGAAAAAGAATACTGTTTAGGTTTGCTCTCCTGGCAGTGCATCGGCCTAAAACAAACAACGGGTGGGATATAAACATTGTTACAGCAGTGGCACCTTCACTTTGACATTTAATTGAACAAACATTAGCATCTTCTTTTGTCATCTCTCTCTGGTTGTCGTAAAAGACTAGGAGAGGATTATTACCTCCGCGCAAAGTGTGCCCTTCCATAAAGACACCCACTGTGTTCCAGTCAAGTATTGCATGAATGTGTGTTTATATGTATGTATGTGACCAAAGTTGAAAGAATTTAGAAATCTCAGATTCCTTTTTGTTCATTTTAAGATTATACTTCTTTTTTTTCTGCAAAGGTTGGTGCCATCAGCTTAAATTACTGTTTATTTCAGAATATTATTTAAAACATATTTAAAAGTTTATTGCAAAGTTAGATTATTTATCTTTATTGGGAAAGAGAGCCAACCATGCTGAAAAGAATTTCCATGCTGGGCCAAGGCTGGTTTATGCTGGTTATTGCTGGTTTAACTGGTGGAAAAGAGTAACCATGCTGTGCACCAGCAAAAAAAAAGTAACCAGCATGGTCTTTCTGGTGAACATGATTAACAAAAGAAGTCTTGTGTGTTATGATAGATGCTTGATGGGGACACCCGTAAAAATAATTGAAAAGAAATGTTTTCATGTATCCAAATGTTTCTATCAGATGAATTCCTTATCAAAAAATTAGCATAAAGGTATCTTTCAAAGGCATGTTTACAAAGCTTTATATGTCAAATGACTTTTGAAATGAAAAATTGATGTTCAGTGTGTGTTATTAGGAAAAAGGATCAATTAATAGTGTTTTTATTAGCTTTTCTCTTCTCGTCACGTGTTTAATCGGCATGCCTTTACTATTAAGAAAAGAAGAAGCTTAGAAAAAAATATATGTATGCAATGCACTTTGTGGGGATGTGAAGAGTGGATAAAAGGAGAAACTCACTCTGGGAAGGACATTATTGGTGGGAAAGTGAGCCTTTTGAATTGGTCCATCTGAAATAAGATCGATGACAAGTGCGTAGGTATGTGCGTTTATGTAGCTGTTATCCACTGTGTGCCTTTGTTTACACAGTGTGGGTTAAAGCAGAGTGTAACATCTCTAACAAACACACACACACAAACATTTGAGCACTAGGCCCACTAAAGAACGTACTTGTGCCTACACCGCCCTGACTCCACTCTGCACGTGCACATAAAACAACCCAGTGTAGACAGAAGAACACAGTGCAACTAACACGGACCAGCTCGCTGACATACCGCAGACACAGAAAACACTGTCAGACAAGATACAGAGAGAAAGAGAGGAAACTGCAGAGGCCCTTTAATAGCAACACAATTGTCCTGACTTAGGCATTTCTTGCAGAAAAAGCTCTTTCACAGGAAAGTGTGTGTTTATGTTTAGCTTGACATGAAGTGCAGTTTAGCCACAGTTCTGATTCAGGCCAGAAGTCAGTGTGAGGATGGATATTGTTGTTTACATCTAAATTGAACGAGAGGTATAAAATCGGCCACATTTCTGAGGCGTCCAAAGCATGTCACATTTGTTTTACTGCAAATGTAAACAGCTCGTAAATGATCCGTAAAAACTTAGAAGCACTTGTGGACTTTTCTGCACTTCATCCAAGATGAGAACATGATTACATTTAGACCCAGGGTACAAAACGAACACTCATCAAGCGGTAAATGTGATTGGCAAGTACATAAACGAAGCTACTTGCTAGTTTATTAGGAGCTGCAACAGTACTGCAATAATATGACCCTCAACAAAGTGATGCAATTCAAAGACATACAAACTACTACTGCTGTTATTTTTAATTTAAATGCAAATACAATTCCATGGCCATTAATAAATATTTAGGGCTGGTACACGTTCTAAATTCACCTGCCATTTGCCAGCATGGTGAAAAGTTCATTTTCAACCCTGTGTATACACTCTAACATGCAATCTATTAAATAGTATTTTTGTAGCGTAGAACTAAATCTAACACAAATTTAATGAGGGTTGCGTAAAACAACACAAAATGCCAATGAAATAAAAAAGATATTGGTTCTCTTAACCAAATTTGGTTCTCAGGTAAAGTAATCTTAAAATTGAAATTGTATAAGAGTCTACTAAACCTAAAATTAAGTTTTAAAGAGGGTTTAGATATTTTTTTTACTGGAAAACAAGACTCACTTTTAATTTAATCAGAACAAATAAATAGTAATGGCTGAAAGTAAGGCTCAACAATCTTTCTTAACACAAAAGTTTGATTGTATCCTCTGCAGATCTAATAGTCGGGACCAGTTTAACATGTAAATTATAAGGGACTATAGCCATTATTGTGTGGGGTAGAAATGAAATGCACCCTACACTTGGGACCAAGCGTCCTGTGTTAGAGTATTCCGGTTCTTTTATTCTGATCTACGAAAATAGTAACTCTGCCAAAATCATAACCTCTGTAACTAAAGGGCATCTTTTACAAGCATGTTATTTTCAAGTGCAGTTCAGAGTTTATGAAGATTGCTTCCCCAAGTGAGAATTTCTTCATGTGCTTAATCCACTCTTCTCCTCAGTCTATTTTTATAAAACCTATATCAGAGTTTGAATCCTAGACAAAAAAGAACAATGTCAGATTTTGTTTCTTCTCTTTTTATTTATTCCAGCTTGTGAATTATGTTTATATGTGGCACTCTTTTTTACAGTGCTGTAATATGAGGGACACAGCAGGGGGTATTACTATTTAATGACCAGAATTAGGATTTAAAATGTGGCTTTACTTGCCAAAGTTTTGTTATATGCAACTTAATTACTTGGGTTTCAGTGAATGGGTTGTTCAATTACTGTAAAGCATGTGTAACTGATATGGAAAGCATGTTTTTGTTCTTTTATTTCACTGTTTTTTTTATGAATCAGGAAAGCAGGGACAAGTAAATGGCATGGTTAGATTAGAAAACTGGGTAAAATGGTAAATATGTCAGGCATTCATGGGCCAAAACTAAATTATAAGACTATAGCAGGTATTTTAAACTACGCAGACTGCAATCTTGTTACATATGCAACACTTGATTTTGAGCACAAACATTTGACACGAGGGTCAAAAAGTATTTTTATGGTTACACACATCCTGTAGTCACTGCCAGACAATTTTGTAGAAAATAAGTGTTTCACAAAAAGTGTTTTTTGAGACATAATTGATGTGTAAATAAGCAACCTGTGTGTTTAATTGACAATATGACGTACTGCCACTGATCATCTTAAATGTGAGATGAAGACATTAACTGCTGATATTTCAAAAAGTCATAATGGTAATTAAACACCCATAAAACATAGCAGACCAGTGCACACGAAAGAAATGTCTCAGGTGACAGATTTTTAAAATGACACATTTCTACAATTATTATTCAATGTACATTATCTTTGCAAAAGCCAATTGAAAGTTTGCCCATGTTTTATAGAGTTGAAAAACAAAAACTACTGATAAATTGTCAATTATCTGATAACAGAATCTTTTACAAGCATGTTTTCGGGATGCATACAGTGAAAATAATCAGAATAATGCTCAAACATCAATCTAACGAGTCTCTCCCGGCAGTGCCAAAAGATTTTTACAGCAATCATGCTACACAGATTTACATATGAATACAACAGAGTCAAGTTCATTCCCCGTTAGCTCAGGAAAAACAATCGTTCTAATCTCACGTTGATCCCTTTTGAATGATCATCACATGTCCCAGAATGCTCTCTGAGCGTCTGCCAGAAATCACGGCACCCACAGTCACCCGTGTCCCAACCACACTTTTCCATTGCCAGCTCAGGTTTTCCTCTAGAGCTCTGGCTCATGATCAATCCCTCATTTCAGCAAGGACAGTTAAATGAGATGATGCCGTTTTAATTCAATTCAAGTTTAGTCTGTTTAGTCTGTTGTCCTTTGCTTAATAACCACTGTTGTAGTTCCAAACTGCTCAAAAGACGACATCTTATGTTTTAATTCACAAATAGGGTTCGCTTTCCCTTTTTTCGTTATAAAACCGGTCTTGGGTGGAACTTTAACCAATTACAACTCCACGTGTGCTGCCAGGGGTGTTTGACACCCGCCGCACAAGCCGTACTAATCTCTCAGGAATAAGA
Source organism: Sinocyclocheilus anshuiensis (assembly GCF_001515605.1). Classification (NCBI taxonomy): domain Eukaryota; kingdom Metazoa; phylum Chordata; class Actinopteri; order Cypriniformes; family Cyprinidae; genus Sinocyclocheilus; species Sinocyclocheilus anshuiensis. The sequence continues at coordinate 51,639 of NW_015548249.1, forward strand.
AGAGTCGCCGCTCCTAATCACTCCCAGCTGCTTACACGGCCGTATAAACACTAGATTAGCACTTGGCAAAGGCAAAAGGGCAGACGAGTCATTCCTCCCTCGTACCTGCACCATCACATCAACACACGCCGCTATAACTCAGGATCTGTGCAAAGGCACCAATCCTAAAAACCAACGTTTATACACAGAGAGAGTAGCATGAGAAATCAGGGCCCGTTCTGCTAACCAGGGAAACATTATTACAGGAGAACTGCAGGAACTTTACCGTTTATCACAATTAGGCATAAGAAACATAGTAAAGTGAAGCAACAGATCTTCAGTTTTTTTAAAGATTCTGCAAAGCACATTTAGCAGGTAGACTTGCATTATTACGATCACACCCTATGCCATGTGGTAAAGGGTAACGACGCTACCTGTGGCTGAATGTTGCAGCCACGTCCTTCAAAGATTATTCATATTTATGAGGGCAATGTGCAACCCTTTAATCCACCATGAAATCAACTGTCTGATTACGTTATCTAATTAAAATGGGTTAGAGTGTGTGTATGGAATAGGATTTGTTATATTACCTTCTTTTAAATCAGATTTTCTTTTTTCTTACTTTGTGTGTGGAAATGATAGGTCAACGCACAATTTTGTTCAACTCAGTGTGCAAAATGTGATGTTCCTGAAATATCAAACAGGTGCTGCTAAAATGCATAAGTAATAGCGATACAGATTTTACGGACAGCTGTATATCAATTGTCAAATCCACAAATGCAACCGTATCTCTTAGCCCTGTTTTGATCTCTTTCATAGTTTTTGCTAAATTGAATCCAAATGAACGATTCTTAATCTCTGTAAGGAAATCTGTTGTTTGGGACACAGATTTCTATTTTGTAACTGACCTTATTTGAAGGTTTTCTTTCTATATGTTTCTGACTTGTGGATTGTGTACAATGACTTAATTAAACACCTTGAATGAACTCAGTGATTTGTCTGTGTCCTTTAGTGTATGTATTTGTGTGCATCAGTTCATATTTTTGCATGGATATTTGATGCAGACTGAATCTTGACATGTTCATAGCCAGTGTTGGGGAAAGTTACTATTAAAAGTAATGCATTACAATATTGTGTTACTCCTTAAGAAAGTAACTAATTACTTTTTATGGAAGTAATGCGTTACGTTACTTTTGCATTACTTTTTAAATCTGGACAGGGCTTGCTTGTTTGTTTTTAAAATAAACAAGTTATATTTTTGGCATAGCGACAGCTGAAAACTCATCTCTTTAAACGCTACTCGACTTCATCTTAAAAAAAAAAAACGTTTTCTTTCTCTTTATTTATTCCTTCCCTTTTCTAGCTTGTACTTATTTGAGCAATGCCTAAAACTTAGTATTTCAAGCACTTCCTGTGTCTGTTTGCCACTTTAATATGAATCACTTTATGTATTACCCAATTGTAAGTCGCTTTGGATAAAAGCGTCGGCAAAATTACTAAATGTAAATGCACCTGATTACGTAACTCACGTTACTTGTAATGCGTTACCCCCAAAACTGTTCATAGCTGAGCACTGGTTCGATCAGGCTGGAAAATCATCTTAAATTATGAGAAAACCAGTTTAGGTTAGTTTATCTATAGGGAATGGATTGTTTTACCCAGTATTTGTGTTTACTATTTCTTTGCTCATTAGACTATTGTACCATTAGCTCAAATCACTCTTCTATCTTCTATGCAGAGCGTTATTGGTGTGGCATAGTTTCTGCCTATGGAGAGTTTCCCAAATCAAACACCTATGAGATTCCATCATGGTTAAGATGATGTCTCCAGTTGCCTTCTATAGTTTTATCCAAAATTTACTTTAAGTTTCAGGCATCAAGCATGTTAGTCCATAGAGTCCAGCTGCCAGGCTTTGAGAAAAACTAATGTATGATCTAAAGAATTCTTCAGTTTACCAGATAAACTGATTAAGCTATTGCAGAACACGTTTGATTGTTTGAGCAGCAGAGTGTTATTTGATATGTATTTAATAAAGTTCTTGGCAATGAGAGTATAACAGTTTGTTAGAGAGAGGTAAGAGTAAAAAATGTGGCATGTAATGCAAACTATCTTCCAGAATGGCATTAAATGAGGGTAAAGAAAAAAAATGAAAAGAGCAATTTTTTTTGATTTGCTGGAGCCCATCCAGCCTGATCAGATGTATTTTGGGGAACTAAAAAAAAAACGATAAAAGAAAAATTCTTGTGTACACAGTTCATTAAATAATTTGTATGTAACTCAATTCCAATTGGGTAAATTTAGTCTGTTCCTCATTTTCATTCAAGAAATGCATGCACTGTACTTTATATGATGCCATACTGTATATTCAGGAAATCTAAAATCAGGAAATAAATACACATGTAAATGTGACAGAAAAAAATGATATAATGTAGAATAAAATTCTGCATCCTTTCCAGATCACTAATCAAATAAACAAATTTGTTACAAAAAAAAAAAACTCCTTTGAACAAAAGGTCAAATTTTACAGAAGATGCTCTTTGGAACATCCTCAAATCATGCTGGGATAACATGGATCATCAGGTTTAGCACAAATTTGTGAAGTCCATGCCAGCGCAAGCGCTGCTGTCATTAAAGGACAAAGAGTACAAACTAAACACTCACACATTTTCAAATTCATGTCCATGCTCATTAAAAAAAAAAAGAAATTACAAAAATGCAAAACAGAATAATTTTCACTAGTAGTTTCAGACTTGGATCCAGCTGTATGTTGTTTACAAGTAATCAGCCGTGTGCTAAACTGCATAGTAACCTAATCACATATGAGTAATTGTAAGTACTATAATAGCTGGAAAAGTTGTAGTTTCCAATGGCTTAATGCCTGCATTAATGAGTTCACGCAGTTCCTACAGTAGATCAACAGAACAGCACAACGGCTTTCTAATAGCAGCGGTCATAGCAGGAATGGTAATTATAACAGCAAGGCTAATGAACTCTCATGAATTAAAGATTAAAACTGATAGGCATCTCTATTAGTTGAATCGGCTTTCCTGCAAGAACATTTTCTTCCACATTTGCTCGTTAATTTGAAGCATCAAGCAGCATGTGAGTCATTGTACATATGTGACATAAGATAGTCAGAGTCCTTTTTATTTGATTATACATGTCTGTGTGTTTCATGTCAACCCATTCTACTGCCCACAGTCACATGGTTGCGAGCTGGGATTGAGGGCCTGTTGCCACGGCGATAAGCCAGGCAGTAATATCACTAAGCGCTACAGGGATTATTGTGCGGACAGATGGGTGAGAGAGAGCGTCACTTCCTAAGAGACGAGCAGAGATCACGGCAAACTCCGCCGACACACGCCGTCATAATCGTTAGCATCACCACCTGCAGCCGCATACATCGTCTGATCTCCCACAGTGAAAGTAAATGTCACTATAATCACCTTTGATTAGTATCGTTATTAATGACCATAATTATACATTTGAAACACTGAGAAACCACTTGGAAGTTCAGATGATCATTTCAAAAGCCAACATGAGCACTGATGTGCTATGTAAAGCATGCTCCTCTCATAGTGTGGCACAGCTATCAATAAATTGTGTATGTGGAGCAGTGAAATTATTATGAGTTCAGTAATGACATGTACATGCACTCTGCCTTCAGATACTAATGACCTCTATTTGACAAACTCGTGAGCAAGAGAAATGGCTTCAGTCGGCAGAACAGCTCTCTGCTGGGGTCGAGGTGGCAGGCTCTGCCTCACTGATCGTATTTTCAGGATTAATAGATGGATAGATAATAGATGAAGAGGAAAGAAGTTTGCACTCTACTGAAGACTGAAGAGAAGAGGGAGACTAAAAAAATAAGAAAAACGGCTTTGATCATAAAGTGTAAAGTGTGTATTTTTTCCATGTTAAAATGCTTTCTCCGATATGCAAAGACTATGTAAAGCCTGACATAAAAATTGTTTGAAAAATCTTTTTTTTTTTTATTAAACACTTTGTTAAACCTTATTTTGAAAGATATTAAAAACATTTGCATTTGTGTTGTTTGTTGAGTATTATATTTGATACATCATGGCTCATATCGTATGATAGTGAAAACATAGCTCATAGTCCAGAAAAGAAAAGAAAAAATATTCAGAGGCCCAAACTGAGTGAAAATATGAAATTTTTGGTACAGTAGCTGATAATTATATGGACAACAGAAGACACGTAGAAAACCTTGAACTGGAGGGTTTTTTTAGCAAAGTTTTGGTTATGTTGATCATTTATAGGCTTTAAAAATTTGTGTATCAAATATGATACACTAGGCTTTACGTTTGGGGTGGGATTCTGTTTGTTTTTCCAACGGAAGACAGAAGGAGTGTTCTGGAAACCTGTTTGACAACAGTAATTATTATGGGCACTAGCAGCACAGAATTTGCATACATCACTTATGAGGGAATATTTAATGTTCAGTCAAGTTTTTGGACGGCACCCTGTGACGTGTAATTATGTTGATGTTTTATGAGCACGTTCCAGGGTTAATCATAAGTCTTGACTGAGAGTTGACAGTGAAGGTATTTATATTATGTCTGTTACATATACTTTTTCTGTTCACTCAGAATTTGATCTTGAGTTTATGGCTGTTCATTGGGTTTTACATCAAATGCATAAGTGCTATATCATTTTCAGCATCATTTAGTTGTGTATGTTAGTTTCTGGAAAACAATGAAAATGCCTCTTTGTGGATAACTTGGCGTGAGACAACAAAGGGAGTGAAAAACAAATGTACGCAGGATAAATAGAGAAAGGATCAACAAAGGGACCAAGCTACAAGAAGACAAACTTAAAAATAGGTGGCAGGCATAAATAATACAGAGATGGAACAATAAGAAGCTGAGAGATTTAGAAAGACAGACGCTGAGAGAGAAGTGGATTTAGACAGAAAGAGCTGCAGTTTGAAAGAGATTAAAACAACACAGCTGCAGCTGCAAAATGGATTTTATTGGCTTTCTTCCAAAACCAGTGAGCTGCCTCATCGCCTACTGCCATAGACAGCTGTCTATCATAACTAAAATAGAATCTCATAAGTGACTGATTTGGAATACTTTGTAGACAGCAACTGTACGTCATACAAATGGAGTTTACTTTTTAGTGGATATTTCTTTCTTGGTGTACATTTAATCTGCTTTGTCTGCCATTTTGGATCATTTGATCTCGTAATGCATGCTGATATTGCTTTTTTTATGAAGGAAAATTTGATGCTGCCTTAAAATGTAGCCAAAACAATGTCCCTTTTAACATTTTGGAACAGCCTTCATGTTGAGAGTGAGCCTATGATGTCTTTAAATGCTGCATAAGTGAGATGAGTGTAGCATGCCACTCGTGCCTCACACACATACACACACACACACACACACACACACAAGCACACTTCCCCCAGTCTGGCAGCTTGGCAGCAACACTATCACACGACACTGCGCTGTGGCCATGTTTGGCCTGCAACCCTGTCCACACATGCAGAGCGGAACCTCAGTGTGCAGTGGGCACGCCAAGACCCGGGTCACTCCACGTCACCATCTCCAAAGCCCTGAGCCCTCAATATAGTCACAGTGACAGCCGTAGCAGAGAGAACACACAGGCTCTCCTGACAAGACTATCCCTCCCAGTCTAACACACACATACACACACACACACACACGGTTATGTAATCCTGCCACATGCAGCCTGGACTTTTTAAGCCGGTCTTGACTCCTGGCTTGGTTCAGTGTGCTGTGTTCTTCTGACAGTATTTACTTACATTGTCTAATAATGACTAGTTTATCCCGGAAAGACTGAGAATTACGCAGACAACAGAATAATATTCTACATAAAGTAACAATATGCTACATAATATGTTACATCAAGTAGTAAACTATCAATATAAACACATGGTAAGAAATGTGGTATGATTAAAAACTCTATAGATAACTCTATGGTATGCAATGCAAAGAAATTAAATTAATATTTATTTCTTGTTTTAAACTATTTTATAGGGTGAATTCAGGTAAAGTGGACCATTTAAGCTTCCATGCGTTTATTTATCTTGTTCTACATTTTACCACTGCTCAATATTTCAAGTTATATCAGATATTTATTTTGTGTACCTTATGCAAATAAAACTTTATTAATATTGCTGTAATGTAATTCGGCTGGATTCATTCTGGCGGGCGTACCTGCATTGCTTCCTGGAGAGATGAACAGCAGAACAACAGAAACATACTGCTGCCAACACCAAAAAAAATGTGGAGAATGAATGAATGAATGAATGAATATCTTCCTTTTATGTGGCCGTGTAATACATTTTCATTTAATTGTAAATAACATTACATTCAGTTTGCACTTAAGTCTGTTTTTAAAGTATATAATTTCCATTTCCTCCTTTTACTAAAGTGTAGGCCTACTTGTTCACAAGGGTATACACTGATTAATTGTATTTGGGAGCATTTTCAATGTAGTATTATATTTAGCAGATATAAGTTTCAGAGTACAGGTTCCTGAAATGAACCCAGTTTAATTTTGAAAATATATATCTTGCCATTATAAAATAGTTTAAAAGAAGTCTTTATGTAAGAGAAGATGTATGACCTTGACTGCATTTAACTCAGACAGTCATGACCATATGTTGACCATAAGCTGTAATCCTTTCCCACTGAAGTCATTCTCTCAGGAGGACCAACAACAGTTGAGACAAGGACAACATGTCCTGTGTGAACATAGCCTAGGAGCTTTTCTGTTCACCTGTCACATCATTCATACTTACTTGAAAATCTAACCAATGAGCAATGACACCGATTGAGACTAAAGTAAACATGACTTTTTTTAGTTTAAATAGATATTTTAAAAGAGAACAGTGGTATAAAGTCCAAAACACTGCTATTTACCTAAGCTAATCTGGATTTATCTAGCTTATTATAAAATTCAGGAAAAATCCCTTTTTAACACTGAAAAAGGAATCCATAGTCAGGTACAAGAAACTACCTAGAAAGTCAGAGCAACCACCCTAGAAACCACATATCAGTGGGTTGGCAACCACTATCAACCACCTAGAATTGTAGCAGTGAGATTTGCACAGAAAAAACGCTCTACTCGCATTTTCTTAACAAAATGTAAATCTAGTTTTACCATAACTTGATGTTGTCAACCAACATGTGCTCTTCATACTGTATTTGAAATGAAAATCGATTTCAAGCTTATTTAGATTTCACTACTCGACACAGAAATAGTGGGACAAAAACCAATTTAACATCACCTATATTGGACAGAAAGAGTAATTACATAATTAAGTAAGCATGACTTTTGTGTGGACACACAACATTCATCCATAAAGCCAAACTTATAATCACAGATGGTTTCAACTTCAACTGTTGTTATGATTATTATCTTATTGCTCCGTTGAAAAATTCCAGAGTTATCTATGTACAGATTTATTGTTGAACTAATGTAGTGACAAACTCAACATTTGCCTTTAGAGAAAGTGCATGAAAACTTTCCATGACGACAGATATCAGACTCTGACATTTATTGCTATTCAGTTAAAGTTTGCAGCAATGTATCCTGACTGCCTTCATAATCAGGCCACAAGAGAGACTTTTTTCATTCACAATGTTTACAGTAGACTCATCATATGGACACATGGAAGGTAAGGAGTGCAATTTTTTTAAAGAATATTTTCTCCTATCCCAGTTTAAGTACACTATTTATAGGTTGACCTCCTGAAGAGCATAAACACAGTGGCCCTGGTTCTTTCCAAACATTGCTCTGTTTGTTTGAGCAATCTGACATGTCAACTTCTGGCACGTTGAAATGTTTCTAACTTGACTACATCGTTCAATAGTGTGACATTAGTTTAGTTGTTTTTATAATAGGACAGCATTTCTAGGAACATTCTACTTTTTGTTTCAACAGTTAGTGATGAAGTGCGATACTGTAACGTGGGGTTTTGGGGGTTTGTTTCATGTTTTGTTTTCATGTCTTTTTATTTTG
>NW_015548249.1:59888-60324 GCF_001515605.1 Sinocyclocheilus anshuiensis
TCCGTTCATTGTGTCATGTTCTGATTGGTTATCCTAGTCATGTGTCCTGTCTCTCATTGGTTGGTTCTTGTCATGTTACCTGTAATGTTTGCTATAAGTAGCCATCATGTTGCCATTGTCTCTCGTCGTCGTCGTGTATTGAATGTACAGTATGTACCTGCTGTTGGTGAGTTTAGTCTGTTCATTAGTGATGGCAAGATGAAGCCTTATGAAGCACTGAAGCCTTTCATCCAAGTGGTTCACAAAAGGGTTAATTTCTCGAGGCTTCATTTGCTCTCAATACCACCTGGTGGCCAAAGAGTGTAAAACATGCAGATACATTACAGATGACCCCAAGATGTGATCTGTAATACACTGTATTTTTGCTCTAAAGCAATACAAGCCTCGATTTATATCAAACAACAAGGGTCACAAGACAAGAACCAACAAATGAGAG
>NW_015548249.1:60410-63054 GCF_001515605.1 Sinocyclocheilus anshuiensis
GTTACTGTCAAGCTTCCCTTGTCCTCCTTTGTATTCCTGCTATTGTTTCCTCTGTTCAATGTGTCAAGTTCTGATTGGTTGTCCAAGTCATGTGTCTTGTTCCTCATTGGTTGGTTTATGTCATGTGACACTTAGTGTTTGCTATAAGTAGCCCTCATGTTTCCATTGTTCTTTGTCGTGTATTAATTTATGTACCTGCTGTCAGTGAGTCTAGTCTGTTCATGCTACGTCGAGTCAAGTCTTTGTTTGGATTATGTTTGGATGTTTGGATCACTTTGTAAATAAACTGCACATGGGTTCTTCAACTTGCCGTTCAGCGGACTACTCATTACAGAATACACGACCACAAAATGAATCCAGCAGATCGCCTAGTGAGCCTACGTCAAGGTAATCGCTCTGTTGAGGACTACGTGGCAGACTTTTGCGAACTGTACTACCTGGTAGATTTCAATGATACTTTCCTCAAGGACATTTTCCGTTTTGGTTTGTATAAAAGTATATCACAGTTAATGCCATGCAATACCCCACACTGGTCACTTGAACAATACATTGACTTTGCACTCTGTTTGGCTGGCTCACCATTTACTGTGGGGATAGCTGATGAGGAATCCTGCTATTCTCCAATATCCGCCACACCAAAGTGTTTGCAAGTTATGTCTGGGATTATTCAAGTCACGTCAGAGTCTACGGAACCTGCTCACGTCATGCCTGCCAAGCCACACCCTGCTCACGTCATGTCTGCTACTTCAAGGCCTGCTAACGCCATGTCTGCCAAGCCAGAGCCTGCTAACGTCATGTCTGCCAAGCCAGGGCCTGTTCACGTCACGTCTGTCAAGCCAGAGTCTGCTCACGTCATGTCTGTCAAGCCAGAGTCTGTTCACGTCACGTCTGCCAAGCGTCACAGCCATGGAGGCCACTCATTAACTCACTGTCTATCCCGTTACGGCCAAGGAGGCCACTCATGAACTCACTGTCTGTCCTGTCACGGCCATGGAGGCCGTTCATGAACTCGCTTTCTGCCCCGCTACGGCCAAGGAGGCCGTTCATGAACTCATAGTCTGCCCTGTCACGACCAAAGAGGTCATTTATGAACATTCTGTCTGTCATGTTGCGGCTATGGAAGCTGCTCAAGAACTCTCTGCCTGTCCTGCCAGCTACTCCAGGGCCTGATCACGTCATGCCTGCCAAGCCAGAGCCTGCTCATGTCATGCCGGCAACTCAAGAGATTCTTCACAACATGGTTGCCATTCAAGAGCTTCGTCGCAAGATGGCCGCCACACAAGAGTCTCTTCGCAAAAAAAGGCCGCCCTTCTAGAGTCTCGTCACGTCACGGCTGATCGTCCAGAGTCTCGTCACGTCCCAGCTGATCGTCCAGAGTCTCGTCACGTCTCAGCTGATCTTCCAGAGTCTCGTCACGTCTGCCCAGGTCCCCCTCTGCTCCACTGTCTGTCACTGCTCCACGTCCCAGGTCCTCCAGTGCTTCACTGTCTGCCACTGCTCCAAAGCCCAGGTCCTTCAGTGTTTCACTGTCTGCCACTGCTCCACGGCCCAGGTCCTCCAGTGTATCACTAACTGCCACTGCTCCACGGCCCAGGTCCTCCAGTGTATCACTGTCTGCCACTGCACCATGGCCCATCATGGTCTTGCCCTCTGCTCCACAGCCCAGGCCCACCACTGTTCTGCGATTCTGACTCTGTTCCCCTGCATGGGCCTGGCCCTCCATCCCTCGCCCCGTTCCGCCTTTGCTCTACCACCCTCCAGGTCTGTTTTGAGTTTTGTTCGTCTGGAGCCGCCCTTAGAGGGGGGGGACATGTAACGTGGGGTTTTGGGGTTTGTTTCATGTTCTTGTTTTCATGTCTTTTATTTTGTAATTTGATTTATGCCATGTTTGATGGACCCACCACTGATGTCAGTGCAAGCGGCTGACATCCCAGTGGTTTCTACGCTCTCAAGTCCAGCAGGCATCCCACTGTCTGCTGCACTGCCCATGATGACGGTCGCCATTTTGAGTGTGTGGGCTGCACACTGCACTCCGGAGGCCTCTCCTGTCCAAGAGTCTGCTCCAGGGGCCTCTTCTGTCCACGAGTCTGCTCCAGAGGCCTCTCATGTCCATGAATTGGCCTCAGAGGCCTCTCCTGTCCATGAATCTGCTCCAGTGCCTTTAGAGGTGGTGGCGTCCGCTGCAGAACCTCCCGAGGTGGCGGCGTCCGCTTCGGAACCCTTTGCCTGTCCTGTTACGGCCAAGGAGGCCATTCATGAACTCACTGTCTGTCCTGTCACAGCCCTGTCCGCTTTCTGCCGGCCAAGGAGGCCGTTCATGAACTCATAGTCTGCCCTGTCACGACCAAAGAGGTCATTTGTCATTTATGAGCCTGTCATGTTGCGTCTATGGAAGCTGCTCAAGAACTCTCTGCCTGTTCTATCACGGTCAAGTGGTCTGTCCACGTCTCTGCTCCGCCATGGCTCCATGATTCCTATGGATCTGATCCATGGCCCAGGTCCTCTGTTGATCCACAGTCTGCCACTGCTCCACAGTCCAGGTCCTCCAGTGCTTCACTGTCTGCCACTGCTCCACGGCCCAGGTCCTCCAGTGTATCACTGTCTGCCACTGCTCCATGGCCCAGGCCCTCCACTGCTTCAGTGT
>NW_015548249.1:63939-75992 GCF_001515605.1 Sinocyclocheilus anshuiensis
CACTGCTCCACGGCCCAGGTCCTCCAGTGCTTCACTGTCTGCCACTGCTCCAAAGCCCAGGTCCTTCAGTGTTTCACTGTCTGCCACTGCTCCACGGCCCAGGTCCTCCAGTGTATCACTAACTGCCACTGCTCCACGGCCCAGGTCCTCCAGTGTATCACTGTCTGCCACTGCACCATGGCCCATCATGGTCTTGCCCTCTGCTCCACAGCCCAGGCCCACCACTGTTCTGCGATTCTGACTCTGTTCCCCTGCATGGGCCTGGCCCTCCATCCCTCGCCCCGTTCCGCCTTTGCTCTACCACCCTCCAGGTCTGTTTTGAGTTTTGTTCGTCTGGAGCCGCCCTTAGAGGGGGGGGACATGTAACGTGGGGTTTTGGGGTTTGTTTCATGTTCTTGTTTTCATGTCTTTTATTTTGTAATTTGATTTATGCTGTTAGTGTCAAGCTTCCCTTGCCCTCTTGTATTCCTGCTATTGGCTCCTCTGTTCATTGTGTCATGTTCTGATTGGTTATCCTAGTCATGTGTCCTGTCTCTCATTGGTTGGTTCTTGTCATGTGACCTCTATTGTTTGCTATAAGTAGCCATCATGTTGCCATTGTCTCTCGTCGTGTATTGAATGTATGTACATGCTGTCGGTGAGTCTAGTCTGTCCATGCTACGTCAAGTCTCTGTTTGGATTATGTTTGGATTTTGGATCACTTTGTAAATAAACTGCACATGGGTTTTTCAACTTGCCGTTCAGTGGACTACTCTTTACAGATACACTACATGAAAACAGTTTAACCACCAAATGTATTCACCAGAAAACTCATTGTGCAACATATTATGTGGTTATTTGGATATGTGTACTAAAGGAAAAGAGATAAAATTAGCAAATGGAGATTTACAAATTTTACACAAGGCTGGCAACAGAGTAACCATAAACTGAATGTTATCATAATTCAAAGTATTGCCAAGGTACTGAATTGTATCGTATTGAAATATGAAGCATGTGTGCATATTTATTTATTGCATATTTAGTGCATATTATCATTTGGATAATGCTGGGTTGGAAATAGTTTGGGGGCAAACATCTCCAGTTCTACTGTAAAAAAAAAACAAATTGTAAATTAGAATAAATCACTGGCATATCACACAGCGATCTAAAATTCTGCATGCATATTCAAATTTATGCATAAATTAATAATGACCCTGAATAATCATATGTAGATTTTATATAAATACTTCATTGTTGTATGGATTTCAAGCCAAAAGCATTTATTGGAAATACATTTTTAATTAAAAAGAAGGTATTATGCATAAATGTGCTGCAGGCAAAAGTAGTTGTTTGCTCTCTGACAGCATTATAAAAATCAAATTACATATGATAAAAAGTAAGAAAATGGCTATATTTAAAAAAAATATATTTAGTCTGCATGTACAGTAACATTAGGTGTATAATTTTTTGCAGTTTATTGGTTTGTTAGTCTTTTACATGTTTGTTTTGAGAAAGTTTGCGTTGTTTAGTGTAATAATGCTCACTCATCAATTTAGTGAGCTCAGGGCGTGGAAGATTAAATTAAAACCTGAATGATTTGTGGCAGTTTTCTTATACTTGACTTTTTATGCGAGTTGTGAGTGGTTCACAAAACTGAACATATGGGGTAACAAGTGTACAGTTTTTCATCTGTCATGTAACTTTCTGCTCCGCTGTCATAGCACAATCTCTCTGTTGTTCCCTGTAGTTGTCAAAAATAGTTCAGGAATGTTTTGAAGAACCTGATATGAGTTTAGGGTGTTGACTTGGCCTCCAAATTTCCCAGATCTCAATACGATTGAGCATCTATGGGATATGCTGGACCAACAAATCCGATCCATGGAGGCCCCACCTCACAACTTGCAGGACTTAAAGGATCTGCTGCTAAAGTCATGCTGCCAGAAACCACAGCACATGTTCAGTGGTCTAGTGGAGTCCATGCCTCGATGCATCAGAGCTGTTTTGGCAGCACAAGGGGACCTACACTATATTAGGCAGGAGGTTGTAATGCTGTTACTGACAGGGCATTGGTTCTTAATTTCCGTTCTGGTGCTGCAGTGCTCTGGACATCAGACACACTGGCTGCATCCGAAAACTGAAAATGCTGACTTCGGAGGATACATTTCAAGGTAAAAAAGGTACCAAGGCTTGCCCGAATCCACTTCCTGTCTTCTGAGATGCCTTCAACTGATCAATTTTTGAAAGCAGCATAGATGTATTTTCAGTCTTTGATATCCCACAATCCTGTGCATTCAATTCTGTGACAGTTGAGCTAAAAAATAAAAATGGTGTCTGAAAGTTGAGGTTGGCTCTTCTAACGAGCTGATTATCTGAATCAATCTGATCTAAATAACAGAAGCATACAACATGTGCAGAGATGTGGGGTGTCAGGAACAGAGTTGAGAAGCACTGATATAGGGTAAATTGTCACAATCGAAACCTTCTGTCTTAACCTGCCGCTTCCACAAAATATGTAAAAATATGTAAAAAAAAAAAAAACAAACATAAATCAACCCACTAAAACTAAAATTGTAGAACACCGATACCACCTGCACTGCACGACAACTTTGAAATTAATTCCTATTTCAAGTGTTCATCTGCTTAATTTAAGAAATTATAAACAAAACAATGTAAGAAACTGGGGGCCCCCCAGTTTGAAGCTTTATAGCTTCAAAAATAAACATTTTTGTTTATTTTTTTCTTGTTGATTTAAAGAAATTGAAGACCCACTTTTTGTTTTGATCAATTTATCAATTTATCTTATTGTTTGTACATATATTTGAAAAGACCTGCATGTAAATACATTTGTAATAATTTGTTCTAATTACATCTATAATTACACTGTTGACCCCACTCTACCCTTTAAACCTAACTATAAAACAAAACCTGTCCTTAACCTGAACTGTATCCCAACACAACATGAGTACATTTATGTAAGTACTTCTTATTTTTCCAAGAGGACATTACATTTAAAATTAAACATTTAAATAATGTTACATAAAGTATGATTCATTCGTCACATGTTTTCCTTTCTTTGTATGTTACAATACAATACAATGTTTATTTCATTAGCACAATTTAAAGCATGTGCATACACACACCTTTTACAAAACAATTACAAATTATTTTTTTTTTAGTTTTTTAAAAATCTATTACATGCAACAAATCATCAAAAATTATTAAATGTGAAGTGCCAGTATAAACTGTGTAGGCCTAGCCTACTTCTTTTACTCATTTGCAGGGCTTGTTTTGTTTGGCTTGGCTAAACACGAGACATTTAACTAATATTTTTCCCTTTCATTACAAATATGCCAATAAATCGTCTACATTATAAAATATGATCCGACATCAGTTAGCCTACAGTAGGCCTAATAACTAGTCACTGGTTAATGGATTCGCTGAGATCGCCCTCTAACGGCGAATCATTCATATTTCGAAACAAATACAACGTACGAATCATGGACTCGGTTGGTTACTGAAATTAGATAAATGCTCCGAACCATTGATCTAAACAGTACATATCTACTGTATGTAACACCTATTTTATCGAGTGCTCTTATTTGATAACATAACGCATCCCCAAAACGAGTGTACAACCGATGTTTGCTCATAGCTTTTAGAGCTCTTGTTTGTCCCTTCACAGCCGCCATAGAAGAAAAACAAACATGGCAGCCTCCTTGTTGGTGAGTTTAAATATGCTCCTGCTTACGTAAATAATAGTTTATTAATGAAATTGGAGCAGGTGTCTTGTTTCCTGCACAGTAAACGCCAGAGTTTTACATGACAATTGGTTCATTATATAGTCCAACATTAAAGTTACTTGTGTATAGCTCTTCACTAGCAAAAGAGTAACGGTATGCACCTTGTCATTGGCATGTTTTTAGACATGTACCAGGGTAAACTCATGGGCTTTTAGACCTGGTACCATGGTATTATGAAGTACATTAGAATATCTTGAAAATACGCCGCTGATGCGCCATTCATTGAATTCGGAATGTTAATTTCTGGACCTCAATCGAATTTAAAGTGAGATAGCAAAAAGGATACAGAAATAAAAAGTGAATTTAATAAGGTAAGATGAAAATGGAGTGATTACAAAATATTTCCAAGTCTCATATTTAGTAGAATGTTTAATTTTCATTATTAAATAGCCATAAACATATGAAATAAAACATGGTATTTTATGTTATTGTTAATATGCATTGTTTGAAATGTCACCCATAGAAATGAATTCATTCCTTACCACTGTACAGGGGCTGGACAAAATAATGTGAACACCTGTGAAATGGTCAATTTAATGTTAAAGTGTTTACCACCATTTGCCGTTAATTCAGCTTCAAACCTTCTTAGAATAGATTCATATAACTTTTGAGTAGATTGTCATCTATCAGAACTTTTGATAGTTGCTTCAAAGACGTATGTAGGAGGGAATTAGCCTCTCACTCTTTTCTTCAAACCTGCCTATAGTGGTTTGGTAATACTCAAGTCAGGTGATTTGTCTGGCCAGGGCAAATGTTGGAGCTCATCTTGGTGCTGCAGCTGTCCAGGTATTATAATCACAACACCATATTTTACACATCTTAGCATTGGTGCCTGTGATTAGAATTTTAGAAGTTGCAGCTCTTTCATGGATGTTGGCTTTGTGGAGTTCTCTGTGCTTGTGCTTTTTTTTTTTTTTTTTTGGAAATAGGGTATTCAAGATGAAAAACTGAAATTTGCTGTCATGGCCATGGCCTGAACACAACTTATAATAGACTCATATACAACCTAGAGAATATAGACTATGTAAAGATAAATAAATATAAATACATTGTTTTTTTTCACTGTAGCCTATACAAATGATATTTACCCCACATTATTTTGTCCAGCCCCTGTATGTATTTGTACCATGATAATATGTGTGCCATCATACAGTCTTCTGTATTCACACTACAGTTTCACATACTATATTATATTTCTAAATTTAATCTAGAAAATTGTTGTTGATAGCTGGATATGCATTTTCACTTGTATGTCCTTAAGGGACCAGAATTTGTTTATCTTTTTAGTAGCAGCATTTTGTAAATGATCTTTATGGCTTTATATTTTCCAACTGTCTCTTTCGAAAGTCTCAAGCCATGAAAAGATGTTCAGCACACACCTGTGCAGCCGTTGCTGTCAGGAGGGCTTTGAGTTCAGGTGCTGCCACTCCATCTGTCTTCACCAGGTTCTTATTAAAACTCAGTCACTACTTCTATGATGTGGAGAACATTTTGGATTGGAACGACTGGTTGCGGTCACAAGCGGTCATACGCAAAAACAGGTAAGTGTCAGTGCATGTGTTCTCAGATGTGTTCATTTGTTTTGTCATATTGCTGTATAGAATGTTGCACTGTAAAAATATGCTATAATATAGTAAGACTTTAAGTGGCTCTGCTAACTGACAACTAATGCATTGAGACAAGTGACAAGAAACTGTTTTTGTGTCTGGATGTTGTGGTGTCCTGTGCTCTGTATAGTGTCTCTATAATCACATAATGTAATTTTTATTTATTTGCTTATTGATTTTTTACTGAGATGTTGATGTTGAGTTCTTTTTTTATATAGGTTATTTGGTTATGCACAGAAGAATTTTGGGAAGAATGTTGCAGCAGCCTATTATATTCTGACTCTCAGAGGGAGCTTCAGGTAAAAATAATCTTTTTAAAGTGCACCTATTATGGATTTTTGAAAATTACCTTTCATGCAGTGTGTAACACAGCCCTAAGTGAATCAAAACATCCTGCAAAGTTTTAAATCTGAAAGTGCACCATGTATAAAGTTATTGTCTCTCAAAAGAAAGAGTAGGCCTGTCACGATAACAACTTTTTGTTGTGCGATATATTGCCCCAGAAATAATTGCGATAAGCGATATTATTGCCATTTTTTAAAGTAACCTGTTGTTGGGGACTCCCAAAACCACAATATGAACCTTTCATTATCCATAATAGGGGCACTTTAAAACATCATACATTAATTAATTGAATGCACCTTTTATGCTGAGCCTGTTTTTAAATTCTGAATTGAGGTCAGAAGTGTCAGTGGTACATAATGTCCTGTTGTCATAATGAAGAAAAAAAGAATACAATTCTACAAAAGAAAAAAGCAGGAAATAATATATTAGAGAGAACCCATGCAGTCAATTAATCCATAAAATAATAATGGTATTAAAATTCATGGTGTTTTTATTTTCCAGAACCATACAAACCCCCACTTTTATATGTCATTGACTCATTCAGCGTCTTCCTTCCTGTAAGTAGTAGACATTGTTAAATTGTCTCCATTGCGTAATGCTTGTGTCTGTAGATTTGCTGGCCAGTCCGAATGGTTTCGTCCAGACTCTAGAGGAAGATTCAGCTATGACTTCATGAGCACACCTGATGCACAAATTGAGGAAGTGGATCTGAGTGGCACCCTAATAAACCATAATGGACTTGAAAACCTTGGTAATCTACTTTTGTTTTATATAAATATACATTTGTTGCATGAACTATCATGCATCTCCAGATGACTAAGCCTTTGACCGGTCAAATCCTTATTTGTATTTGCCGCCAAGCCAAATTATGTTCTTGTCTCCATCTCGTCTGAACTCATTTTGTGAGTTCCAAATCAAACTCATGCAAAATCATGTTTTTTTTTTTTTCCTTGTACCCGTTCTGTAGTTTTCGTTTTCTAAAAATCAGAGTTCTGAGTAATGTTCTGAGTCTGAGATATTCTGCTATCCTTGGCCTCTCCTGGAGCATTGCTTATTTGCTTTGAAAGCATCTCAAAATTTAATTGCAGTTTGATGAACAGTATCGACATAGACTCAAATATGCCACACATGTCCTGAAAAGTGAAGTCAAACATTCCGATCACCCCATGGTGACTTTATATATGGCAAAAACCTCTCTCTCGCCATGTAAACGAATGGGATGTGAGCCGAACTAAAAAATCAAATGACACTTTTTTCTTCATTTTAGGTCTTATCTTCCTTATCGCTGATGTATGTTCAAATGTTCACTTTTCTAATAAGCAATGTAACTAGTTACTGTAATTTAATTACTTTTTCTTTGAAAAAGTAAAATAAGGGATTACTCTTATTTTTTTTCTGTAATATAATTAGTTACTTATGTAATTGAACTTAATGCTGTGTATAGACTTATATACAATAGTGGATTTAACATCAAAATGTAAAGTCTGACCTTAAAATGCGTGCTTTTTATGTACCCTTCTCACTTTAAATTCTTTGGTGAGTTAATAAGAATATTGGTAACACGTTAGTGTCCAGTTCTCACTATTAACTATTTGGTTATTAGCATGAATATTACTGGAATATTGGCTGTTTATTATTACTTAAAAAGAATATATTAATGTCTTATTCTGCAAGACCTTATTCTGAATCCTGCACAATTCCTACCCAATTCTTAAACTTAACAACTTCTTTACAAAGTATTAATAAGTAGTAATTAGGGGTATATTGAGGCAAAAGTCATAGTTAATAGTGAGAAATGGACCCTAATCTAAAGTGTGACCAGAATAATTTATGTAGTTATTTTGTATTTATTTGAAAGAATTAAAAGAACCGTTTCATGTATATCCTTGTATTATTAACTTGTCGAGGTTGATCTAGGATTTAGAAAGTAATTAGTAATAAGTAATTAAATACTTTTTGGAGAGAGTAATTTGTATAGTAATCTAATTACACCGTTGAAGATGTCATCAGTGCATTTCAAGGACATTTTGGCTTCATTTTTCTACGTTGTTAATCTTTTTTTGCAGTCTATCCATAGACCACAGAAAAGCATTCCCTGAATCTTACAGGAAACAGAACATATGATAAATAATTGATCTCACAGCTTCCACTAAAACATGTTGCTGAGGTGTAATTTCTTCCATGGCTCACACAAACAAATTGTCTCTTCTCAGTGAAGCAGAATAAACTTCAGACTCTCTCTCTGCGAGGATGTCCTGAAGTGGATGACTGGTTCCTTGCACGTCTCCATGTCTTTGGAGAAAGTCTGGTGGCGTTAGACCTGTCCCACTGCTCTCGTATCACTGTGGGAGGCCTCGCTGCATTACAGAACCTCAGGTCATTTTCTGCATTACAGAACCTCAGATCTTCACTTGTGTCTTATGCACATGTGCATTATCTGGAGCAACTTGATTTTTGTTGTCAGGGCAACAAATAACCAAAACATACATTTGTATGTGTTTGAAAATCTCATATTCTGTGTTATTTTATTCCCTCCACCTTAAACCCTCAGAAAGCTAGAGCGGCTGGACATTTCCGGACTTCCACGGCTGCAGAATCCAGGCCTGGTACGGATTCTACTGGAGGAAATGCTGCCGCACTGCCAGGTCTCTGGAGCGGAATACGAGCAGGGCCTGATCCAGCCAGACAGCCAAGAGCAAACAGAGGACCATCACCAAGCTTCCACACACACTGGACTTAGACATCTATAAACTATGAAGCTGATGACAGTGGAGATTCTATATTATTGTTCATTGCAGTGCCCAAACATGTTATTCTAATAAAGTGCTGTGCTCATGTATAGGCTATGTTTCTGTTTTTACTATGTACAATACATTGTATTTGATCATTGTTTTGAGACAGACACGATAAATATTGATGTTTAATATGCAACGTGTTCTTAAATTTGATTTATTAAATATAAACTATACTATGCTACCATTTAAAAAAAACAACAACAGGTGAAAGGTGTCAAATCTGATTAGTCAGAGTAAATCCTGTAATCCTTTTTATGGAGGTGTGAGGATATTGGATCTAAGTGTTAGAAAGACTGAGGCACATACACAGGAAAGGTGGATGAAGAAACCTGAATTAATTAAGGTAATGTTTTTTTCTTTTGCTCTCCATTATGCAAATATTTAAACAATTCACTTTAGATCCGAAAAGAAAAAAAAATATTAGTCTTAACCACTGATCTATAATATTATATAGATCAGTGGTCTTAACACCTAACGTTACTTTGTCTTACACTGTTGCATTAACATTGCATTGAAAGACATGTTTTGTACAAAGTTTCCACCTGGAATATTTGAGCTACGAAGTGCAGAGAAATATTATGTAGAAATAATACAGAAGTGGGTCTAATGGCAATTTTCAGGAAAATCCGAACTGGGCGGGCATTAGAGGCCTGGAAGGAGTCTCTAATTGGTCAAGTATGATAATTAAACTTCCTGGGTTTTTTTTTTTTTTTTGCATATTTTTGCTATAAAATTTTAACAGTGTTATTCAGGTGTAAAATATTTAAGACTGCCACTTAAGCAGCACTGACCGCACTGCATTATCATGCGATACTTGTTACTTTTCTCATCAATTAATTTTCTACCTATTAGATTGTGTTTTATCAACGTCTACACCTACCCCAACCCTAAACCTACCCCTTACAATAATGAAAAAATAGTAATTATTGTTGTACAGTGTGACAAAAATTACGCTGTATTGATGTGCGCATGCCCAGTAGCACCATACGTATCCCTTCTAGCCTTAACCGACTAATCACAGTCGTTTGTAATCGCTGGGAAACATTTTTTTTAAACAATTTGATAAAAACATACACAGGAAAGGTGGATGAAGAAACCTGAATTAATTATCGTGTCTGTCTCAAAACTGCCACTTAAGCAGCACTGACCGCACTGCATTATCATGCGATACTTGTTACTTTTCTCATCAATTAATTTTCTACCTATTAGATTGTGTTTTATCAACGTCTACACCTACCCCAACCCTAAACCTACCCCTTACAATAATGAAAAAATAGTAATTATTGTTGTACAGTGTGACAAAAATTACGCTGTATTGATGTGCGCATGCCCAGTAGCACCATACGTATCCCTTCTAGCCTTAACCGACTAATCACAGTCGTTTGTAATCGCTGGGAAACATTTTTTTTAAACAATTTTATAAAAGCGGATTTGTATTTGCATACTAGGTAACACTCCTTTACATGGATACATTTAAACGAATATACGATTAAGCTTATAAATTTCTCCTGTAAAATATAATTCGTCCTTTGATTTGAATGCGACTCAACGGAGGACTCGGCTCTCTGAGCCTCTATTGCGCCCCCTCGAGGAACGGACCGTATGTTCCACACCTATCAACATTAGCCACCCAATGAAATATTAGCGACGCACACAAGCAGTTGTCCCTTTAAAAAAAACTGCTGTCATCTCATAACTTTATGTGTTTTGGGATTTTTAGTACTGTTTGAAAGCGGATAGATGTCTGAAGGTAGTATTACGATTGTGCATTTGTTTATGTGGGTGTTATCAGACACAGTTAGCCTTTAGCAAAAGAGAAAGCTAGTTGTGTATTGGAAGTTCTTCCACTGTTTATGTGACTGATATTAGCTATTATGACATTCACATCAGTATGGCATGTGTTATTTTGTCCTGTAGAGGTTTCTAAAAGGGCAGAAGAGGAGGCTTTTACACCAGATCTCGAGGTAAATAAAGATACAATTGTGAGTAAATGTTATAACAGAGATGCACATACGTCTATAGATATAAACATTACATGTAAGATATGTGCAAAACATCAGACACGTCACACAACACGTCCATTATACTTATCATGGAGATGTACCATAGTAATACCATGTATTTTGAGACTTGCACAAAGCTAGTACCATGTTTTGTTTTGTTTTTGCACTTGGACCTTGGACCATGGAAGTGACATTGTATTCTTTGTATTTATCAAAATGCCATTCCATTACCATTTGACTTTACAGTAATAGTACGTTATTATTACTGTCAGTGGTTAAAATCTAAAACAACAATAGAATCATAAAATTGCATATTAATAAAATGATTTCATAAAACTACTCCAACCTGTGCCAATCATTTTAAAAAGGCCAAATTTTAGCTGATATATTAGCTTGTTCTAGTGTTATTTCCCCCCTCTGCAGTATTTTTATTTTTCAGTATTTTTTTCCTGCAAAACAAATGTATGCTTAGGAAATGAATATGTGAACATGAGATATAAACACAACATATGTAAATGTAGTAAACATCTACCATGTTCGGCACAGTAAGCCACCACTTTATATGTATGCCAAAACGAAAAGTATTATTTTGTTACACTTTTCTGCAGGGTCAGTCTGACGACAGCAGCGACGAGGGCGACGCTTCAGGAGACACTGAGAGTATATGTCAAATAGTCAGTCTTAAAGTACATTTAAAGAAATCATGTGATCTAAGCTGAAGTTAGATATGCTCCTTTTTCAGTGGATTTCCTACGCAGTCTCTTCTCGCGAACTCTTGGCCTGAGTCCTGGAGAAAAAGTCTTGGATGAGCTGACCCTGGATGGGGTCGCCCGCTATATCCTGAGTGGCACATGTGAGTTAACTTCTCAGATGAGTCCATTCTTTAAAAGTGAAGTGTGTTCAGTGTTAAAATACTTTATTATATTCAATTCAATATGAACAGTCAGCTGCAAAAAAAACAACAACATTTGTTGGTTGGCTTCCTGTGTAAACACTGAAGCTGGTAAAATATTGCACCTTTGTTTATGCAGAGTTATTTTTGAATCAGCTACTGAGATGCCTTTTAGTAAGTTGGATGTGTCTGACTGTCTCAACAGGCAAGAACATTATCTGTATGGTTGGAGCTGGAATATCTACATGTAAGTAAATCACTTACCATAAAATGCATTTTTCTTAAAGGGGTCATATGATGCGATTTCAATTTTTCCTTTCTCTTTGGAGTGTTACAAGCTCTTGGTGCATAAAGAAGATCTGTAAAGTTGCAAAGACTAAAGTCTCAAATCCAAAGAGATATTCTTTATAAAAGTTAAGAGTCAGCCACGCCTACCTAAAACGGCTCGTTCTAACACGCCCCCACATGTCTACGTCACTATTGGGAAGATTTGCATAACACCGCCCAAATGTTCACGCAAAGAAAGAAGGCGTAACTTTGATTCTCGCTGTAGTAATGTTGTTGGCAACATGCCATCTCGTGAAGACGCTGTGTGTTTCGTTGTGAAAGCGAAACTACTTTGTTTGGTCTTC
>NW_015548249.1:76646-93534 GCF_001515605.1 Sinocyclocheilus anshuiensis
TAACATTTCCGTCACACGCTTGAGGAATTCGGCCAATCACAATGCACTGGATAGCTGGCCAATCACAGCACACCTTGCTTTTCAGACCGATGAGCTTTGTAACAATCTACGCGTTTCAGAAAGGCGGGGCATAGAAGAGAAACAATAATGTACAGTATGTGGAAAATAATGTGTTTTTTGAACCTTAAACCGCATAAACACTTTTCATTACACCAAATACACAAAATAATGTTCTTTTTAGCAGCATCATATGACCCCTTTAAATTAAGCACATTATTTTTAAATAGATCATATCTTATTTTTCCTTTTATATTTAAAGACCTCTTTATAGGTCCTATTATATGGTCCTGGCTCTTATTATTATATAGCACTTCTCGTGTTTGTTATGATAAATCGCAGTTTTCCTCAACTGTAAGTCACTTTGGATAAAAGCATCTGCCAAATGAATAAATGTAAATATTATTATGGCTTTAATTTGTAATTATTGATTCATATGTTACACTATTAATCAACCTGTAGTCTCTTCCTCATTTAGCTGCTGGAATCCCAGATTTCCGCTCTCCTGGCACTGGTCTATATGCCAATTTGCAGAAGTACAATCTGCCTTACCCAGAGGCCATCTTTCAGATCGACTATTTCAAGGTCTGATTGTCATTCTGAAGAAAAGCTACAATCTCATTTTTTGTCATCTAAGAAGACAAATTTGTCATTCTCTTTTTCCAGAAACATCCAGAGCCCTTTTTTGCTCTTGCCCGAGAACTCTACCCAGGACAGTTTAAGGTAATTTATGAATCTCTTCTGACATACATGGGTCACCAATGAAATTCTATTAGAAATGAAAATCAAACCTGAGCAAGAATATTGCAACATCAGAAATCAACAGCTAATATGTCATTCATTTGCCAGTATAGAATATGCATAGCTAACAAAAGAATTATGTGAAATGCATATTTACAGAAATGCTGGCAAACCCTCCACCGTGTTGTGCCACATTCCATTATTATTTATTTCACATGCTCTTCTTTGTCTTGTCATGAGTTTGATAAGGCACCACATACAAATAATTACACATGTAATACTGTGTTTTTCTGTTACATGCTCTTTGGTTTCTTCAGCCCACAGTCTGTCACTATTTTATGAGGATGCTGAAGGACAAAGGTCTACTGACTCGATGTTACTCTCAGGTAAGAGAGTGTTTTTATGTGTAATTTTATGCTGTTATTGAAAAACAATAATTATTGTATATGTATTTTATAATATATAATTATTTCATATAATACAATTACTATTGTTATTTTTTAAGAATATCGATACTTTAGAGAGAGTTGCAGGTCTGGAAGGAGAGGACCTGATTGAAGCTCATGGTACATTTCACACCTCTCACTGTGTGAGCTTCCTGTGTCGTAAGGAGTACTCCATGGACTGGATGAAAAGTACAGTATTGAACGATGAAATTTCTCTGTGCTTTCTGTTTTAAATGAGATGTGGGAATATAGTGAACTATTCACATTTCGTGTTTTTGACTCACAGATCAAATTTTCTCTGAAGATATTCCTAAGTGTGATTCCTGTGGGAGCCTGGTAAAACCTGGTAAGAGAAATTATTTCTAAGAATAAGAATGGTATATCATTATGTTGGCCTGACAAAGCCAACATACTGTTATGCTATTTAAACGTCTTCTTATTATATTTTCTTCTGAGACTCAATTTTGCAAACCTATCTCCTCCTAGGGCTTTAAAGCCACAAGCCCCAAACTCGGCAGAGACCTGGGCCCTGATGGCTAGTTTGTTGCTATATCTTTTCAGACTGATCAGACTTACAGTTTTCCTATAATTAATTATTACAAAATCAAAAATGTCCCATAGACTTACATTGGCTGAGAAATATTGCTCCCTCTAGAGGAGCAATTCCACTCCACTAGAGGGAGGAGTCGGATAACTCCTCTCACTTAGTTTCACTTTAAAATCGGTTAAAAATACAAATACATAAATTTCATTCACACTGACATGCTAAACCAACCTATCTGATCATTGCCAGGTGAAGACAGGATATTATTTACTGTCTGATGGCCAGAGCAGTGTGAAAGATAAGAGATCTGTGACCTCACCGATCAGCGAGAGCAATCCGTACGTGCTCACAAAACTACAGCATTTGTACGTGTTTTAAAGCCTTTTAAATTAAAACACTCCAGCGATAGAACACAGTAATAGTAGAAGAACATATTAATAAACTAATTTGAGTTCATGTGAGCTGTTTTATATGTTTTATGCGCTTCGTGATCGCGGCTGCTGTTCTCACAGCGCTGAATGTTGTCCACACGAGGGAGCCACAGGATAGCAAATCCTTTGAGAAAATAATTCAAGAAATTGACTTGTACTAATAAATTGCATATAAATTCATTTTATTTTCATTACGTTTAATAAAAGCCGATATAATAAGTGTGCAAAATATGTAATCTCCTCAATACTTATAGAATATTTATATAGCCAGCTCTGTCCAAGCTGTTGTCATAGCCTAATAGGCTTTTTTATTAGAATAGAAAATAGCAAGGCTCCATAGAAAAATATTATGAAAACTATAACTGTTGTACTGTGTCGTAAGGAGTACTCCATGGACTGGATGAAAAGTACAGTATTGAACGATGAAATTTCTCTGTGCTTTCTGTTTTAAATGAGATGTGGGAATATAGTGAACTATTCACATTTCGTGTTTTTGACTCACAGATCAAATTTTCTCTGAAGATATTCCTAAGTGTGATTCCTGTGGGAGCCTGGTAAAACCTGGTAAGAGAAATTATTTCTAAGAATAAGAATGGTATATCATTATGTTGGCCTGACAAAGCCAACATACTGTTATGCTATTTAAACGTCTTCTTATTATATTTTCTTCTGAGACTCAATTTTGCAAACCTATCTCCTCCTAGGGCTTTAAAGCCACAAGCCCCAAACTCGGCAGAGACCTGGGCCCTGATGGCTAGTTTGTTGCTATATCTTTTCAGACTGATCAGACTTACAGTTTTCCTATAATTAATTATTACAAAATCAAAAATGTCCCATAGACTTACATTGGCTGAGAAATATTGCTCCCTCTAGAGGAGCAATTCCACTCCACTAGAGGGAGGAGTCGGATAACTCCTCTCACTTAGTTTCACTTTAAAATCGGTTAAAAATACAAATACATAAATTTCATTCACACTGACATGCTAAACCAACCTATCTGATCATTGCCAGGTGAAGACAGGATATTATTTACTGTCTGATGGCCAGAGCAGTGTGAAAGATAAGAGATCTGTGACCTCACCGATCAGCGAGAGCAATCCGTACGTGCTCACAAAACTACAGCATTTGTACGTGTTTTAAAGCCTTTTAAATTAAAACACTCCAGCGATAGAACACAGTAATAGTAGAAGAACATATTAATAAACTAATTTGAGTTCATGTGAGCTGTTTTATATGTTTTATGCGCTTCGTGATCGCGGCTGCTGTTCTCACAGCGCTGAATGTTGTCCACACGAGGGAGCCACAGGATAGCAAATCCTTTGAGAAAATAATTCAAGAAATTGACTTGTACTAATAAATTGCATATAAATTCATTTTATTTTCATTACGTTTAATAAAAGCCGATATAATAAGTGTGCAAAATATGTAATCTCCTCAATACTTATAGAATATTTATATAGCCAGCTCTGTCCAAGCTGTTGTCATAGCCTAATAGGCTTTTTTATTAGAATAGAAAATAGCAAGGCTCCATAGAAAAATATTATGAAAACTATAACTGTTGTACTTTTTTCTTTTTTTTTTTTTTGCTGCGGGGCAGCTCAAGAACGCCGGACACACAAGTACTCTGGCTCTTTTGCCCCAAGGCTGCCCAGGCTGGCTTTGTCAAGCCAACATCAAAGTTCGTCTTTGAACTTTAGCCTCTAGTTGGAATTAAATTTTGAATTAGTAATTTGAATCATTTTTGGCTTCAAGGTTAGGATAAGGTTCAAAGTTGTATGATTTTCTTTCTTCCTTGAAACGCAAAAGATATATTGCAGAATCTCAAGAGTTGCTCTTTAGCATAAATATAAAATATACAATAAAAGAAGTCCATACAGGCTAGATAGCTCATATTCATTCATAGTCTTCTGAAACCATACATGCTGACAATCAGTCCAAAATTCATTCCATCATTAAATTGATTTCATTGGTGACTAGTCTATACTTCTATTATGATGATTTTAGCCTTTTGTGGATGTATTTTTTCTAGATATTGTGTTTTTTGGGGAGAATCTACCTGCCCGATTCTTCACTACCATGAAAATGGTGAGGATTCAGCTTATCTGTTAAGGTCAAACTTCCTTTTCAGTCGGTCCACGTTCTCAGTGGTACCATCATTCTATCATTCTACCACAGGACTTTCCTCGATGTGACCTTCTCATCATAATGGGCACATCCCTGCAGGTTCAACCATTTGCATCACTAGTCAATAGGTAAGATTCTCGCTCATGTCTTTACGTATCCTTTGGGCCCCACAAAATCTTAAGATTGTTTCACATTTTCTGTGCTGATTCTGGAGGAAATGCTGTGGAATTGATGTAGATAAGGTAAAATAAGGTAAAAGATTTTTGAAGGTAAAAGAGCTGAAACTATATTTAACACATATCGCAATGATTCTGCACAACATATGTAGGTCTGTGATTATGGAGTTTTTATATCTCTGACTCATTCATTGTCTCATCTGCAGAGTGTCAAACAGCTGTCCTAGACTGCTCATCAATATGGAGAAAACCGGACAGGTCTGTAGCTGAATAAATGTATAATTATTATAAACATTTTAATAAAACAAAGTCATTTTTACAGTTACATTTTTGCATTGTTTCTTTCTCAAACAGTCAGAATTTGGCATGGGGTTATTTGGTTTTGGAGGAGGAATGGATTTTGACTCAGACAAAGCCTACAGGTGAGGCCTCCAAGTATTGGATATACCAATATATGATTGGTATATCATGTTAAACAGTTTGGTTTCTTTAGGCCTATTCACAGGCATTATGAATTTCTGACCAAAAAAGAACACCAAAACTATTCAAACTCATCCTGACATGATACTGATTTTACAAAGGAATAATATATGGGTCATTCTCTCAAAATGGTGCCATTTGTGTCCCCATGACTTACTATTTACTGTATATAACAGGATGCTAAACTTAGTTAACACAGAATGAATTATTCAATAATTTATGATTAATTTTATCTGAAATATATAAAATATTGTGTGAAAGGCCCTCAAGTGTGAAAACGCCTATCATTAAAAGAGTTTTCAATTAATTTAATGCACCGTAAGTGAATAAAATGTTCAAAAAAACATACATTTGTATTCTTACAAATTAACATTAAGTCATTAAGTCTTCCAAACTTTAAAAATGGTGTGAATATGCGTACAGGTGTTAGTGGGGTCTGAGAAGATTGTATTGATTTTTATTAATTGTTCACAGAGATGTGGCTTACCTGAGCACCTGTGATGACGGTTGCATGGCTCTCGCCGAACTGCTGGGCTGGAAAGTAAATACAGGCATATTCACACACTGATCTGACATTTTATTTGGTAACACTTTATTTTAAGGTGTCCTTGTTACACGTTACATGTACTTACTATTATAATAACAATTAATTATGCATAGTTACATGCAAGTAATCCTAGGCCAATATTCCATTTTATTACACATAACTTAATTTCTGAACTTATTTTATTTTCTGTGTATGTATGGATTACTTGAGTTGTTACCGACATCCGGTGAAAATTTCAAGTCGGCAGCACCTTTAGAAATATATTTACTGGGAAAAATGGTGACGTGTTCAATACTTATTTTACCCGCTGTAATAAGTGCATGTAGTTACTCAGTATTCAAATATATAATTACACTGTAACAAGGACACATTAAAAATAAAGTGTAACCTTTTATTTAAATCAGTAATATATTTAATATATTACTAATATATTTATCAGTAATATATTTTGAACTTGAACCGTGTTTGTTGCATGAGATGTCACCCCTCTTGTTTCAGGCAGAGCTGGAAGAGATGGTGAAGCGTGAACATGCTTTAATTGACAGCAAAGATGCCAAAACGAAAGACAAGGAAGCCAATCAGAGCTCCAGAAGCACTGGGGCAGAGGCTGGAAAGAGTGACAAGACCGAATAACCAATCACAGCATGAGGAGGCTGTCTATGTAATTCACTCCACGTCTCGAAGCCAAGTCAGGCCTTCTCGAGTCTACTGTCGATCACATCTTTCTGTTTCTCTGAGCTACTGTGTCTCTCATCTGCCTGTAATAGCAATATAGATAAGTAAAGAAATAGTACAGAAACCTCTGTACAGAGCTCAGACAGGAACAGTGAGACAGACAGACAGCACACACTCTCGCAGGGACATGGTGTTATGCTTGGGCCTTGAGGCGGCTTTGATTAAAAAAAGTTTGTGAAGCACAACTATGAATAACAATGCTTTAAATGTAATGTTTTAAAGTTGATAAGTATTACACTTACACTTTATGCTTCATCATACGGGTCTCATTATATCCTGCTTAAAACAAAAGTCTCTGAAACCCAGATTCTCATTACTGTAATGCACCTGCAAGTTTTTCTTTTGAGTTCTTTTTGTAATTCTTATAATTGTGATTTTGAAGTTAAATTAAATGACAGAAAAGTACAAAAGGATGTACAACAAATGCTACCATGCTGTATATATACTTTATTCTTGCACTACAGTAATGAGAATTGCATTTTGTGCATTATGACAATGAGAATTTACAAGAGATTAACCATAATACTAATGATGGTTTACGATCTTTTGTCTGACCTTGTCAGTAAGATTCTTTTCTTTGTGCAATCATTTGAAGATTTTAGTATAATGTATTTTTAAAAGGGTTAACGAATGTTTCTTTTAATGAATTATTAACCATCTCTGCATTATGCTAACTATTATAATACGTTTTTGATGTTTATTCATTCTCTGTTGCTTATTTTTGGTTTGGAATGATATCTGCGCCTGTGGCTCAATTGTGTAAGAGAAAGTTGGCCTAACAGTGTTTTACAACATTACAAAGTATGATATCTGATTGAGCCCAATGCAACCTTATGTGAAGAAACTAGAATGAAAGATGAAACCTTCAAGAGTTTTTGTACCGTGTATGCATGTGGTGGGATTTTGTCAAAAGGCATTAAAATAGTTATTTAAAAAAAAAAAAGGATAGTTTGGTCCTGGATGCTGATTAGTCAACACAGCATTCCAGCCATGCAAAAATATATCTATAGTAAATAACAGCTATGACATAAAACAACTGTTCCCCTAGTGACTGTGTGTATGACTGCATAACACACACAGGCCAACCTCAATTTATATGCCAGGTCCTTCACTTTTTAGCATGAGTATGACACTATAATTTGCTTACCTGATGCTTTGAGCAGTACAGTAGTAATATGCACTTTGTTATTGCTTTATTAGTAACACTTACTTTATTTTGTAACTGCTGGTTGATTTGACTAAAATGAAACCGATTTGAACTGAGCTGCGTGATACTGTTACATATGAAAGTAACACTCGTTTAGCTATAATCTTTCTGCTGTATGTGACATCCTACTTCTATCACTGTCAAGTTTTCACTGTGAGGTTTACCACAACCATGAATATGGGTGGAGCTTATGGTGTGAGGCACACACAAAAAGCATCATCAATTACTGTCACTCTTAAGCTCAAACTGAACTTTAATGTGACTGAAATTGATGCCTTGAACATTTCATACATCACAGGAGCAAAAGTGAATCTCACGACGACGTGACGAAGTACACGACAGATTCGTAATGAGGAGTGTCAGTTACCCCACACGTGAACCTGCAGTGTGTGGAGGTGTTTGGAGCAGCTTTCAGAGATGCTCAGTCTTTTCTTCATGTAGGAGGACATTTTGAAGACAACACATGCGAGTTCAACTCTGACTTCTGTTTGCATTATTACAAGTGAGTTACTTGTTCTTGAGACATGGGCTAAAATAGCCTTTAGAAGTAACAAAAAATAAAAATTAAAGTTTACTGTATGTAGCCATAGCCTATCAAGGCATTATGATGTTCAGAGGTGTTTACTGTAGGTTTTACATTTGGGAACAATCTCCTGCTTCTTCCATTTTCTACAGAAATGTCAGAACTGTTAGAGGTAAAAACAAAAACAAAAAAACACTGCCATGAATAAAAAATACTATAAATATTTACATTAAACATGGAGTATAATAAACTGAGAAGATGGGCTGTCTCAAATGGTCAGTTCCTATTCATGACAACTGAACTCACAGTTCAAGGTGATGACAAAATAATTATATTTCGCATATGACACTCAAAAGATAATCCAATACAGAAACCTGAGACCAGAAATAAACTAAAGCTAACAGATAAAGGCCTACATGTGAAAAAAAAGTGTTTCATGTTCATTTGATGTTTTGTCCCAGAAAAGGTCATTTAAATTCAGACAACTTACTGTATATATCACAGTTATGATATAATTGTGGCTATGTTGAACTTAGATTAACACATATTTTAATTGATTTTAAGTATTAAGCTGTGTTATAATGAGGGCAATTTTAGTACTTTGACATTAATGTAATAATTGTCAGAATTCCGAAAATCAAATCAGCATTTCTAATTTTTAAAGTGGAGATGTTGCTATTTTAATACCAACAGAAAGTAAACTTCTGAGACAAATTATAAAAAAAGCAAAACTTTTTTTATTCACTAATATTTATGTATCATGAAGTATTAGCTTGAGTTTATACTGCATGCTAATTTAACCATTCATACATGATCCATCCACAGTATTATTATTCTAAAGTGATAAATAGCAATAATGAGTAACAATGTGTGCCCAAATGTTTGATAATTTGTTAAATGTTCAACAAGTTGTAAAGGATTTTGTTTTTTGTTTTTATCTAAATCTAATTTTAAAGCTGCTCATTACTCCTCCTTCATATTAAAAATAAAAATCGGACTTTAGATTTCACCACTGATAAAACACAGCTGTTAACAAAGAACTGTGACAAAGAAAGAGTGAACGAAAAATACAAATGAAAGGATGTGGGGTTGGAGATATTTCTTCATTTCCTTTGTTTCTCTATTTCTAAATTTCAACAGGGTTACAGCAACATAGCTAAAATGGAGGAGCTTATAACAGAACAGATTTCCTGAACAGGTCCATCGCTATTCTGTTGGACCAATGATGATGAAAGAATCAAAAGATGAATTCACAACCAGTGAGAACAGGTGAGAGAGAACAAGGATACATTCTTCAGTAAATGTAATCACCATTTTATTCCATGTGCATTTTTAAAATGATTTTCTTCAATAGCATGATTAAACACTTTTTTATCAATAGAGAAAATGCTGCTAGCACGGTACCCAACGGGGTCTCCAAAGATAAGACAAAACTCCTGAGTCTGCTGAAAGGTTTACGGTTGTGTCAGGATGCGTGGGCTCCCAAAAGTCCCTGGGACAGTCATGGAGCACACGCCGCTCTGTGGGGCAGACCTGCTGGGGTGGGTGCCTTCCTTTTTATCAGTGCTTACTAATTAATTAACTGTTTCAGCAGTATTCCCGAAAACCTTGATGTTGTCAGTAATCAAACAAAGTAGTTTTAGTTAAATATAACTTGAAATATAACTCATAATTCAATAATTTAACTTTTTTTTCAAATTCCATCAAATCTAGTCTTACTGAGGCTGGGGGATAGACATAGGTAGTTGTAGCGCATAACCCATGCCTACTGTGGATACAAAAATAGGACCCTAAGAATTATTGCATTTTAATTGATACTATTTTATAAAACTATATTGTGGGAAGTCACTGTTCCATTTGGAATTTCCCTGTTTAATATAAGCCATTTCTTTGTCTACGTGCATAGTGGAAGCATAGTTTTAGTGCACTATTAGGGAGAAGTTTATTCAGTGATTGATTTACGGTAGAGGTTGTCATAATTTCCTGTTTATAACTGTGCTGTAAAACTGTCACGCTACGGTGGAATGAAACGCACGAGGAAGACGAAATGCAAAGACTCTTCAATAAATCCACACAAGGGTAAATCCAGGACAGAGCAGGCAGGAAACACACGTAGGGACGTAGTAGACTGGATGAGGCAACACAGGACTGAACACAACTTAAAGACATTGGTAAATGAAGATAATTAACAAGACACACCTGAACCAAATGACAATCAGACATAGATGGAAAACTAGGTCTACTGAACACATGGGGAAGGAAACACAACAAAACAGGTCCTTGAGGTGTGACAAAAACAATTATCTTTTCATTTTAAAGCTAACTTAAATATAAAGCTAAAGCTTTGATAAACCTGTAATAATGATATAGGCTATTTTAAAGCTGTTGGGGTGGACTTTGAGGGAAACTGGACACATACAGTGCATTCAGAAAGTATTCAGACCCCCTTCACTTTTTTCAATTTTGTTATGTTGCAGCCTGATACTACAATTGTTTAAATTCTTTTTTTTTTTCTCATTAATCTACACTCCGTACCTCATAAAGACAAAGTGAACACAGAATTGTAGAAATGTCTGTAAATTTATTAAAACGAAAAAACTAAAATAAATACTTAAAAACTAAAAACTAAAATACTTATTTTCATAACTATTCAGACCCTTTGCAACAACACTTGAAATTTAGCTCGGGTGCCTCCCATTTCTCTTGATCATTGCTGAGATGTTTCTACACCTTGATTGGAGTCCACCTGTGGTAAATTAAATTGATTGGACATGATTTGGAAAGGCACACGCCTCTCTAAGGCCTCACAGCTGATAATGCATATCAGAGTGAAAACCAAGCCATAAGGTCAAAGGAACTGCCTGCAGAGCTCAAAGATAGGATTGTATCGAGGCACAGATCTGGGGAAGGCTTCAAAAAAATTCTGCTGCATTGAATGTTCTCAAGAGCAAAGTGGCTTCCACAATTCTCAAATAGAAGAAGTTTGGTACAGCCAGGACTCTTCCCAGAGCTGGTCACCCAGCCAAACTAAGCAATTTATAGAGAAGGGCCTTGTCTAGACTGGTGACCAAGAGCCTGATGGTCACTCTAGTTGAGCTCCATGATCATATATGCAGATGGAAGAAACCTACAGAAAGACAAACATCACTGTAACACTCCAGTGGTCTGGGCTCAATCCTCTCCTCAGTGAAGACGTATGGAAACACACTTGGAAATTGCAAAACCGCACCTAAAGGACCCTCAGACTCTGACAAACAAGATTATCTGGTCTGATGAACCTCAATTCTAAGCATCATGTTTGAAGGAACCAGCTCTGCTCATCACCTGCAGAGTACCATCCCATAAGTAAAGTGTGCTGGTAGCAGCCTCATGCTGTGGGGGTGTTTTTCAGTGGCAGGGACTGGGAGACTGGTCAGGGTTGAGGGAAAGCTGAATGTAGCAAAGTTCAGAGATATCCTCAATGAAAACCTGTTCCACAGTGCTCAGGACCTCAGACTGGGCCGAAGGTTCACCTTCCAACATGACAATGACCCTAAGCACACAGCCAAGGCAGCACAGGAGTGGCTTAGGGACAACTCTGTGAATGTCCTAGAGTGGCCCAGCCAGAGCCCTGACTTGAACCCTATCGAACATCTCTGGAGAGACCTGAAAATGGCTGTCCACCGACAGTTCCCATCCAACCTGACCGAGCTCGAGAGGATTTGCAAAGAAGAATGGCAGAAAATCCCCCAATCCAGGTGTGCAAAGCTTGTTGCGTCATACCCAAAAAGACTCGAGGCTGTAAATGCTGCCAAAAGTGCTTTAACTAAGTACTGAGTACTTATGTAAATGTGATATTTCAGTTTTTTCTTTTAATTTAAACAATTGTAGTATCAGGCTGCAACATAACAAAACTGAAAAAAGTGAAGGGGGTCTGAATACTTTGTGAATGTACTGCATGTCATTCGCCCTTGCGTGTAGTATCCGGTGTGCACAGGAGGTAAAACTGGTCTGAAAGCTGAAAGTTTGTTACAATGAACAAAAATGTCACTTACCTGCTCAGATGGCATGTTTTTAAATATCCATCTTTTCCTTTCTCTTGACATTTATCCCATTTGTTCATCAATGTCCATTAACATATTAGAGCCATTTGTACCTTTTAATGTGGAGGCTTCAGTGCCATATGTTTGCAGTTCTTTTAGCCGCTTCCAGTTATTTAAAAAAAAAAACATATGCTGCATATAATATTACAAACGGGTATTTCTTATCATTGTTTTAATTTATTATAGTTTTCATAAACAAACTGGTCTGTAGCGCAAATAGTTTTACCATTTACTGCACTTCTAGTTAATTACCTATAGCGGCTAATGAATCGGAAGTCTTGCACATTACATCACAGAAAGTAGCTTACTTTAGTGTTTCATATAAGAGGTCCTATATTTGTACACGGGTGCCTCAAACCACATTCTTCCGTGCAGAGAATCATTGCCAAGCCATGTTCTTTCGGAAGACGCATGCAGTTTTCTTATTTTATTTTTTTAATCACTAGAGGGACTGAATAATGTTATTGAAATTACTGAAGGAATTGTTTACCTGAAATAAACATTTTCTGAAAAATGTACTAACCCTCAGGCCATCCAAGATGTAGATAAAAACATATGTTACAGTTATACAGTCCATCAGTTACAATGTTGTGAAGTAAAAAGCTGCGTGTTCATAAGAAACCAATTGTCCTTAAAGGCGTTTTAACATTAAAACGTTGCTACTGACCAAAATACGACTCCATAATATGCTTCCTACAGTCCATCCCCTGTTGTCTTCTCACATCAAAATCTGCTGTACCAACAGTTTTTTGTGTGTAAATGGTGCTTGATCAGTGCATATTTCTCTCTTGATTCAGACGAGTTGACTTTTTCACTGTAGAAAGCAATATTACAAATAGAGGACCGGAAGCAATGGTCTGAAGTTAAAATATCTTGATGGATCTGTGTTTATTACGAACATGCAGCTTTTCCTGTCACGCAACATGAATTGATGGACTAGAGTCATGTTGATTACTTGGATTATTGTGATATCAACTCTCATTCTGACGGCACCTGTTCACTGCAGAGGATCAGTTGTTGAGCAAATTATGTAATGCTAAATTTCTCCAAATCGGTTCTGATCTTCAATGGCCTGAATAAATTTTCAGCAGATGTTTATTTTTGGTTGAACTTTTCCTTAATGGTTGGCAGTGTAGTGTAGTACAGGCTAACTAGCACCATTAACTGAAGTTTAGTTTTTGTTTTCTACAGAATAAAAACTACCGTTATGTTGCAGATATTTGCAGAAGTAGCGTTAGATAAGCTTGCATAAAGGATGACTGCAAGAGCTCTTAAGGAGAGGCAAAGTGGTGGTGTAAGATCAGATAAAGACCTATTCCAGAGTTTGTGGAAGTGATGATTTATGTTGGTGTTTTCTAACTTTATAGAATTTTACTTTGGTGTGTGTTTTTGCTGGTATAACGCTCATTTGTGTCTTTAAAAAGAATGATGAAAAAATACAAGATTACATAATATAAAATAAATAAACAAAAGATGATTCTTTTAAAATCTTGGCTTTGTTTTGAATAAAGTATCCAAGTATCTAATGTTTAACATTTTACAGAAGTGTTGACATATGTTGAAAGTCTATGTGTGTGTGTGTGTGTGTGTGTGTGTGTGTGTGTGACGTTTTTTTCCCCTCCACATTTCAAAACCATGAAATATGCTTTCATATTTACAGTCTATATAACTAGTGAGTGATGTCAATTATCAGAGGTCTCATTTCACTTCCTTTGTGGTCATTGTAAAGGAGCTAAATCCTCAAACAAAGTTCTTGAAACGTTATTTTTTATATTTTGAATTTGAATGAAAGGTAGCTGCTGTGTATATGTTAGAAGCATATCCATGATAGGTTTTAATCAGCTAAATAAATGCTAATAACTAAAGTAATTTTCACTGCCATCTATGTTTAGATTTTTTTGGCACCAAACTTTAGTGTGCACTGACTTCCTCTTGTAAGAGTGCTTACCCACAAAGTGAGCATTTCCTTGAATTCAGTGGTTGTTGTATTGCTTATTCAAATGAGTGCTCATCTAATTCGTTTATAGAAATATGACAGTGATACATTATTCTCCATGATATTTTGATCCTCAATGCTCGAAGCATAACAGCGAAATGACTGTTAAATAGCTGTTCATTTACAGAGTTTCCTGGTGGTCCAAGACTCTTCGTCTCAAGACCAGCTTCTGTGTGTGTCTGTGGGGGACAGAGGGGAGCCGGTCAAAGAATTCCCTATCTTAAGCACTGGAACAGGTACCAAAAAGCCTTTTCATCTTTGATTGCTGCTCAGATATGCTATACCCAAGTTTGCAATCACAAGTCAGAATTTAACATGACCTCAAGCATTTGTCATGATCAACATGTTCTCATGACGTTGTCAACTCCTCCATGATCAAATTATCTGAGCTATGCTGTCCACATTTTATAGCTGCATACTATTACTGTCCAGTTGTTGTTGTTGTTTTTTTGTCCTTTTTTAAGTTTATTTATTTAGATTTTTATGAGACATGTATAAGTTTCATGACATATGAAAGAGCAACCTCAGAGCATTTTTTTTTTTAGCAAGGAAATGAATGAGCTGCCAGGCATAGTCAGTCATAATGCAATTCTAAAGCATGCAAGTTTTCTACATTTCCTGTTACACGCTGACATGGGAAGGACAGTGTGGGAATAGTTTGTGCAATGTAGGCTACATGAGACGTTTGTGCAAAGTTCAGTAAACTCTTCTGCACAGTAGTTTGTTCTCTATTTGTGCATGCTGATAAAATTCACATCCTGAACCCTACAGTATTCCTATTTCCTCATTACATCTGTGTACTTTTGAAGTTCATGACTAGTCTGTCCAGTTTCTCTCTATTACTCATAGTGCTAGTCTGACTCAGTTAGTTCTCTTGTCTTTTTGTTTTTCTTTCATAGCTCTTCACTTGACGGCATCACACCTGGCTTTCCCTGATCTCTTTCAACTGCTGCACTTCTACACAGTGAGCAGGTGGGGCTGAGTTATTTTTATCTAGCAGCTATTGATAAGGAAGCACGTCTGTTTTGCTTGGTAACAGGATGTTATCACAGGAAACTCTGTGCACCCGTGTTGGATAGTAAATTATATTAAATCTTCTATGCACTGTAAAAAACAACAACTGGTAACTTGCAATGATTCCACCCATAAAAATGTGTTTTGTTGGTATAAATTCATGTATATAGGTTGGTTCAGTGATGTTAAATAGTATTTTTGACTTGAATAAAACCAGTAATTTTAGACGTTACAAATTTTTGGTTACCATGTCGGACAAACAATCTCAAATAATCAATAATCTGTTTGTTTTAAAATTGTAATTTGGCATAAGATTAAACTTTTAAGGGGCAGCCTGTAATTGTTACATTAAAGAAATATTTGAACCTTATTAAACCTGATTAAAAGTTTGTTTGTTGGTATAAAGGCTGTATTAAGGTTGGATCAGTGGTGTTAAATCATATTTATGTTTTTGCTTTATTAAAAATAGTTACTTTTGAAGTTACTTTGAACTTACGATATAAATAATGCTATAAATAATGTTTTTTTTTTGTATTATCTGACATCTGCTACACTTAATTTTCTTTCAGGGATGTTTTGCCTGTCTGTTTATTGGTTCCCGCATGGGTTTACACCCTTAACAGTCTATCAGATCATCTTGTTCCTCTGCTTGGTCCAAGTTAGTACTTGCCCTGTCATTTACTATCCTCTGTACTACACTATAAATGTGCTGTTATGCAAATCGGACTCTCTGGATTCCAGTGATTTGTGTGTTTGACCTTTAGAGACCTGGCTGTGCCCCTCTTCAGATCCGCTGATTAGCAGTATGACTCCAGAAACACAAGATATAGCAGAAACGCCAGAAACAATCATGTGCACTATACAGGTGATACAAACCCTCTGACTCAGTGGCCTTTACTTTACTTCTCTGATGTTTTCAGTTTTATAATATTTGTTCAGTATGGTATATGTAACAGCATCATTCAGAACTAATTGTGCTTAGTAATTCTAATTTTTAATTGAGGTATGTCATAAAGCAGACTACTGTACCTATAAAGATATTGGTTCTTGCCCATGTTTTGTTTTAAGTATTGAACTTGTTTTAGAGAAATTTACTAATCATTTGAGAAAAATAATTGGTATCACTTTATCTTAAAGTGTTCGTGTTTCATGTTACATCTACTTTCTATAGTAGAAACTATACCTTAAAAGGGTGGTTCACTGTTTTTTTTTTCTAGGCTTGATTGTGTTTATGGGGTGCAGTCTAACATGTGTTAATGCTTCGTTTTAAAAAAAACGCATTATTTTTCACATAATTTAGCTTTATTCCACACCACTCTGTCCCTTCTCTGAGAAACGGGCTGTTCATTTCCTGCTTTTATGAAGCCCCGCCCTCAGAAATGGGCGATGGGCTCTGATTGGTTAGCTAGCCCAGTGTGTTGTGATTGGCTAAACCGCCTCTAGTGTCTAAACCGCCTCTAAACGTCCCTGTTTGTTATTGTCTCATACTTTTAGATATGCTGTTATTTGTAAATGCTACTGCTTATGTTAGCTTTCAATATACGGTTGTATCCTGATTAAAGCTTTAATACATTACGGCAACCGCACGCGCGTCCATGTATAACGCTTCTCGTAGCTATAGTATGTGAAAATAAGTGTATTCACTGAGCTGATGATCTGAATGAGAGAGAGAGAGAGAGAGATGCAGAGCAGAGCGTGTGCAGAGCAGGGGATGTGAGGAACAGGATTAGGAACCGCTGCTTTAGAACATTGATTTTGAAACTTGTGAATCCATTAGAATCGTCA
>NW_015548249.1:102861-107909 GCF_001515605.1 Sinocyclocheilus anshuiensis
TATGTTTTTTGTTTGTTGTTGTCTCATACTTTTAGATATGCTGTTATTTGTAAATGCTACTGCTTATGTTAGCTTTCAATATACGGTTTTATCCTGATTAAAGCTTTAATACAGTACGGCAACCGCACGCGCGTCCATGTATAACGCTTCCCGAGGGCGGGGTTTATCAGGGTTTGTTACGAACCCGGGAAGTAACTTGTTGTAGTCCCTACCAGCCGTTTTTGTAGGCATTAAACTGACAGAATTTTAAAAGACAATATCTCCGTTTGCATTGAACTTTCAGCTTCGTAACTTTGCAGATATTGTTTATGCTCAAACAGCAACATTACACTCTAACGTTAAAAAAGTGAAATCGCAATCAGCCACCCCTTTAAAGTAAGTACATGTTATCAATTAAAGGGGTCATATGATGCAATTTCATTTTTTCCTTTCTCTTTGGAGTGTTACAAGCTCTTGGTGCATAAAGAAGATCTGTAAAGTTGCAAAGACTAAAGTCTAAACCGCATAAACACATTTCATTACACCAAATACACAAAATAATGTTATTTTTAGCAGCGTCATATGACCCCTTTAATATTATTTGGTCCTTATTTGTGTTTACGCTGCAACAAGGACGCCTAAAAATAAAGTGTAACCAAATATTTACGTATCTTAGACTCTGGTTCACGTGAATTTTAATGTGTATCATCTAGACACTAGCTATGTTTCCATCCAAAGTTACAAATTAAACTTATGCGCAAAATTGGAATATCGCATAAAACATTTGCGAATAAAGCACCGTTTCCATCCAGGGAGTTGAAGAGAACAAAATCATCACGTCCTGATTAACTTGCGCTAAATATCACAAAGAAAAACTAAAAATATCACAAAGAAACATTTTATTTGCTGCAGTAGGAGAAGGCACTGTATATAATAATCCTAGTATACAATAAATTACGAGCTTCAGAGCACGTAGAACG
This sequence comes from Sinocyclocheilus anshuiensis, assembly GCF_001515605.1. Classification (NCBI taxonomy): domain Eukaryota; kingdom Metazoa; phylum Chordata; class Actinopteri; order Cypriniformes; family Cyprinidae; genus Sinocyclocheilus; species Sinocyclocheilus anshuiensis. The sequence continues at coordinate 103,821 of NW_015548249.1, forward strand.
AAACACGGTCATGTTATCTTATTTTCGGAGTCTGCTGTTTGGGAAAGCAGTTCTGGGAGTTAATTATAACGAAGCACTTTGGCGAGACTTTGCTCAAGCATTTTAGAATGACAAAACTAGCATTTCAGATGCTGTGCAATGAGATCGGTCCGTTGGTTGGTCCAGTTATGCTGTCCCATCACAAAGTCATATGTCTTTTTTGATGCGCATTAAGGAAGTTTATGTGCATGTTTTCTAACCGGATAAGAAATTTATTCTACTTAGTTGAGTGCAGAAGTTTTTATGCACATTTTTAGAATTTATGCCCATCTTGCCGTTTCCATCCAGCGGTTTTTTTATGCAATATCCCAAAATGCGCATAAAAATAGGTGGATGGAAACATAGCTACTGACAATAAGTTATCAAAAGGACTGTAATCCGCCAAATCAGTTGGTAGACAAACAACTTTTTTCGGATGTGGTCTACTATTACTTGTTGAACTTATTGAACTTTTGAGTGCAATGTCCAAACATTAATTTACGGTGCTTTAAAGTAAGAAATTCCCCAAACCTGTGTAGCAGTAAACAAGGACATTGAAATGTACCACCGTAACTAATGTATCCATTAGGAATCTATTCTTTTTAATCTTTGTGACTATATTCTATGTGTGGGAGGCAAGACCTTGAAATGATTTCTACTTGTTGGTAGGTTACAGCTGCCAGTGGTGCCGTGTGCTTCATTAATCCCTTGTACCTTCAAGAGCATGGTGATGATTGGCTTACTCATTCTTCAGCCAGCACAGTCAATCTTCCAATGAACTTGAGGCGAGACAAACGGTTAAGTACCACGAGAGCATGGGCAGGAAGAGGACTCAAACAGAGGTCATCTACACTATCTGATGACAACTCTAGCAGCTTTGACCATGACAGAGGTAGTGGCTGTCTTTTATTTCTGTCAGCTATCTTTTTACTTCTATACTTTCAGTTTTATTTTCAGTTTTCTAATCTTTTCATGTGCCTTTGTCATTTTTGTTCGTTTTTTTTTTTTTTTTTAGTTTACAGTTTTTCTCAATTGCTTTGGCACATTTCTATTTAGCTTTAATTTATTTCAATTTTTTTTGGTAATTTTAGTACTTCAACAAACTTATTTTAAGTTTGTTTCTAAGGCACATTTCTAATTATCATTTAAGTTTTAGAAATTTAATGTGAGACACTACAGACAACAACAGATTTTTGAATCTGTTTTTGAAAAATCTTGTGCATCTGTCACTGTAGAAATTAATGTCTTTTTGGCTTTTCATTAAGTATTTTTTTCAGACTAATGGGGAAAAAAACATCCTAAATACACTTTAAAGTGTTTATTTTATAGCACTTTATCTATTTGCGCCTGTAGATTTCAATTACAGTGCATATCTTTAAAGCCTGTTTTCTCAGAATGCTATTTTTCTCCTGCACTGACCCAAAAATCTCTTACATATTGGTAGTATTTTCTGATTTCTATTATCTATCTAATATCTATTAGTTTGTTGTTGTTGTTGTTTTTACCCACCTGTGGTGTCTTGCCTTAAGTTTTTCATTAAATATTTATATTTTAAATCATTTTAGTTAGGAATAACAACATTGGTTTCAAGTACCCAACATGTAATGTTTATGATCTGTTGATAAAAAGGCAAATCTCAGTTAGGTAGTGTTATGTAGCTTAATGTCTTTGTTACTTCTCAAAGGATCATTTGAGAAGAATCCAGACTCTCCAGCTACCCCAGGTGGAGTTGTGCTTCGAAGGGCGAGTGGCACCAGCAAGGAAGACCCCCTAAAAAGAGCAAGTGTTGACTCCATTCAAAGCCCTCTCCCTCAGTCACCACACCGTGTGTCGTGGATAGAAGACAAGATATGGCTGAACTCATCACTTCCTTCCTCTCTGCTTCAACCGCCCGGCTTAGAGCTGGACTCGCTGTCAATCAGCAGTATAGAGGAGGAGTCTGAACCAGCTTTAAGCCCCTCCCCATCCCTGCCTTCGCCCCGCTTCCAGCTGGCAGATAAGATGAAGAACCGCCTCTCTGCCGTGGGTCAGGCTCTAGGTGGACTTGTGTCGCCACAGCGGAGACTGAGTAAACGTGTTCAGGAGATGGCGGAACGGAAGGGTGGGGCTTTTGCAGAGGCTGTCAGGGGATTTGTTGTGCTAACTCTTGCAAGCGGCGTCAGTTCTGGAGTGACCTGCACAGAGTTGCTGCAGGAAGTGCGTTCGTCTCTCACTGCTCTGAGGGGAACTCTGTTTGATTGTCCAGAGATCCAAAGCATCACAGACAGCGTCGGAGACACTCCGGATTTTGAGCTGGGTATGACCTGGAGATGTGTTGGGGATAGCATTATATAATAACAGCCTATCAGTTTATCTGTATTATTTTATCAACAAATACAATTGAATTACAGTTGAATCTCTGATCTCCATAATAGGCAGGCCTACACAGTGAACATGGGCTTTTTCTGGTCACACTTAAAAATAAAAGTGGTAACACTCTAGTATAGGGACAAATTCTCACTATTAACTAGTTGCTTTTTTAGCATGCCTATTATTAACATATTGGCTGTTTATTAGTACGTATAAAGCACATATTCTGCATGACCATATTCTACATCCCTAATCCTACCCAATACCTAAACTTAACAACTGCCTTGTTAAATATTAATAAACAGCCAATTAGAAGTTTATTGAAGTTTTGGCATGCACTCCCCTCAGCATGGTGGCGTGGGTATATCGTTCCCCATAGCGACCCCTAGAGGACGCTGTTCGAAGATCACTTGAAAGGGAACATCTCAGGTTACGTATGTAACCATGGTTCCCTGAGTAGTGAACGAGACACTGTGTCCTCTAGTTTCCTTGCCATGCTTCGGACGCAAGCTTCAGGTGAAGAAGCGGATGATGTGTTCTCCCGGCGCCTCTTTGTACTGTGGTCGTACCGGTAGTGACGTCATAGGCTGTCGCCGGCCAACGTGTTGTTGTTGTTTTGAATGTATGCTTCAGACACAGGTCACATCGAGGCGTTCCCTCATAGTTAAGTCATCGTTAATGGTTTGTTAATGGTGAGAATTGGACCTTTAAATAAAGTGTGAGTTTTGTTAATATATTAGTTATTTTTAAGGAAAGTGCAGGGAAATTGAATGGAAATTAATAGAGCCAAACAGTTTAATTAACAAGTAAGTGAACACTCTGAATTCAGCTATTCATGGTTCATGTTGCTGTGTTACAAAATGTACTATATCAGAACACAATTCATAATGCATTACACATTTCACAGCTGTGTCTGTTTTTTTTTATATTTGCATATGTGTCTGGAATTACAAAAAAAAAAAGCTGCAAACTGAGTGTGTCCTTAAAGAACAAACTAAAGCTAATGCTATGTGGTTAACAATAGAAAACATGTTTGGTCATGATGATACAGTTCATAGCACAGAACTTTCTAGCAGGAATTCCATACAGTAACAATTCTTTTATTTGCCTCTACTAAAACCAAATTTATTCACAAATCTGTTTTTCTCTCTGCCCTTAGATGCTATGCTGGAGCTTGCATTACATAAAGTAGCTCTGAAGCCAGTTTACTCTCACCTTTACGTATATCTAAAGACAGCACGCAGGGATGATGGCACTCTGCAGCGTTTAGAGGCCAACAAGAGCACCCTGGAGAACCGTAGCCTGGAGGAGCTGGAGGGCGCAGCAGGGGCCGGGGTACCTGATTCCAGCATGATGGAAAAGATCCAGCAACGCTGGACCACAATGCATGAGGCCTATTCGCCCAGTAAAAAAGTTGACACCCTACTCAAAGTTTGCAAGAATATCTACCATAGTATGAATGCTAATGCCAAGCCTGGTGAGTGAAGTAGTACTGTACAGTAGAGATGTAATGCAGATTCTCATGGATTATGTCAGTCTGTGAGAAATTCCACATTCCACTTCCTTTGAACGTTGACCTTGTATGTTGTCTGTTTATATACTCCCATTTCTATACAGTGGCCAAAATTTTTAGAACACTAGTATTTTAAAAACCAGCTAAAAATGGTTTTAAGTCAGTTATTTCTATCTTTTGCTGTAGTGTGTCAGTAGGAAATAGCAGTT
>NW_015548249.1:108076-112438 GCF_001515605.1 Sinocyclocheilus anshuiensis
AGACAGACTGGATGATGATCAGATCAGATCTCTGTGTTTCCTACTGACACACTACAGCAAAAGATGCTGACTTAACTGACTTAAAACCATTTTAGCTGGTGGAAATACTAGTGCTCTAATAATTTTGATTTGTCCTGTACAGAATAACCAACAATTCCGAACATATACACATAGAGCCCTTTTTAAGCACTTAAAACATCTAAAAACCTCCGTCATTAAGGTGTAGATTTATGTTTCATGTTAGGTACGGTCTTCGGGGCAGATGACTTCCTGCCATGCCTGACATGGGTGTTGCTGCGTAGTGATGTAGCTACACTTCAGGTTGACACTGACTATATGATGGAGCTGCTAGACCCCATGCAACTACAAGGAGAGGGTAGGGGGTACACACACATTCAAACCCATAAATAAAGTATTTGCTGTACTACTGTAGTTTATAGGGCTGTCAAAAAAAAATCGAATTTCGAATATTCGTCGAATTTAAAATAAAAATCCACATTCGAATGCAAAAACGTTGCATTCGAATTTTAGTTGTGCGTCAGGCAGCCTTATCAGTGGCGCACGAGATGTGATGACGATGTAAGTGTCGTTGCATTATAATGTTTTTGTTAGCCTATCCAGTTGAAGCCACTAGATGCGGCGCTGCTGCATTGTTCATTAAAAATATTTCGGAAGAAGCGAACATCAATGCGGAGAAGATCTTGTTTACATCAAAACTGAAACCAAGCCGTTCACACAGAACGTATATTTCGTGCATTTTCTAGAGGGACATCTATCACCGTTACACTCGCATCTCGCACAAAGGAGCCGCATGTTTAGAAAGCCATGTAAAATTAAAACAAGTTTAACTTTGAAAAAAACATATATCGAGACTTTATGGCTGGGTTTTTTCCCCATCCCACTGCATCTCATATTTTTAAATGTGAAAAATGTGATTGGCTTTCCGCCCTTTGTATTAAACTATGCATACAAAGATGATGCATTTTTGTTTATAGTTGTTTAAGCATGCATTTTAAATTCGAATATAATTCGAATTTTGCTAATTTAAGTATAAAATTTGAATTTAGTTTTTCAGCCCTAGTAGTTTATATGCAGTGACATCTGTAATGCATTGGTAAGGCAAACACTGATCCTTTCAAAGCAATACTCAGTCCAACATGTCAGCTTCTGGCTCAATGACTGTTTGTCTGGACCAAGACCAAGATAGTACATGTAGAGGTCTATCCAGTGCATTCCCAGTCATCTCAATGGCAGGACCCCTTCTATGTCTCAAGCCCTCTATTTGAAACTACCCTGAAGTGTGTCATAAAGGCCTCTTTAAATTTAGTTTTTCATTTTTATGTTTCTGTTTGGACATGAGCATCCACCATTCAGATGACTGTGTTAAAAAAATCACACAATTTTATTGTGTAAAACTTTTTAAATTTGCACCAAAATACTGAATGTGCATACTGAATTACACATACTGAAAGAAAATCACAGGGATTTGAAAAAGGCTAAATGCTTAAAGAATTTTCAAAACATTTACAAAGATAATTGTTTGATATCTATTTGTTGCTTGAAGAAATTAATATGTCGCATTAGAATTATAAAAAGAATGACCGTCAGTGGAATTTTCCACCAGAAGGGTTAGTAGTTTTTTTTTAATATTCACATACAAGCGTGTGTAACGTGCATACTGTCTTTCGGTCTTTCTCTCAGGTGGGTACTACCTTACGTCTCTCTACGCTGCCCTTTTTTACATCAGCAGCTTCCGGCCTCGTCTAGCGAAGCGGCAACTTAGCGCAGAAGCACACAGATCTCTCAGCCAATGGCACCGCAGACGCACACTGCACTGCAACCAATCACGCCGCAGCAGAAATCGAAGGACCATCAGGAGACACGGGCCAGCAGGTGGAAGCCGTAGAACATCAGACGAACAGAACTCTTTGAATGCGAGCACAGAGTCCAGCGGTCTGACTGACGTCATGCCAGCCTCCTCTAACATGCAAGAAACTCTCCATGGTTTGGATGAAGAGTTAGAGGCGGTAAAGAAAGAAGAGGAGGGACGACAAATACAGTCTAAAGAGACATTGCACCTCACCAGTTCTAAAACAGAAGATAAAGTGGGAGGTGATGGAGTAAGCTGGAAAGAAGATAACTAAAATTAGGAATGAGGAAATTGGTTAACTTTGAACTTAATAGAGATGCTTGTGAAGGCGAAGCCTGTTACTCAAATTTAAATTTCACCTCAAATCATGCAACGTAATAAGAATTCATGCTGTCATTACTCTAAGCAATCAGATTTCTGATTTTCACTTGTTAGATGATAAAATGAGTGGGGGAAAAAACACCCTGGCAACCATCCACAATACCCTAACATCATGGTTGTGGCTGTTGCATTAGCACTCACATTTTCTTCAGAATTATCTAAATTAAAAATATCGTATTTTTATCATATCATTTTCAAATACATGCTGTACTTTGCTTGACATGGGCCAGTATGCAGCACCTCTAGCAACCACTGTAGCAGGGTTATGCAAAATTAAATTAAGAATGCCTTTTGAGTGAATATGAATTGAATTTAAACTGCTGTAAGTAGTTTCTAAAAATAGGTTTCATTTTTCACCATGAATTACTCGTGCACTTGTTATCTCACAACACATTTTCTATATACAGAATATTGCTTTATATTTAATAAATTAACTTTCAATTGAATGACCATGTTGGAAGATTATTTTTTGTTTTATTTTGTCCATCTTGTTGGACTAATGAAATTTCTCTGTTGTGTGACTGACTGTCTTGAATCGTTTTGAATGCAGTCATGTTTCCTCTTCCAATCTACTTATGCAGGCCTACTATGAATTTGCTGCCATTCATCGTGACCACTAGGGGGAAGTATTGTACATGTTTTTCTGTGGGGGGTTTTTTTACCAAAAAGATTGCCACTCAGCATTTTCACTGGCCACAATTTTGTTGTTGGGAAATTACGTTTTATATGACTTAATACTGCATATTCTTTAAATTGATTTCCAGGTCATTTTTGGCCTATTTAAAGGGCATTTTTCCAATTCTTAACCAATTCGTTCCAAATCAAATTCTTACATTTTGTTAATAATTTCACTTAATATAATAAGACAATATAGGGCTGTTACCAATCAAATTAAATTAGTATGAACCAAATCGATCTTTCCACTGCAGAAGTGACTGGAGTGGCATTCAGATGCATTTACACAGACAGTTCAATGTAGCTGAAATATAGCAAGAATGCATTTAGACTGCAAAATTATAACAGCATAAATAATGTTGTGAGCTTGGTGTTTAAAAATAGTTATTTTTTTAGCTATACAAATTTGAAATGTTGGAAAAAATGCAAAGATAAGCTACTATGAAAGTAAACCGCCAGTAGGTGGCAGCAAGGGACTGTCTTAATGAGTCATTGAAGCATGCCTTCAAACGATTCGTTCGGATGGCTGATTCATTCAAGAATGAAGCAAGCGCCTGTCTTTATGAATGGCCACTGAATCATTGACTCTAATGATTCAACATTCAAAAACACAAATCATTCAGAAACGAAACACCACTGTGTGTTGTTCAGAGATGCGCGACTGTTCTGCTATGATCTTTGTTTGGAACTATTTTCATTAACCAAATCGAGCAAAAACAGTCAACGTTGACAGTATATCCTAAATTCAAATATTGAACTAAAATGTATATTAACTACTCGTTTTAACTCTTGTATAAAATGTCAATTTTGCAATCGTGGTTTTCAGGGAAAACTTCACTCTATTGGTCGTGTCATTGCTTAACTAGGCTGTAATAAATATAAGATCCAAGTGACATTTTTATGTTTCTTCTGTTTGCAGTTGTGTTCAGTTGTTTTAATTTCTCCACGAGATTCTCTCACAGATAGGCTGCGTGAGCTTCAAGTGGCGTGACCTTGTTGTTACTGTTGTTTATCCATTATCAATTGCCCGAATGTAATAAAACCAGAATAATTCTCGCCGAAATTTCAGTGCTTCCCTAATTATATGTTTTAATCAGATTAGTTGTCTGGTCTGGCAAGTAAAATTATCTTCTTTCACTTGCTAGTGGGAGCAGGGGCGCCGCTAGCAATTTTGGGCCCTATGAAAGAATATGAGGTTGGGCCCCCTACCGCACCAAACATATTGCCCAAAGTATTGGGACACCCCCTTCTAATGAACAGGTTTGACTACTTTAGTAATTTGCATGACTACAAATCTTAATGTTTAAGCATATAATGCTATTCTAGGGAATTGTGTGCTTCTAATTTTATACCAATAGTTTGAACAGGACCATTTTCTATGCTAACACAACAATGCCTCTGTGTAAGGCAAGGTTAAAAAAAAAAAAAAAATTTAT
>NW_015548249.1:112727-113336 GCF_001515605.1 Sinocyclocheilus anshuiensis
TGTCCCAATATTTTTGGCAATATAGTGTACAAGCCAACCTAGCTATTCAAAATCTTTGTCTGCAATTTAATAATATTGACCTATTACTTTTGCTATTGCTTTTGACCATTAGGAATCAGTAACATTGCATTTACATTTAGTCATTTAGCAGACGCTTTTATCCAAAGTAGAACATCAGATAGCCAAGGGGCAAAAGAGGTGGTACGAGCTGGCCTGGAAGACAAGGAGCAGACACTGTCTAAACAAGATGTAATAGTGTAGCATAAAGTATCAGTAGCATTGTTAACATCAAGAGATGATAACTGTTCATGGGAAGGAAGCAAAGATGAAACCATAGCAGATAGCCGGGAGGGTGCGAGTGAGCGTAGGTTACGTCGAAAAGTGACATATGTAGTGGTATGTGTTGTGTCAGGAACCATGTTACATAATTCATTCAGAACCTGTTCTATGGACATAGACTTTCTGTACCACACTATTCTGCTGATATGGAATGAGTTTGACTACTTAATCAGTTATATGAATAGAAATGCTTCACTGGGGCAAACAAAAAAATCCTAAAATAATAAATAGGATACCCCATAGCAGCATTTCCAGCAGTATCCAACATTT
>NW_015548249.1:113366-114319 GCF_001515605.1 Sinocyclocheilus anshuiensis
CCCTTCATGACAACTGTGAGGGGGGTGAATTTTTTTATAACTCATCCGTTTAAATTATATTAAGCCTTCAAATTCTGCATAATTAAGGGCGTGGCCACTTGAGTGACAGGTGGATTGCCGCTGCTGACACTGCCGTCGAGCTAGGTGGGCGTGGTTTCAGCAACGTGCTCCTGCCTCTTTGCCCATTTTCGATTATCCGGGAGTGACGCGCGGTGACGCTCTGCAAAGATGGCAACGGCCCGCTCTGCCCACTTTAGGCTTCAAAAAGGCTCTTCGGAACTCTACAGGTGACGTCACGGACACTACGTCCATGTTTTTATACAGTCTATGTTCCTGCTGCTGCTCTTTGTAATCAGAGTGTGAATTTGTAGATTTTCTATAGCAAAACTAAAATGTGTTTAAAAAGTGCAACTGACCAAATCGTCCGGCTCGGTTTGCCGTTTCCCTTCGAACTCGAAGACATCTCTAATGGACCCTTTTCACAAGACTGTGATGACGCATTTAACGGTCATCAGCATCGTAAATCCTCAAAAGTTTTTCATATTTGTATATTTAAAAAAAGTGTCTACATTTATAACACTATTCTTTGTATTATATCACCTTTGCATCAAATTACAAAAAAACAGTTAACGCTAATGAGAGGGTGTTTCTAATGCAGCCTCAATAGGAGGGACGGTAAATTTGACATCGTTCTCTCTTCTGACAGCTTATCCCCCAGCCTCTGCTCACTGTAGGCCGCCGTGTGTGACGCAGTGTTTCATTGTGAAAGCGAAACTAACATAATTTTGCTGGAAATGCAGAAATAAGCCATAATTTTGTTTTATTTGTAACTCTTTGGTAGATACATTTATAATTTCAATTACATTACTACTACTACTATTACTACTAATAAAACAGATCTCTGGGGGCCCCAAAAGTGCGTGGGCCCTTAGAATCGTCATAAGTAGCCCCCC
>NW_015548249.1:114794-120060 GCF_001515605.1 Sinocyclocheilus anshuiensis
AATAAAACAGATCTCGGGGGGGGGGGGGGGCCAAAGTGCGTGGGCCCTTAGAATCGTCCTAACTTTGCCCCCCCTTAGCGGCGCTCCTGAGTGGGAGTGACTGTGTTACCCGCCACAATACTGAAATTCTTTCTTTATCACTTGGCAGCACATTGTGAATGGTGCACATAAACACACTCACACAGAGACACATATTTGTTAATACATTCTTAAAAATGCTTGTTTATATAGAATAATCAATATATAAACAGCCAACAAAAGCCTAGAGGAACAAGATTACAAGCCCTATTATGTGGGCTATTCAGACATCTTGCACTCAGTCTAACTTTAAATACTACAGTCTATTAAGGCTGTATTTCAGCCACAACAACATCCAAAACTCTTAAGTTATCATTTAGAAATAAACAATTATGCATTTTTCACTCATGTGCAGATGTTGTGAAACTGCATCCAGCACAGGACACACTCTAAAAAATGCTGGGTTAAATATAACCCAGCGCTGGGTTAAAATGGGACAAACCCCGCTATTGGGTTGTTTTGACCCAGCGGTTGGGTTGTTTAAAAATATATTAAATAAATAAATAAAATATGATGCTGGGTTATATTTAACCCAGCATTTTTTAGAGTGCATAAATGAGATATATGACTTTCTCTTGTGTGTCGCTGAATACACAGATGGTTAAAAGCCTGAGCTATTTAAAGACTAAAGACAGCAACAAAGAGGAGCTGGCTTTCAAATACACACATTCTGAATTTGTGATGCTTTGATTGACAGCTTTGTAAGGAGTGTGACTGTGAGCTATAACGAAGTTGCAGTTAATGGAGATAAATAGAGAAGTGCCAGTGGCAAAATGCACCCCAACACTTTCAAACCAATTATTCTCTACATTAAACCAACGGATGGATCATTAACAACCTGCCTGGATTTTTCCTTTCTGTCTCACATACACTTTCACACTTCTCTTCAGTCACAGACCCAAAATGCATGTATCATTTGCAGCAGCTTGTTCACGACAATTTTGCTGATATTGTGCTGTGAACAGTGATGTATAATTATAAAGTGGAGCTGCTTTATTGTGCTCCATCTAAATTGCGTGGCATTGTATGACAATAGTGATCATTCATTACCAATATATGAAACAACAATATATTATACAATTTAAGATATGATTTTGTTAATCAGCATTGTTGTCTTGATTTCCCATATAATTTTGGAACATCCTTAAAATTCAAAATATACAAAATTGACATTAAGACATCATGCTTTGTTAATGTTGTCAAATAAGTCTTACCCCATTGACAAATATATTTTGATTTCAAAAATTAGTAAGGTTTATGCTCAAAACAATAATAGTGGCAAAAATCTACCAAATGAGTATTTATTTTAGACAATTTTTATTTATCATTACACTGAACAATATTGTAATATATTGTAATATATAACAGAAAATGTGACAAGCTATTTTAAGATTTTGGAATTGATACAAGTTCAGGTTCATTTTAAGATTAATTAATGCACTGGTGAAACCAGTGAGTACATCCAATGATCAAGTAATTTTTTATCGGTGAAATAATAATCATAATAAAAAAAAAAATAGGCTTGTATTTTCAATCTGCTTTTTCCATGAGTTAAATCAGAACAGATTCTAGCCTTGCAAATGAATATCAGAATTAAAAACATGAAGAAAGCCAATGTTTCTTATCAAGCTTAAATTGAGCAAAATCTGTGTCTTTCCTATTTAATGGATAAAACGTTAAATAATCTCAATTTAAAAGATATAATACAAAGCAAAAGGAGAAGAAAAGCTATGATGGTCAAGAAAAATTAGGAAAAGAAATTAAAGTGGAGGGACTTGGGTGACCTTAAGGGGTCAGAGAGATAGTCCTCTTCCTGTTAACCCTTCGGTGAACTCTGACCCCTGCTGCAGGCTGAATCTGTATGGGGGTGAACATGGAGCCAGAAAAACATTGATGCATGAAAAACACTTTGGCAGAGATTTGTGATGACAAGGAGCCAACCCACATGTAGAAACTTTTATTTATTTTATTTTGTCTGCAGATTATTTCAGTTTTTTTATATGTTTTAAACAAAGAGATACAATAGATAAAAATTGCCCCCAAAAATGTCAAAAAACAACAACAAATAAACAGTGGTGATTTTATTAAATTACTTGAAATGTTGCTTCTCTCAAATTCAAATGTCCTCTCTTTTTAGTCTCTAATTGTTTCATTTAATTTTAGGTCAAACAATTATTAATGACTAGATTAATTTTTTTTTTCGCCAGGAAAATCTCACTTTTCCATTTGTGGGGTGGGTTTGTTGTGCTTTATAAATATTTATGGATTGAGAAATGTGTCTAATTAAATATGCATTGGTCATTAGTTAAATTGACTTTAAATTCCTAAAATGTTTAAATGGCCAAAAGAAACATTGTGTCAATGCTTGAACTTAATATGTTGTGTATCAACAGAAATATCAATATATCAACAGTCACATAATATGTTTTAATGCAGACAGGGGAATGACAAAAAAGAGCTTAAGTTTCCAAGATTGAAGTCAAACAAATCTCCAAAAAGTATCGTCAGATATTCTGGTATTCATTCATGTGATGAAATTGGGTGAAATATTGATGGTAATGTGAGTCGGGTCCTTTAGAGCAAACCAAAAATGTGCCTGTCGGGACCTCAGCAGGTAAACATTCACATAAACTTCAAAGAACTGAAGAACATATTCACTTCTTTATCAAATCGAGATATTTCAAAAACGCGGCACTCGGATTATTGTAACTTTAAAGTTTTGGAGTAGCCGTAGTTAGATAAATACAAAAAAAAACAAAAAAAACAAAATTAAATTAAATAATGTGTTAAACTAAAAGTGAGACTGACTTGAAATGTATATGGCCCTCAGCTAGGAAGACAGAGACTCTTGGCTCTTTGACTTTTTACAGGTGAATCTCAAAAAATCTCCCAGGAATACGTCTTTGATATCTGTTTCACCCCAAAATCAAAATAAGACTGATATTTTTCTTCCAAGAAAACCAGGTTTTTACTGTATTACTGTAATATGGGAAACATGAGAATTACTATTAAGAATAATAGGAATTAAAAAAAAACACACATCCAGATGCATTACAGCAATGAGATTTTTGTGGAAAATGCAATTCATAGAAATGAGATCGCAATGCAAAATGATTCCTAATTCTCTTCTAATAATAGGTTTCTTGTGCAAAATGTCTTTTGATTTTGGGGTGAAGCGTGACATGGTTTCATGAGCTTCACCCTTCCATTTCATTAACCATGTTCAGCAGTTAGGTTGTAAGGATTTGGTGCAATTATTCATCTCAGAAGACTATTTCAGGAATTTCTGACCTGTTGGGTCCTGACGGAGGAGGTATATGCTGTTTTTCCGTTTGTGCTCCTCAAGAGGGTTTTCGGAGGCAAGGCAAGAAAAGGCAATGAAGGCCTTAATGTTAGATTAAGGGAGACTTCAGCTCACCCCTAAGGCCATAGGAAGACATGGGTATATTAATCAAATGCAGCAGTGTGCATAAAAACTAGTAGATAGATACAGTGCATTCAGAGCATGTCATGAGGAGATCAGATAGCAAGAAATGGTTAAGGAATGTAACAAGTCTGTCAGGCATTTGAGATGGGCATTGCATGGGAGCTGAGTGCATAATTTTGATACATTTATGATGCCAGGTCAGTGCATTTAAGACATTCTCAGAGTCATTATGTGTCGACCGCGGTGATGCCCTGAAGGTTTGGTGAGAGTGATGGGCTGTGGTACTGCAAAGTCAATTTACAATGTACCCTTCCATCTCATTTTCAGCGCACCCTCCCTGCTCCGCTCTCAGTTAGTGGGCATGGATGTCAAGGCCTTGTCCTATGAGTTGTTCAGCGGGGTGGCTGTGGGGTGGAGGATGGAGCAGCATGGCAGTGTGGGGGCCGGGGTACGGGTGCAAGGATGGGCCAGCGTGGGAGTATCCCGGTTGGGGCAGAAGGGCCCCGGGGTAATCTGTGGGCAGGGACGGCATTCCCTGAAGTCCTGACAATGGAGAACGAGAGAGAGAGAGTTAGTGAATGAAAGCCAATATTGACAGACAACAGAAATATCAGCCCACTCCGGAGCAATGTTTTGGTGGTGTAGCTTATGAAAGCTGTTCTCACTTGCTGTCCTAAGACCTAAGTGAGACTGTACATCTAACCCATATCCTCCTAGAGCCGCCCCCTCTGGACTGTATGGAGCACTCTGGCCTGAAGAAAAAACACACACACACACACAGATATGTGTTATTTAGTGCACAGAGCCACGAATATTCATTTACCATACAATTAGAATGATTGTACAATCAGCCAACAAATCCAGAATAACTTTATTTCACCTGAGCGATTTGAATGGTCAATCATTGGCTGGACTATTCTGCGTCTGGCATTTATAAACCTGAGAGGAGACGGCAAGAGCAAACACAAGTTATTTTGATGAATTCAACAGTAGCTGCAGACCAAATGAGAATATTTGAATCCATTTTGCAGTAATTAAAAATACAGAACAAAAATGTAAATACAAAACACATACACACATTTTAACTTTGAATTAAATTGCTCATTGTTTTAAGTAGGTGAATATGATGGCATGCAATGAGAAAGGTGGATTATTGGTAAAAGAGAGTGATTACTAACCAGTTATTGACCTGCAGTATAGTGAGACCCGTGTCTTGGGAGAGCTGTTTCTTCTGTTCTTCAGACGGGTACGGATGCTGAGAGAGGACAAAAAGGTAATCAAATATGTCTAGGTTAGTGGTGTGACTATATTGTGAGAGCACAAAAATATTGTTATAGGAACTGCTGGGGGATACCTATTTACATAATCATACTGAATGGGTTTTTTTTCAAGCAAATAATTTTTCAAATAAGTATGTTGTATCTTATTTTTTTTCAATAAAAAACTATATCAAATATATTTTTAAAGGGGTCATATGATGCGATTTCAATTTTTCCTTTTCGGCTTTCACCGTGGCTTCGCTCTTCGCTCGGCTTTCACCGTGGACGAAGCAGAGTCCAGCCCGGGGTCGTCACGTGGTTGCCGCAAGCCCGCCAGCCGCGCCGTTCTCAAGCCCGCCGTGTGTGAGACGCGAAAGCGAAACTACTTTGGTTGGTCTTCCAAAAGAGGACACGACTACAAATCAGTGGTTAAGTTGTATTTACAACACTGTTCCAGAACAGTTCAACCCAAATATTCAGATGTGTGCAGCGCATTTTATGG
>NW_015548249.1:120260-138635 GCF_001515605.1 Sinocyclocheilus anshuiensis
TTTCCGTCACACACTTGAGGTATTCGGCCAATCACAACGCACTGGATAGCTGGCCAATCAGAGCACACCTCGCGTTTCAGACCGATGAGCTTTGTAAAAATCGACGCATTTCAGAAAGGCGGGGCATAGAGGAGAAACAATAATGTACAGTATGTGGAAAATAATGTTTTTTTAACCTTAAACCGCATAAACACATTTCATTACACCAAATACACAAAATAATGTTCTTTTTAGCAGCATCATATGACCCCTTTAAAGGAGCAAGTTCCTTAACACTAGTTATTGTTGTGCATCTCTGAGGTAATCTGAGAATGCTCTTTAATAATATCTTTATTCACTCAAGTCAGTTTGTTACCGCATTATTACTCACATTGTTTTTATTCTTGTTATTATTAGTAACTTCTGGATCTTCTGTCATTTGTAATTACAGAAGCGTCATTAGTTGGCAATTACCATATGCTCATTGCTACTTCTGCTAAAGCATTGCTCAATTCAGCTGTGCTCATCTATGCAATATTAATCATCAAAGAGTTCATAAATTCTTGGATATTAACTTGAGATGGTCAATAAAGATGACCATTTTCATTATACCTTTTCCAAACCTTTTATCACATCTTCTTTTTTTAAGCTTTCCTCTTAACTTTCTTCAAGCTCAGTTTGCTGTTATGTGTTTTTCTGCCACCAGTTTTAACTCCTAATGCTACTGTTTCTCTCAGTCTCAACCCTTATCAAAATTGACCATAGTAACAAAATACCACAGCTTCCACATTTATGCTGTTATTTTTCCATGGAACACGAAAGAAAAATGTTGTTTTTAAGTAGGTTTTTAACTGCATGTTTTCTCTCTTACCGACAGGTGCTGGAAGAGCCAAGCTCTCATAATGTTTGTCGCAACTTTGGGAAAGATTCCTCTTTTCTTGTTTCGTCTGTCTCTATCTGTTTCATCTTCTTCTCCTGTGCTGAGAGATGCCACACTTCCATCCAACCCATCACCTGACACAGAACAACACACAAGCATAATGAAATATCTTGTTGGATAGGATTGAAAATGTAAAATAATATATGTTTTTAGTTTCAGTGTTGGGGAGTAACTAGTTACTAGTTACAAAATAAATGTAACTGTAATCTGTTACAGTTACTGAACAAAAAAAAGTGTAATTAAATTACAGTTACTTATGAAAATGTTAAGATTACAAAGGGGGTTACATCTGAATATTTTCTCACACATACAAATATGATTGATTTCTTTCCCAAAGGTTAATTCAACAGATTTTGAAAATCTGACAGTGATCAATGTTGAGTCCTACTGTAAGGTTAACCCTGCCTGCTTTAAATGTTTTAAAATGATTAACATTTAGAACATTTTTAAAATGCAATCAAAAAGTAATCAGTTACATTACTTTAATAAAGTAATTGAAATAATTACACAACTTATTACATTTTGAATAGGGTAACTTCTAATCTGTAACCTATTATATTTCCAAAGTAACCTTCCTAACACTGTTTTTTTATTTCCAAGATGATAACAAGATGCCAATTGTTGAATTAAACATGCAAAATTGAAACATTTATCACTGCATATAATATACACAATTCCCGTAAGAGTTTTATAAAACAGTATGCAGCAAAAATGCTAGACTTCACTATAGCTGGTGTGTGTAAAATGATAAGTACCGGCATCGCTGCAGTTCTCTGCGCTGTGTGAGGTGAGGCCACAGGAGGCACTGGGGGTGCCCGAGGGGGTCGACACACAGTCATCCGGATCTCGCAACCAAGACTGATTCTAGATCAGGAGAGACAGGCACAGTCAGACACACACACACACCCAGTAACAGGCAGCAACTAGCTCCCTGATATGTGTCAGATGTCTACTGACTTACTTGTTCTGACAGATTGGTGCAAGAGCCAGTGAAATCTTCCATGTCAGATTTGGATCCACCCTCCCGGTCCTCCAGCACCAAATCAGTGGGCATCTTGCCTTTAAGGCACGTGATGTACCGATTGCAGAAATTATCACAGAGGTCATGAACCTATGAGAGACAAGTGAAGATATCAGGTTCATTAACATATACTGTATAAAGCTAAAAATTCATAGCATGTTCATGCTGCTCTTTTGAATACAATAAAAGCTAAGAGTATTGTGAGAAGAGCTGTCTATCTCTAAAAAGGAGCCTGGTACGCCTGGTTTTAAAACATGTGAGCGTGCTATTTGGTGTCACTGATAGCAAGCGTATAGTATAGTTTGACATGCCACATTTGAATATGGGGAAGCAAGCATAATGGCCGTCCTTAGGACGATTGCGAAAAAAAAATGGAATAAAAATAATAAAAGTAAATAAAATGAATAAATGAGGTAAGTAAATTATAACAGGATTTTCATTGAAGAAAATCACACACTAAATAAAAAGTAAAAATAAATAAAAATGAATAAATGAGGTAAGTAAATTACAACGGGAGTTTCATTGAAGAAAATCACACACTAAATCACACATGGTACCATGTTTTTTTAGGACATGTTCCATGATAATATAAGGGTAAGCTTTACAAACATGTTGTTAGAGAGAAAAGCATACCTTTTCTAGCTCTAATAGATGAAACCTTAGAACTTGAATGGCCTGGATCATCTGTGCAAAGAGATCATATGGTTAAAACTGTCATGCTCTTTACAAAATTACATGGAACCACTTATTTAAAAGCTCATGTATATCTTACCAGATTGTCCAGTTCTGGATTTGATGAAAAGATAGGTTTCTCTGATCGAATCTAAAATAATTAACAGAAAAAATCAACATATAGAAAACACCACTACAAGGCATAAGCCTGTTGTCTCATATGTTAAACTAGTCTGAGACTAGAAGTTGAAAATCCCAGTCTATTGTTATCTTTGTACAAAAGGCTTATAAACTGTCAGGGGGGGGGGTAACTTTCAAACAAGGCTTTGTCATGCCAGAATTCAAAGTTTGTCTTGACAAACTTTGCTTTTATAGTCAAAATATACAGTTATATGAATTTCTTTGAATTTCCTTTCATTTAATTCTACTTTCTTAAATTCAAATTTGAATTGTACGCCTGCATCCTGTTTTCTACCTCAATGCAAATTAAATTTCAATTTAAGAACTGACTTGGAATTTAAAATTTAAAAGGTCAATACGCAGCACGACGATCTTCAGTCTTGTGGCGTGTGCTTGGCTTTAATGTGATTGGCTTGGTTACTCACTTGTTTGGCAAAGGCCGCGATATCATCATTGAACGATTCAGAGGAGCAGACGTCACTGTGATTGGTCATGCAGGGGAGATGGGCGGAGTTTGACATCGAGTCTCGTGGTGAGCAGGTGGCAAGTTCACACTTCTCAAATACCAGAGCCAGGAGTGGAAACAGAGGATGACTGCAAATAAACACACATATGCTCCAAGTAAGAAAACACAGCAGGGTAAGAAAATGCTACACAGCTAATCCTGTCTAAAATTGATAGTGTTTATGCTAAAAAAAAATTTAATGCCACCACAAATGTCATAACTACTCTGGATTTTCTGAAAAGGTGAAGTGTGTAATTGTTTTGATGTTATATCCTTTCTCCTTTCTCAGCTTAATGTGGATAGAGGACTATAAGTAAACTACTTGTAGATTGGCGTTCCCTCAAATTGAAAATAAAATGGCTCTGAGGCATATTTCAAACATTGCTATTTTTGTTTGAGTAGCCTAAATCATCAACATTGGCTCGACCAATGAAGTGAGTTTGGGGCCAGAATAACTGACCAGTTCATCTGACCAATGGGAGTGTTTGGAAAACCTGAAAGTTGTAATTACTTCCATTCCAATTCCATTTGGTGCCTCTAGTGGTGCAAAGATTACAAACTTCACCTTTATGACTGTGCAAGTTATATTTTTTTAAAGGGGTCATATGATGCTTTTTTAAAGATTATTATTTGGTGTATTTGGTGTAACAGAATATGTTGACATGCTTTAATGTTCAAAAAACACATTATTTTTCAAATACTGCACATTATTGTAGGTCCTCTATGCCCCGCCTCTCTCAAACGCTTCGTTTTCTACAAAGTCCCTCCTTCCGACAAGCGCAGTCTGCTGTGATTGGCCAGCTGACCAACACACAGTGTCTCTCTGACATGGCTGCTTCAACACTAACTGCTGTTATTGAAACCATGCCTTCTTTCTTTGCATGAACATTTGGTCGGCATTATGCAAATATTTCCACATAGTGAGGTAGATATGTGGGGGCGTGTTAGAACGAGCCGTTTTAGGGGGGCGTGGCAGAGTCTTAACTTTGATAAAGAATATCTCCTTGGTTTTGAGACTTTAGTCTTTGCAACTTCAGGGATCTTATCTATGCACAATCAGCTTGTAACACTCCAAAGAGAAAGGAAAACTTGAAATCGCATCATATGACCCCTTTAAGTTTTTAATTGTGAAAGAACAGTTTTGTTTCAAGCTAAAAAAAAATATCTTCATGTGCGAAAGTCAAAGAATTAAAAAAAAATAAAAAAGTATATTACTGTATTTTATTCTAACAAAAACCGCATATGATGCCATAATTCTCCTAGTCAGAACTAACCAAGACCTGAAGGCATATATATTAACAAATGCAATGCTCATTCATGTTTCGTGGGAGGTAACAGATGGTTAAAGTAACCAGACTCTCACCCGTAGATCTGGTCCCGGTGGTGTTTCAGGGAGTCAGGCACAGTGTGGCCATAGTGTGGCAGAGGAAGTGACCTCATGTAGTCTCCCACAGGCATGGCGTCAGAGCCTGGGTAGTGCACCAACTCCTCATACTAGATACGGAGAGACATGATAAGACAAATTTAAAAGATAAGACATTGCCTGAGATGTGCAATGTGTGTGTGGGGGATTTATTATGATGTACAAATATATAGGCTACAGGATTGACAGTACATTTGAGTATGTGAGTTAGCGCTAGGCTGTTTGAAGTCGCTGCTAATTGTATCTCCTCCTTAATAAACACTAGATGCGGGGAGGCTTTGATGTGCGATTTTTCAGAGCGCCAAGCAACATTCACCCAGGGACATAAACTTTCCAGCTGATTTATAATTAACAGCCTTACATACAAATACATAAAGTCATCCAGCCTTCATTTATACTAATTATGTGGTTTTACAGTCAGCTTTCTGATTAATGCTGTACTCAGATAAATCAGAAAAAGACTTACACAATGTTTTCGGAATAATCAATAATAAGAAAAAAACTGTTACTTCTCACTGCACAACTATAAATTTCATTTTAGCAATTTCCAATGACTGTGCTCACCTATTATTGAGATGGAAGTTGTATTAATCATTACTAATAGCATTACTTAATGAAAGCCACCTCTGCGAAGTACATTCTAACTAAAAAAGAAAAAAACATATTTAAGCCTCTGTAAATAATCAGGATTTTCTGTAGCATATAAACTCCATATATACATGTGTGATATACTTATTTCTCCATATGTGTTTTCACCATGGCATGAAACATTTCATTTGGCTCTGAAGTTGCAATATTTTCATATTCATGGTCTTGAATATATTTCAAAAGAATATTCTGTTATGAAAAAAATGATAAGTAACTAAAAATTTAGGACACCGCAATTCATAATAAAATTGATTAACCAAAAAGACGTTCGGAGCTAAAATTAAGTATGCCTACTGCAAAGATGGACAATGTAAGAATTAAAAAATATGTAAAACACATAAACACGCAGCACATCCAAAGTCTCGAATGTGATCAATTATGTTAGTATTGTAGCACTTTATAATAACTTCATTTAAGTAATTAACAGACATCATATAATGCTTAACAGAAAAATAGCTCAAATACATATAAACATTTGTGAACCAATGTTTGATGATTTTTCTTTCTATTGACAGAAACATAATCAAACTTTGATGAACATATTTGATTGGTAATCACATAATGATTAGTAGTGTAAATTATTAAAGTTATTATAGACAAACTACAACCAATTAAAAGCAGTAGAGTTTCAAGCAAACTAAATAGAATTAAACATGAACAGAATATATGTAATTTTGTATGCTGCAGCGTTGCTTTTTCTAAAGAAAACAGAAATCAGTAATGTGTACTTCACAAGCTTAAAGGTGCAAACGTAATGTAGAAGATCATAGAAAATTAAATATTTGTGGGACTTACCAATATCAGTTTTTAGTGATGGCAATTTTTTACTTCAAATCTAACAGGCTTTTACAGGCAATAAAAAAATACCAATCAGTGTCATTGAATTTCCTGGATCATTTGAGGACACATGAGAACAAATATTGCGGGGACAGATAAAAGAGCTTATATTTGAGATTGAACAGACCGATGCCAAATTAACAGGATCATAATTACCATTTGTAAGTAGACAGAAAGCAACAAGATTTTCCATTTGGCCGCTCACTGTAGCACAAAAGTTGACCTACTTACCGACTTCATCTGCCTTACTAGAGCATGCTATTTTCCTACACTACTCCATCTGATGTTTGCCTTTTATTGCTTTTCTGAATACATGTAATTGATAATATTAAGGATAAAACTGAGTAGCTGAGTGTATAAGCACCTTTGTGAACTTAGCTGGCTTTCAAGTAAATGTAAGCCTACATGAAAATAAATAAATGAAAGTTTAATGATAGCCTACTTTATACTATTTAAATGCACATTACCTAATGAGCATCAACTAAGCATCGCATAATGGAATAATGTTTATTACTGACTTGGACGCTGGACTGGAAGTTATTATAAAGTGTCAGCCAAAAATCTAACAATTACAAAATAAGAATTATTTTTGGAGTGTAGACTACACACTGCTTGTACATCACAATAGTTATTATCTTTAGTTATGCTTACGTGTTACTCAGTTTGTTTTTGGTATCCACATGATAGCATCCTTTTCATCAAAGTAGCAAAAAAATGGACCTGGAAAATAAAGGGAAAAACAGGACCTACCCTCTTCTCCATGCGATACGGAAGCCGAGCTCACACACTCACTGACGGATGACATACACCAGAGCGGCAGATAAGACACACTCTCTACAAGAACGAAAGCATAAAAAACATTGAAGAAAACTAAGCATGCTTTGTAACACAAACGTTTACTGATACCATATTCAAATTCTGGTCCAGAAGCATTTGGGGCATCATAAAATAAATGCAAGCACATAGAGTAGTGGATAAGATTGCTTTTCACTTGAAAAGTATCCACCAAAATAGCAGCTTAATAAGTGTTCTAGAGTGAATGAGAAATGCCTATAATATTATTATATTATACACATACTAAATGAATAACAAATTATGTATCCACGTAAATGTTGTGGTTATGGAAATTGGGTTATATTATGGATATGATGAGAAGGCATAAAGATACCCCACCTTAATAAGAATGTAGCAGCAGAAGCGTGGACCGGGCCGAGTATCCAGCATTAGCGTGCGCGTTTGAGATGATGTCGCGTTCTTTCCGCTCTATCCGCGACGCGTTGGGCTCAAATGCGTCTCTCCACAATGAGCGATGAAGCTTTAAACCAGAGAGAGAGAGAGAGATGGAGACTGGGAGTTGTTTAGGGGGTCAAAACACAACGGGGTCTCTCACCCCCACCTCCTTATCACACACACTCGCGCATTACAAACACACACACACTTGCGCATTACAAACGCATAGGCCTTCGTTTTATTTGAAGGACGCTCTCCTCCTCTCTCTCTCTCTCTCTTACACACAAACCGTGCTTACATTACGTGTTTCACTATCGCTATTCCGGTGAAAAACCATCTTGTCTGATTATAGGTTGGCTATCATGTGCAGCAGATCTGTTTTGAAGCATGCACTGGTAAATTTACACACACGTGCTTTATTTACGGTGGCCGAGAAGTGCAAAACAAATCACAATTCTGAAAACAAAATAACAAATTACAAACGCAAATGCAAGTCTAAAAAACAAAAATGTATTGTATGAATTGCCTTTACTATGGAATAAAAAATACGGGCTGTCTATTTATATTTAGTTAAAAGTGGCTGTAAATCATCAGCTCCATTGGTGCAGGTGGATAAGTGCTTGTCGTTGGCTTTTTGACGCGATCGACCCGGGTTCGATCCCGCCTTTTGCCGAACTTTTTTCAGAAAAAAAAAGTTTGGCAAAAGGCGGGATCGAACCCTGGTCGATGTGTTTTCTGACTTGTTAATTTGTTTTCGGATTTGTCGTTGTGTTTTCTGACTTATTTTGTTTTCGAATTTGTCATTGTGTTTTCTGACTTGTTATAATGTTTTCTGAATTGTTGTTGTGCTTTCTGAATTGTTATTTTGTTTTTTAGACTTGCATTTGCATTTGTAATTTGTTATTTTGTTTTCAGAATTGTGATTTGCTTTTCACTTCTCGGTCACCGTAGTAATTCTCCACAGCATACGCGTCATATCATATTCTACACAATACCACCAAAAAGTATTTGTAGACTTATACCGCATTTTAAAACGCATTATATCAAAAATATACCAAAACAAGTGGCATCTGCAAACACGCGATAGACCTTTTCTCAGAGCTAACTTGACTTCTCAGCCATCTTTGCATATTAAACAACTGGTGTCAAGGTGATTTTAGAGTGGATGAAGACAGTTACCATTAAGTCTTCCAGGTTAACATAACATTTAATAACCAGAATGAGTCAAAATCCTAAATTTAAAATAGTGTGTGAAATTAGTATCATGATCACCACCCTCCTGAGGGGACAGTAAAAGTTGTAAGTGTCTGTGTAAGAATATAAAAGATTTACATGAATGAATGAAGGATCACATAGGCCTAAATAAATAGGTTGAAAAACGTCTGAGCTGTAATTTCATTTGCATTTAGCCCTAACTTGCAACAAGAAGTTACAAGCACCAGAATCAGCAGATTTTCTTGTTTAAATTGATAAAATTGTTCAATTTGTTTGCTGTTTTAAAATATATTTCACTCACAAAATATAACTCACTTTTTTGTAATAAAACACTTAAAATTAAACAAGGTGAATTGGGGGAAGGGATTACGAAAAAATCATTAAACAAAATAAATGTGTTACCTGATGTCCATGTTTTCTATTAGTGTTACAACCAATCCCACCCAACTGTTACAACTCACCCGGCTGTGATAGGATGTAACAACTGCACTCTTTGCTCTTAAGAGTAATGAAAAAGTGTAAGAATAATTGAAGATAACTTCACCTTAAATGTGAGAAAATATTAAAAGGTTAGAGATATACTGTACACGGTGTAAAAAAACAATAAATAAATAATACAAAGTTACATTTACAGACTACAGCAAAAAGTGTTACATTTCCAGGTATCCTCAATATAACTGTAAAATTTAACACCTACTAAATTTCTTATAATTAAATATTTGCTTGAAAGGTAAACTTGTGCTTTCTTCCTTTGAAATAAATGCAACTAGCGTGACAACTAAAGCATTGACATTCATTTGTGTGTCTTAAGTGTCAAAATAATTCCGGGGGACCACTTTATGGAGCAGAAAGTGCAGAAAAATGCAATGAAGTTGCAATCAGCTGATAATGCTAACTGCCAATTAAACTTACCATAATAAATAACAACCATTACCATGTAATTGTTTTAATTGCAGGGCAAATTACAGCAATATGTTTCTGTTATTTATGACTCTTATCTTTGAACCAGTAATAGGGTCTGTTGTATGCAGAAAATTAACTACCTTTCAGTTTCCACACTTAATAAATCCATAATAAGACCAATGGTAAATTACATAATGATGGTAGGTTGTAACTGAAAGGTTGTTTTTCAAGACAGGGTATTTTTTTAGATTGGACTGGGGCAAGTTGTCACACGTGTTCTATATATTTGTATACAACTTTATACAATGCATTCATTACAATATGCCAAAAGCACTTATTTTTGTTTCATAATTGTTTTGCTGCTTAAAGTTGAAAAGCCATTAAATAGCCTATAAAACATTTTAAATATAGGGTGTGTGTGTCACGTGAATGAAAACAATGGCCTTTAAATAAGTGGCATAACAATCAGTTAGAGCAACCTGTAACAGGCAAACAGTTCCACGGCGGACCAAACGTGGTCTTGTGTTGTAAATCACCCTTAAATAACATAATAATTATTCCACACGTCCCCTGAACTCTTCTCCCGCAGAGCGAGCCCTCAACAGGCGGTCAGGACTTCAATCACCGCGGCCCTCTCCAGCGCGCTGCGGCCGGACCGACGCGCTCGGTGGGCGGTGGGCGGCGTGACATAAGCGAGGCAGAGGATCAGGCGATCTTCGGCCTTTCAACACCATGGGAGGGCACTGGCCAACAGAGATGATCATAGCTAAATAAAGGCATTAACAGCGCAACAACAGCGATTGTAAAGACGCTCAATGGAGCAACGCCCTTTGAATGCGGCCTTTAATCGGGTATTTCCACTTGTAATACGTTGCCATTTCATACGCAGACAAAATGCCTTATAACTAATGCAACGCCTGCTATACGATGCCTTTTTAAATAATTCAGATAAATAATAATAAATATTTTGTCAGGGATACTCTCAAATGTTGTGTGAAATCATTTGTTATAACATTCTAGGGCAAGATGCAAACATTTTATAAATACAGTAGGTATGTAATATAGTCAGTTGACTGTTGCCATGCTGTGTTTCACATTAATTGTGTGTTTTTGTGGGAGTGAAATTGAGGGCAGGTTGTTTTTAGAGAATAAGCTCATTAGTATTGTGGTGCGAGGCAGGTTAGTGTGATTTTTTGTTTAATGTGGCTGTTTGTCACTTCCTCTCAAATTGTGAATGTTTGTTTAGGGACATTTGTCACAGTGTGTCTGTGAGTGTGCATGCCATGTGAGAGACATTCGGTCATTAGTGAAGGCATCAGGAGCCGAAAAAGAAGGCATAGAGAAGTGACAGTACTATTTTAGATGCAACAAAACTCTCTCTCTCACTCACTCATTTATGCACTGTGTAGGCTAATGATGTTTAATATTAATCCAGAGCTTATTGATCTTATGGTCCTACATTTAAAGTTTATGATGCTAACGAACTGACCTCACAAATTAACATCCCAGCAACCTCACACAGTCTCTTAGGCCTGACCTTTGACATCTGGATCTATATCTGCTGCTGTGAGCGTTGTGTATCCCTGAGGGAGTCGTTCTCTGGTGTCCGTTCACCCCAAATCCTCAGGTCAGGATCTCTCTGTCAACATTTTGGTGCCTTTTTATGCTTTTTGTTACTTCTTTATATCACTGCTCATGTTACATGCACTTTGAAAGTTTGATTTCAGTAATAGTTTGTCTTTTAAAATGTCCTGTAAACAATTTGCGAAGTCAGACTAGACGAGCTAGATGATGAGATTGTAGCATGTGTACATATTAATCAATTTACACTTGGCTTTGGCATTGTGCGCATCCTCCGAAATACAGAGGTGATGTGCGACATGTATTTAATCCTTCAAATATTCAATTATGCATTGTGTCATGTACACAGCTAAAGATTGTAGCCCTCCTAAAAAAAGCTTGATGTTAAATGGAAACATACTGACTGCATGCCTATATGAATCGCTTATGGTGTAGCCTTCTCTTTTTGGAACTGGCTGATACAGAACAAGATATTTAAATAATTTACATTTAATAATGTTTGTATTACCCAATGACAAAGCTTTTGGTATATATTGTAACTGGCAAATACTACAAAAGCCTGTAAACATAATGTTTGAACATCGAAATGTTGTTTGGTTGTGTACATCTGCAGAAACTTTTGCTTGTGTTGGCAGCTCAGGGATGACACAGTTGACATGACTGTTAACTCTAATGGCCAGTGTAACCCTGATATGCAGCAGGTAAGTGCAGTGCAGCATGGAACATCAAAGACATATAATCAAAGCCTATAGCAGTGAGGCAACAACCAAAGAGGGAGGTAAAAAGAGAGAGGGAGAGAGTGCTTTTTTATGAGCATGCTCCTCTCCAGTTACTTTGTCGTCTGGCCCAGCACCCATAAATATTCTTTCACTTTTTCGATTTTTCACATCAGGCCTCTCATGCGTGCCATATATGAGTTCACCCCTGCCTGAACTTTGTCTGAAATGTTTACCTCCTATGTTTCTTGAGTACAATAAAGCTGACCTTCAACAAAATGAATCACTATAAATGATTATTATTATTTATTGGTGTTTGGTAAGGCAAGCATCACTGTTGCTCATTCTGAAGATTTAGGCGTGCTGGCAAAAAAAAAAAAAAATCACAAATATTTAAGGAGAAATCAGAATGTCACATACTGATAAAGAACCCAAAGACACTGAAGGGACCATAAAAACCCAAGGATGGTTTCTTTTGACTTGGGCCATTATACAAAAAAAAGTTCACCTAAAAGTGCTAACAACTAAAATCTCTCAAAAAACATTATTTAACATCACAGAACCAACCAACAAACCCATTTTAAATCAGGTATTTAAGGTATTTACACTACGTTTAAGGTATTTACACTAATACTAGGTAATACACTCTTAAAAATAAAGGTTCCAGGTTTCACAGCGATGCCATAGAAGAACCAGTTTTGGTTCCCCAAAGAACCTTTCAGTGAACAGTTCTTAAAATAATATTTTTTTTTCTTAGTGTGAAGAACATTTTAATAATTTAAAGAACCTTTTACCACTGTAAAGAACCTTATGTTGAATGAAAAGGTTCCATGGATGGTAAAGGTTGTTTGTGGAACCATTGATGCCAATAAAGAACCTTTATTTTTAAGTGTAAATGCATTTTACTACATTTTGGTGTAAACAACAATAGCAGCTAGCAACACCCTATATCATCCACCCAGAAACTGCATAGCAGCATGCTAAAAGCCACTCAGAACTCTTTAGCATCTGCATAGCAATCCATTGCAGCCCATTTTTCGCAATTTTTAAGAAGAGATTAGACGATTTGTTTACTTGTATATTTTGTTCAACGGTCAAAATTTTCCCTTTTCTTTATTCTTCTGTTTTTGTGTGTGTGTGGTTCTTGTTTGTTCATTTTTTCACCACATTTGGGAGCAAAGAAGCCACCATGGCAGACTTTCCTGTCTTTCTCTAGAACCCTAAGTCTGTCTTTCTCTTCATCCTCAACTCTCACAATCTCTCCCCCTCTCGTTCTTTTTCTCTCTCTCTCCCTCCGATGGTCTTCTTACAGATGGAGATTAACTCCGAGCCCGAGCACCATCCGTTTCCCTGACTGTTTGTTATTAAAGAGATGGATGGTGGCTTGCAGTGTCAGCCCGACACAACCGCAATTACAGCAGGGCCCATGATAGATAGAGGGAGAGAGGGAGGAGATGGAGAGAGGAGATAGAAAGAGAGGCATCTATCACGCCCCTTAATCTACCTGTCACTCCAGGGGGAGAGGCAGGAGAACAGAGTGTGGGGAATGAGTGAAAGAGAGAAATAAAGAGGAAAGATTTTGGTCTGGCTTATCTTGCAAATAGTTCTGCTTTGCTTTGACTTCTCTTTAATTGCAGGAAACATGTAAAATATGTTTAATCACAATCTTAATATTATACATTCACATACAATTATGAGTAGGAATCTGAAGGCTCAGTTTAGATATTGTGATTTCTTGATAAGGTCACTAAATGCAAATAATGACACACAACTAAGATAGCAACATAAACAGGCTTACCAACTTTTAAAATGGAGAAAAAGCTTTTCATATACATACACACGTTTAATATACATATATATACTTTCCATACACACATTTATGTATTTGAACTGCAAAAAAATTTCCACCCATTTGGATTGCACAGTTTTTAACATAAATTAATCAACTTAATGTGATCCATATTTGTCAGTCATACATCAATGAAACAGTTAAGAAACAGGCACAATTTCTGCACTGCAAAAAAAAAAAAAGAAATCGTTGCATGGATTATTATTAACTATTTGCATCTATTTTATTTTTTATCTATTTTATTTGAATTTATTCAAATGGCTGAGGATCAGCATTCTTCATTGTGAAAACAATTACATGTAATCAGTTAAAACGTAAAATACTGCTAGCTGTGGAACAAGCAGTATTCAATTAGTTCAAATCAATGAATCCTTACCTGCTTCATTAATGTGTGACTGACAAATATGCATCACATTAATTTTATTAGTTTGCGTATGTTAAAAATGTGTAATGCAAATGGATGGAATGCAAATGCAATTCAAATACTTAAATGTAAATATTTTTTTTATATTTAAATTTAAGTATTAGAGTTTGTGCATTCAAACAAACTACAGTATTTTTGCACAAATTAATTTGACAGAATCATGCAAAATTGGGAAAATGCCAACATGGAAATGCTATGTGTTGTGTAGTGAATTACTGCCTGTCAAGAGCAATACGAAAAGGAAGAGACATTTATAAACCAAAATTGTCCATTTTTGTAATTTATATATAAAAAGGTTCAAAACTTTGTTGTGATGTAAATGCAGATTTATGATGATCAGCCTAAAGCATAGTCTACTTTGCAAGTAGAGTGTTCGCAAAGTGCCTTAACTCTTTCCATCATACAGAAATCTCAGTCACACTTGCACATATTCAAGCTCAATGCATTACAATCAGCTCTTTTAACATGAAGTAAAAGGGAATAATTCACAATTAAGTTTTTGCCTCTTTTGTTTACAGACAAATGAAAGATGATATGTAAGAATGAAGATAGCAGAAAGGTTGAACTGGATCTGGAAACATCAAACTATAGCATAAACAATAAAGCTCAACATGTCTTAACACAGGTGCTAAACACATGGCATCGTTTCAGTGGATATGATGGTATATCTTGATACAGTGACAACTTTTTCATGAGTTCATGATATGCCCTCAGACAATCAGCTAAACAGACACAGACACACCTGCAGCGAACCCAGCTCAGCGTGTAACGTATGTGCATACGTTTTCTGTAATGCAATACAGTTTTTCTTTTCCAGTGCTACAAAAATGTTATGAAAAATCCAAGGTTCTCCCGTTTCCTGCTCTCCCTCTCATCAGTCCAGAGGAGTGAAGGATGGGGTGGAGGGATTATGCAGATTTATGATTATCAGCCTAAAGCATAGTCTACTTTGCAAGTAGAGTGTTCGCAAAGTGCCTTAACTC
Organism: Sinocyclocheilus anshuiensis; assembly: GCF_001515605.1. Taxonomy (NCBI): domain Eukaryota; kingdom Metazoa; phylum Chordata; class Actinopteri; order Cypriniformes; family Cyprinidae; genus Sinocyclocheilus; species Sinocyclocheilus anshuiensis. The sequence continues at coordinate 135,367 of NW_015548249.1, forward strand.
TTTCCATCATACAGAATGAAATCTCAGTCACACTTGCACATATTCAAGCTCAATGCATTACAATCAGCTCTTTTAACATGAAGTAAAAGGGAATAATTCACAATTAAGTTTTTGCCACTTTTGTTTACAGACAAATGAAAGATGATATGTAAGAATGAAGATAGCAGAAAGGTTGAACTGGATCTGGAAACATCAAACTATAGCATAAACAATAAAGCTCAACATGTCTTAACACAGGTGCTAAACACATGGCATCGTTTCAGTGGATATGATGGTATATCTTGATACAGTGACAACTTTTTCATGAGTTCATGATATGCCCTCAGACAATCAGCTAAACAGACACAGACACACCTGCAGCGAACCCAGCTCAGCGTGTAACGTATGTGCATACGTTTTCTGTAATGCAATACAGTTTTTCTTTTCCAGTGCTACAAAAATGTTATGAAAAATCCAAGGTTCTCCCGTTTCCTGCTCTCCCTCTCATCAGTCCAGAGGAGTGAAGGATGGGGTGGAGGGATTAATACTCTTCCGCTGGCCACCGAGATGATGGATGGACAGATGTGGAGAAGGACAGAAGGAGGTAAGAGAGAAGGCCAAGGGAGGAACGCTAAGCCAAGTGCTCGATAAATCTAATGGAAGGTCTGCTTTGCATCAGGCACTGACAGACTGTTGCAGGGGTGATATGATGAATGACTGCTTTACCGCTTGCTGATTGGACTGAATTTCATGTTTTTGCTGTATGTGAGCTCTCAAACTTTCGTCTTTGCACATAGCGTTTTACTGTGGGAGTTTCTGAGTGTACACTGATTTTCTGAAGGACCTGCTGACCTGGGAACAGTTGTTATTTGAGGAGGGGTTTGAAATGGGGCTGCAGTGTTTGAAGTTGCCAGCCAAAAAAATAAAACAATTTAAAAAAAAAATGGCAGGATACAGTAGGGTTAAGAATTTTTCTAAATCACTATTCTGATATCAGCATTTTTTGGCTGTGACATTACTGACAAAATCATCTAATTTAATGCTGAAATTATTATGGAGAATATGATACTGTCCAGTCTAATCAACAAACTTATTTTATTGATTATTTATTTTATTGTAATTGCACAGCAAATGTGTGTGTGTGTGTGTGTGTGTGTGTGTGTGTGTGTGTGACTGTATGTACACTGCCGGGATCAGTAAAAATTTTTGAATGGAGTCTCTTCTGCTCATCGAGGCTGTATTTATTTGATCAAAAATACAGAAAAAAGCAGTAATATTGTGAAATATGATTGTAATCTCTAATATTGGTTTCCTATTTTAATATACTTTAAAATATAATTTATTTCTGTGATGCAGTGCTGAATTTTCAGCTGCCATTGATTTATTATCAGTGCTGGAAACTGATGTGCTGCTTAATATTTTTTGGAACCCGTGATACTTTTTTCTTTGATTCTTTGATGAATAAAAAGTTAAAAAGAACAGAATTTCTTCAAAATAGAAATATTTTCTAACAATACAATCTATACTATATCACGTTTTATCCATTTAACACATCCTTGCTGAATAAAAGTATTAATTATTATTATTTTTTTTTTTAAGACAAAAACAATTTACTGACCCCAAACTTTTGAATAGCTGTGTCTATTGTAACAACATTTCTATTTTGGATAAACACTGTTCTTTTGAACTTTTTATCAAAGAATCCTGAAAAATGTATCACATGTCAATATTTCAAAGCTTTCAAGCTCCACTAAACTCTGTGCATTGCTTCTGTCTGTTCTGACTTCTATCTTGTCTAACACAGATAAGACTTTTTGGTTCTTAGTGCAGCAATCAAATGGGTCACATGCAGCTATCTAACCCGTAATGCTGTTTATATGCTTAATAACCTTGAAACTTAAAGATTTGTCAAGCCAACATAATTTCTATTTTTCTTTGTGATAGCTGTGGTAGTAGTCCTACCAAACATGAAACTTTTGTTTCATGACAAAAGTAAGGTGTAATTCGAATCTGTAATAGGATTTAATTTCACAAGCAGATCACTTCTTGACGCGGGACGTGTCTGCACCACATATTTGTACATTGTAGCATGGCATCGCTGTTTACACAAGTGTGTGTACTTCTGTTTCAGACCGCATGTGTGTTTTCAATCAGCATCTGTAGTCATCTGTAAGTGTCGTTGTGCTGTGACCTGGCTAAGATCAGATAAAGTATGGCTTCTCCCCTCCCCTCCGCCTGCCCTGCTCCATTTGTTATGGAGTAGCTGTCGGGGCGCTGTGATTGGTTGTTGTGGTAGACAGATAGCCGATAGGCCCTGATTAATAGTTGTGGCTCTGGCACTTGCTCATTGATCAAGGGAACAGGCTGAAGAGAGAGAGAGTTTTCTACAACAGACTCTTAGCTTCTGCTTATCTGGTTGCAGTGATGAGATAAAGCCTGTGTGCAGGCTGCTTTTGCAAAACGTAATTCATAGTGATATTATTTACAGTACAGAATGGTTAAAAATATATTAGCATGTGTTTTGCTAACAAGTCTAAACATAAAGTGTGTGATGTGTGCTAATATTATTATTGGAAACATAATACTTTGTACTATGCAGCAACAGAGATATTTTTATTATTATTATTCATTTACAGTAGCCTATCTTTATTTTTTAATCATCAATGGACAACAATAAATGACAAATAAATGTCTGTAAATCAATATTTTTTAAATGCCTGTAAAATAGATAAAACAAGCAAAACCAAATAAATCAACAAAATACAGAAACAATTAATTGTATTGTAAAGTTTTTCATTATTATTATTATTATCATCATTATTTACATAATCATTATTGGTTTTAATGACACAAACTGACATAAACCAAAACAGTGTCTGAAAAACGTTGCAAAATGTGATGTGATTGATGCTTATGTTATTACTGGAAACATGATACTGTCAACTCTGAGCAACATATATTTTATTATTTATTATTTCTTGACAATATATTTATTGTTTTTAAGCATCTATGGAAATATAAAAGACAAATGTATTATAAAATGTTTTAATAAAAACAATAACATATTTTATTATTTATTATTTCTTTACAATATCTTTATTTTTGTTTAATTATTGATAGAATTATAAAAGAAATTAAAAGACAAAATGTCTGTAAAACAATATTGTAAAATATTGTCTAAATGTCTGTAAAAAAGATTTAAAAATTAATAAAATGCAAAAAACAAAACAATTAATTGTAATGTATATAAATAATTGTATACATATATGAACTAAAATAGTAAAAAAAAA
>NW_015548249.1:149761-173268 GCF_001515605.1 Sinocyclocheilus anshuiensis
AAGACAAAAACAATTTACTGACCCCAAACTTTTGAATAGCTGTGTCTATTGTAACAACATTTCTATTTTGGATAAACACTGTTCTTTTGAACTTTTTATCAAAGAATCCTGAAAAATGTATCACATGTCAATATTTCAAAGCTTTCAAGCTCCACTAAACTCTGTGCATTGCTTCTGTCTGTTCTGACTTCTATCTTGTCTAACACAGATAAGACTTTTTGGTTCTTAGTGCAGCAATCAAATGGGTCACATGCAGCTATCTAACCCGTAATGCTGTTTATATGCTTAATAACCTTGAAACTTAAAGATTTGTCAAGCCAACATAATTTCTATTTTTCTTTGTGATAGCTGTGGTAGTAGTCCTACCAAACATGAAACTTTTGTTTCATGACAAAAGTAAGGTGTAATTCGAATCTGTAATAGGATTTAATTTCACAAGCAGATCACTTCTTGACGCGGGACGTGTCTGCACCACATATTTGTACATTGTAGCATGGCATCGCTGTTTACACAAGTGTGTGTACTTCTGTTTCAGACCGCATGTGTGTTTTCAATCAGCATCTGTAGTCATCTGTAAGTGTCGTTGTGCTGTGACCTGGCTAAGATCAGATAAAGTATGGCTTCTCCCCTCCCCTCCGCCTGCCCTGCTCCATTTGTTATGGAGTAGCTGTCGGGGCGCTGTGATTGGTTGTTGTGGTAGACAGATAGCCGATAGGCCCTGATTAATAGTTGTGGCTCTGGCACTTGCTCATTGATCAAGGGAACAGGCTGAAGAGAGAGAGAGTTTTCTACAACAGACTCTTAGCTTCTGCTTATCTGGTTGCAGTGATGAGATAAAGCCTGTGTGCAGGCTGCTTTTGCAAAACGTAATTCATAGTGATATTATTTACAGTACAGAATGGTTAAAAATATATTAGCATGTGTTTTGCTAACAAGTCTAAACATAAAGTGTGTGATGTGTGCTAATATTATTATTGGAAACATAATACTTTGTACTATGCAGCAACAGAGATATTTTTATTATTATTATTCATTTACAGTAGCCTATCTTTATTTTTTAATCATCAATGGACAACAATAAATGACAAATAAATGTCTGTAAATCAATATTTTTTAAATGCCTGTAAAATAGATAAAACAAGCAAAACCAAATAAATCAACAAAATACAGAAACAATTAATTGTATTGTAAAGTTTTTCATTATTATTATTATTATCATCATTATTTACATAATCATTATTGGTTTTAATGACACAAACTGACATAAACCAAAACAGTGTCTGAAAAACGTTGCAAAATGTGATGTGATTGATGCTTATGTTATTACTGGAAACATGATACTGTCAACTCTGAGCAACATATATTTTATTATTTATTATTTCTTGACAATATATTTATTGTTTTTAAGCATCTATGGAAATATAAAAGACAAATGTATTATAAAATGTTTTAATAAAAACAATAACATTTTATTATTTATTATTTCTTTACAATATCTTTATTTTTGTTTAATTATTGATAGAATTATAAAAGAAATTAAAAGACAAAATGTCTGTAAAACAATATTGTAAAATATTGTCTAAATGTCTGTAAAAAAGATTTAAAAATTAATAAAATGCAAAAAACAAAACAATTAATTGTAATGTATATAAATAATTGTATACATATATGAACTAAAATAGTAAAAAAAAAAGAAAGCGAAAGAAAGAAAACGCAAGCAAGAAAAAAATGCATGTATGCTTTTAAACGTTTTTAAATTCAAATGTATGCATAATTATAGAAATATGCTTTATTAGGATTATAAATTAACTGGTTGTCATTCAGTGTAACCATTTTTTCTTTCTTACTGTGTGTGTGTGTGTGTGTGTGTGTGTGTGTGTGTGTGTGGCTTCAATAACCTTGTGGTAATTCCCCGTTTTATATATGGGCAGTTGACATGACATGTAACAGCAGTGTCCTGGAGTCTCACAAATTAATTTTTAAAAGTACAAATATTACATTTCTATACATAGTTAACATAAAACCATATCATGGATAATAATTCTAAAATAGTTAGAAAAATGTAATTTAAAATTTTGTTAGATGAAGCAGAGCATGTCACACTACAGGACCCTGCTGTTCGCATGTCATATTTAAGACAGGATAAGTGACTGTGGACAGTATATTGGCAAGTGTGTATTATTCATATGTCTGCTGAAAGCAAAAGGGGGGAAAGACAGCCAAATGGATTGAATAGTGTGTGTGTGTGTGTGTGTGTGTGCGCGCGCGCGTACACACACACACACACACACACACACACACTGCCGCCAAGCAGATGGCCTTGTAACAACTGGCTCTTGCTCACCTTACACACATTCATACATTCACAGATTGAGTATGATTGATTTTCTGTTTCTGCTGTTGTTCAGACAACACTTCACATGCCTCTATTTGTAAATTATTTGCATAGAAACAATTATGATTACTCCTGTAATGTACAGATCATGCAATAGGAATATATGAGAATAACAGGATAATCTGTTAATAATTGTTCTTAACATCATGCATCTCAAAATATGTCTCTTGGTCCTGGAATTGCATCAGTAAATTTGTAAAATGTACAGTACAGAAAGTTTTGAAAGATTCATCTATTATATAAATTGGATCTGCAATTGAAGCAACTGCACTACACCATTACTCATGCAATTATTATTTTTTTCATTCTGAAAGGTACTTTTATCACATTTTTCTGGCTAGAAGAGATTGTTAATAGGAGGGGTATATATAATACCAATAGCGCCTCCTATTGTATAAGACAAGCTGGTGGCTTTTCATAGACATAATCATCGATGTAAATTGCCTATTATACTTTTTTTCTGAGGTTAAATTTCAGAAGTTCAAATTTGAGCAAAAATGGCATTTCAGCACAGCCTAATGAAACAGCGTGACCATACCCCTGGAATACACAACCAGTAATGTTTGTTTTTTCATGGTGTGAAATTTACCACATCTATATTTTACAAAAGAACACAACACAACAGCACAACACATAAATTATTAATTACGCATACATTTTATTTTTAAAGGTCTTTGGTTAGAATAGAACTTATTTTACAGAAAAGGGGGGGAAAATTGCCATATAGTAATATTGAGCCGACTTTATATAACTGTAGGTATCTTTAACTATTATGTACTTACAATACACGAATATTTTATTCAGTGTATGATAAAATACTATTTAAAGTACTTGTGTGTAATTGCTTACAAAATTGCACTGCTGACCAAACCCCAACACATAATGTACCCCTGACCCAAGCCAATGAGAATCTGGTTAGTCTCTCGACTCCTAAAGAAGGCTAAAAAATCTGATGCAGAAGAAATTTCAAGCACTCAAATTTTTTTGTAATTTTTTTGCAAATTAAAGGAAAAAAGTAAACTCAGATGGCATGCTTCGGTCATGTGATTATCAAAAAGACATGCTGATCAAATCTTATGGTGCCAATGCTGCACTTTTGAGCCACATGGCCACACGTCTTCCAATCTCCTATGGGGGTAAGAACATGAGAACTGTAAGAAAAAAAAGGAATTTCTCCCTTAAAAAAAAATAAATAAATAAAAAAGAAATGATTAATTAGTCTATATAATCTATTCGTTTTCACATTTAGATTTTTACCTTCCTGGCTTGGTGCAATGCAGGTTTATCCATTGATTTATCTGAGTTCATGTCCATACAGTGGGCGGTGCCATCGATAAGAATGACTCTGTCATTGTCCACCATAGTGTCATTCCAGACCACGCTTAGCTCTGTCCATGGGTCAATGTTTCCTTGGTCAGAAAAACATGTCTTAATGAATCACATGCTACATATGCCAAAAAATAATAATAATAATTTAAATGCTTTTAAAATATATATTTATATATTTAAAATATATTTTCAAAAATATACAAAAGATGGCCAAAAATATATTGGTAGAAAATATCTGTACATAATTTAAAATATGTATATATATTAACAAATATATATTTTTGGCCATTTTTTAAATATATTTAAAAATATATTTGAAAATATATATATATATATATATTTTTTTTTTTTAATTTTTTGCTGTATGGCAATGTTCAGTCACTGTACTCTGAGCAGGCAGCAACTGTCATTACATCTATGAAAATTTGAATGAACTCAAATATAACTTTTATTTTTAAATATTTAAGCATAAATCTAAGTTGAAAGTATATAAATAAAAATACAGCTGTTTACACACTAATTATAATTATAATTTTTTAATAATAGTTTTGATGTTTGTTTTTTTTAAATCATCTTCCATTTTGGTTTGCTAAGATTTTTTTAACAGATCGTCCTATTTTTAATAAACGTATTAACAGTTAGTAATTGTAAAAGCCCACATGAAAGCCAAACTCCAGCTACATGCTTACCATTGACATAGAGCACTCTTTGTGTTTGGGGCCGGTTCCCTCCATAGTACTGGTTGGTAAAGTCAATGTGGACAGGCAGATGTTCCTGAGGGATGTCAAAGATTTGAGAGCAGAGCTCAGTCTGAGACTGGATGGTTGACATACGTGAGAAGGGGCAGCTAGTGTCCTCACACGTCTGATCTGCTCCATAATCCAACACAAAAGGTACAAAACTGGATTATAAAATAACTCTAAACTATAGACATCATGTAAACTGAATTTGGAAAACACTTGTAAAAGATTATTCAATTAGCTTAAATACACAGACATGACAAGAATTTGGACAATTTCATGAACGTCATAGCATTACATATGTCAAGCCAAATGCCATTTAAAGATAGCATCAAGCAAGTCATTTCACAAAAATGTTGTTAGGTTTTAATTCATGCAACAATCGATATACTGTTCAAGATAAAGACAAAAAGTAGCGTGATACAAACATTAGCCAAACATGTACACAGAACATATAAACTACACCAGTGATACTCCACCTGTGTGAACTTGAGAGAACTGACTTCATAATTCGCAAAACATGCATGTAGGCTAAATAAAAATCGCCTTGATGCCAGTTTGTTAAAAGTCAATGCAAAATGGAAAGAAGATAAGGTTAGTTCTGAGAAAATGTTTGTTTGCAGATGCCACTTGGTTGAATTATTTTTGGTTTTCTAATGTAATGACTTTCAGACAGAAGTGTGTAGATACTCCTGGGGCTACTGTGTACCCATTGAAACCCAGAAATTAGAGAATGATCAAAAAGAGCACTGTAGGCTAGCTCTAGTACTCACAGAAGCCAAACTCAGTGCAGGTCTGGTAGAACCACTGTCTGTAGCTGGATGTAGCTGTAGTGTTTCTGAGTTCAAGCACAAGCTTTTCATGAGAAACATCCAGACATGGCACCTTCTCTCTGGCACGATACATCTGAGTACATGGCAAAAATGTTTGTGACTTTTTCAATTGAGCAAAATGTATTTTGTAGCATTGTAGTAAATCAGGCAACTTTTGTTTTTCATAGGCATTGATGCCCTCTGTTGGTTAGATATAATATCGTGCTTTTCATTTTAGTTGCACAGTTCGGGTTATGTGAGAAATGGAACACTAATAACATACTGCTAGTGAATACAGTGTATACTGTCTACTGGGAAGTCGTGGCCTAATGGTTAGAGAGTCGGACTCGTAACCCAAAGGTTGCGGGTTCGAGTCTCGTACCGGCAGGGATTGTAGGTGGGGGGAGTGAATGTACAGCACTCTCTTCCACCTTCAATACCACGACTGAGGTGCCCTTGAGCAAGGCACCGAACCCCCAACTGCTCCCCGGGCGCCGCAGCAAAAAAATGGCTGCCCACTGCTCCGGGTGTGTGTTCACGGTGTGTGTGTGTTCACTGCTGTGTGTGTGCACTTTGGATGGGATAAATGCAGAGCACTAATTCCGAGTATGGGTCACCATACTTGGCCACATGTCACTTCACTCACTCACTCACTTACTATTTTTCAAAAGCAACATGTGAAATTGAAAGCATTATAGGATAAACTTTTCAAATACTAGTATGATAATTGTTGGCATATGACCTCATTTACATTCAGCATACTGTGCATTTGTAATTACATTTTGAGTAAAACGTATCTTACCATTCGGAAGTTTGATCAAAATTAAGTCAAGGGAAAATATGTTGTGGCTGATATTACTTCTAGCTCATTCATCACACCAGAAATGGATGGTTAAGTTGAACATATGGCATTGTGGGATCCCATATGGAAAAAAAATTGTGGCCAAAAGATATTTAAAATATATGCTAAATATAAGTTGCAAACAGGGAAGCTCAATGAAATATATTTTTGAAATAGAAAATACATTTAGTTTCAACCTTCATATGCCAAGAATGTATTTCTGGGGCAAAAAAAAGCATTTTCTTGGATTAAAATATATAGAGGTCAAAATATATATTTCTATATTTCTAAATATATTTTCAAAGATATACAAAAAAATGGCCCAAAATATATTGGTAGAAAATATATTTATGTACATATATTTTAGCAAATATTTTAGCAAATATTTTTTTTTAGATATATTTGCTGTATGGGATACAGTATTCCACACAGTGACAGTATGCATATTATATACTACAAAAATAGTGTACTGCAAGTCATATGCTAGTATGCTATTCTGAGCATGGCCATTGATGAGTTCAGTGTCCACTTGACAATTCTTTGTTCAGTTATAAATTCATTACATTCATTTCAGTAATTGTGAGTTCAAGGTGAGTATACCAATGAAATAACTCATATACTGAATGAAATAATACACAAAATTAAGGGGATAGAGAAGTCAATCAAGCTTAATATTATTAAAATAGCAAACAGTAATAAATAATCAATCAAATCAATCAATCTGTGGTAATAAATACTGTTATACCATACTTTTAAATACATCTTAATGCTTAAATTTAGATTTTTTTTTTTTTTACATAAAAGTTTCACTTTTTATTTTGAGCCAAATAAAACTATAACACCAATCAACACTTAATATGAGATTAAGAAATGTTACCGCCGCTAGTTTGACCAGACGCTCATACGCCTCCTCCTTCTGTTTATTCTGTTCACTCTTATTGGTCATGATGTCACAAAGTTCTGCGATGCTGAATGCAACCCCCTCCTCATTGTATTGGACGGTTCCCATGAAGATATCAGCCAAACTCTGCAACAGTTCCATCTTGTCCTCTGGTTTGAAAGGGGTCTCACAACAGCCGAAGTCTTTTCCCACCTCTACCTCATTCCCCGTTAGCAGAGCTGCCTCTACTGCTGCAAACACCCCTTTCACTTCTGCTACACACTGAGGACACACACACAGATAGACACTCAAACACACACAGAGAAATTCATAGTGACCCTAAAAAGTGCTCTTACCTTTTTAGAGCCGCCCACTGCCTCATTCATAAGACTACAACCAACCACCTGCCAAAATGAATAAATAAATGCCAAACTATACAAGTAATGCAATAATAATGTGCTCTAATTGATCAAATATCTCCCACATGTGTTTTTACAAACCCATACCCTATTATAAGAGCTAAAGTCCAGTTGAGCTTGAACAGGGGCAGAGGATGCCACTGCTCCATAGATAAGATGAGGAAACTAGGAGAGAAAGAAAATTGGAAAGATATATTATTTGTTATTTATATGTTCACTGAAGCAGTCTTTGGTGATACAGGAAAGAATAAACGATGACAGAATTTGGTAGCACTTTACAAGAAGGTTCCATTTGTTAGAACTATAACAATGAAAATAGTTCATGTTATTCAAGAATTCGAAACGCAACATTTTCTAACACATTGTTAAAAACAAATGTATCTTTCAGCATTATTTGGTGGACCTGAGCTAACATGAAATAACAATGAACAGTTGTAGCCTAATTTTATTGCCTAATGTTAACAACGATTAATCAATACTGTAACAAATGTAATGCCTTAACCTACTACTGGGACCTTATTTTGAAGTGTTACTCAGAATTTTTACTTTCATTGTTTACTTTTTAAGGTGCAGTTAACAGAACTGGTTGAGATTTGATCGTCTAAAATGGTTTATTTGAATTAAAGATGTAGAAAACATTTTTGAGCTAAACAACAAAGATTTGTTTGGAACAAACCTTTCCTCTTATCCAAGCTGAGAGAGCTCCAGCATAGGAACCACCGAAGCTGATCCAGGTGTTCTTATGGGAAAGGCTGAAACGCTGGCTGATATAATGATGGAACGCAGCCAGGTCGGCCAAACTGAGATAGAAGAGATGAAACAACATGTATCATAAATGTCACTGTGATCGTCATTGTGATCTGAGAAACGGTCTGTCAGCAGCACTTACGCTTGCTGGCTGGAGAGATCTCTCAGGTTCTCTGTCTCTAGACCATCGGGGTTGATGCTCTGCCCATAGAAGCGGTGCTCCAGGGCCACCAGCAGTGCTCCATATCTCTCTGCCATGTCCACATGGTGGCCTAACAATTTTTCAATATACAGTATATATTCATTTCTGTATCATTCATTCTTAAAATGAAATGGAAATGTTTTAGCCTGATTCCATAACAGAACCTTTTAAAATTTCATTCACTAGGCTTTGAAAACTATCTGTTTTTCTATGTTCATCTTTGAACAAACCAATATGCTGATCTAGAGAACTAATAATGATACATTAATAACTCCAAAACATATCGCCAAAGAAACGTATGGTTACTCAGAGACCAATTCATCAATTTTTGATTTATTTGATTTTACTGAACGCTGCCAATAAACGTCGTTCACAAAGAATTTCTGCAGATCAAATAATAGCCTAATGAATACATGATGATAGCAAAATAATTGACAGGATAAATCGTTAATTTTAATATAATTAAAATGACATTTTATAATTAAAAAAAGAATGATTAATATTATTATTAAATAATTTGTTATATTTATTTCACATAATTATTTAAAATAGGCTATTATAATAACACATTATTTAAAATGACATATTTCTTGTTCTTGTGCCATCCTGGTGATATCACATTTAAAGAAGAGTGTAAGTGTAAGATCATGTCTGTAATTTGTACCTGTGGGAAAGTTTTGTCATCTTTCCTATCAAAGTGGTTCAGGGGTTGGTGAATTGTGCCTTTTTTGGGAATGACAGTAGAAGTGTGTGTCACACGCTGTTTTATTCTGGCCTGTTGGATTTTATGCACATGGTCCTTCATTCTCCATAGAATTTGACCTAGAAAATATACCATATATCTATATATATGAAAACAAAAGTGTGTGAGTGTTTGGTAATGTAATAATCTGAAGCGGGAATGCTTTCAGTTGGAACAGAAGGAAGCGTTTATGTTTCATTTTTTTGTCAGCCATTTTTTCCATACAGGATTCACTTTAGATTTATATTTACTTGCAGCACTTGTTAGTTTTATAGTTTATTTATCATGCTTATACATTTACCACACACACACACACAGACAGACAGACAGACAGACATACTTATATATATTTTTTTCCTTCGTGGTAATCACATTAAATTTAATGTGAACAGATAAAAGCTTATCTGGACTTGTAGGAGCCCAAATTGAGTTAGTATTTAATTACAGCTCTAGTTGATGCATAAGCTACTCTTTTAGGAAACATGCCTGAACAGTTTTAATATTTATCTCATTTACTCAACCCTTTAGCACTAAATTATTTCAACCCCATCGATCAAATCTGGTAAAGCTTCGGTGTACCTTCACATAACACACTATAACTGAAAGAAAATTAATAACTCAGTGAGATTTATATCTCATAACATGTCAAGAAACAGAACAGTGATTTCCTCCAGAAAAGCCTACTGACTCGGAGCTTGATGAAGACAATATAAGTGTAAACATACTGACAAACTTAAAATGCAATAATGTGGTCAAATGCTGGAGATGATAATACTATCCCCATTGAAAGGGACCTGTTTCGTTTAAACATGTCAGAAGGAGCAGGTGGGAAAAGAACAGTCAAATTCTGCATTCATAAAATGCATATAGCACTTTAGAAATAAAAGCATATCTAAATGTCAATACAAAGCAAAATGTAAGTAGAATTCAGTCTTATTCCATATAAGCCATCATAATAATGACGAATGTGAATTGGCTGATCTTCAAAAGAAAAAAACTTTACATTTTAATATATGTTTTATTTAAAATTTCTTAACACACTAAAGTTCTATAAACAGCATCTTCTCAATTATATAAATTAATCACGGAGGTGTAAATAAGGGAGAAATTACACTGCTTCAAGAGAAAATTATCAATAATATTAAGAGAAAAAACAACAAAGAGACCCACTGAAATAACTCAAACTAGTAACATGACTATGAATAGATAAATTACTTTTTTAACTTCATATTTGAGTTAGAAGTTGAGGGTAAAAGTTAAGTTAGAAGTTAATGCTTTTATATGAACTTATTCAATCTTACCGGAGCAAACCAGGTCAATAAGCAGAATCACTGCAACCCAACTCATCACAGACATCACTCTACCTAATTTGCTGTGGATGATGGTTTCCAGTGTATACGAGACTGGAGCAGTTTTTATACCCAACTGGGCCGCCAGTAATATGATAAGATGTCCACAGTACTGTGAATAACTTTACAGTGTGATAATGAACACCTGAAACCTGGACGCGCAGAAAAATACAATATCCAAGCTGTGACGAAGTTCATATTTCAAGACCATACTAGTTTCTCTTCACAAATCATCCATATTGACTATGTCCTACATTATACACTTATTTTAGCAGTAGTTGTTTTATTGAGGTGCAAAAATATCACAAAAATATTGATACAAATTGTAACATTTCATGTAATGCAGAACAGTCACTGATAATTCAAAAAACAAATCATAGGCTACAAAAGCAAGTCAAACCATTTACCTCCATTTCATCTTAAGGTATTTTGTTTTTACCGCATTCAGCACTGAACATGTTTAACAGGATTTGTTGGTTAATTATTTGACATGAACCAGCATTAAGGCACTGAATGTGAAAACAGAACTGAAATATGCAACAGCAAGTTTCACTTTAGCTGTAAAAATCATGTTGATTAAGATGAGCAAACCAAACTTAGCAGGTGGTTTTCATTGAAGAAGATGTTATTTGTAAGTAAGGGTGTGTAGACTCTCAGAGCTTAGAGAAAGTAACTTCTTTGAGGTTTTTCTTCTCCATCGCTGCCTGAGCTGACTTCATTAAATCTTGGGTTTGAAGCATGCTCATATTCCAGGTGTTCTGCAGAAACAAACAGGAACAGAAAACACATAAGAAGAGTTTTGAGTTTTAACATTGAGTGACAAATGTTACTGTTTACCAATATACACAAATGGTCTTCCTCAAAGTAGCACTTGATGGCTCGAAAACTGAATCTTACAATTGTTGTTGGTTTATAATCCGATATATACAAATAAATTCACAATAAGCTGAAACTTGTTTAATTCAATATTCAGGACAAGATCTAAAAACTTTTCACTTAGATCAAAACCAAACCAAACAAAACAAAACAAAACAAAACAAAACAACCAAACCAAATAAAACAAAACAAATATAATGGCTGTCCACATGGGAAGGGTTGTACTACTTGTACTGCTGGACTAATAAAAAAATAATAATAATATTAATATTAATATTAAATAATACAAAAATAGGAGCATACTGTATACACTTCTACAGTTGTAAGAGTGTCTAACACACACTTTCTGCTTCGTTTTTATTTATTCTACTGTTAGTCTATATGTAATGTACTTGTTTGATATTTTTTTCTGATTTTAATTGACGTTTTAAATAAAAAAGTTTAATAATTAGTAATAAATCAGTTTGTTTACCATTAAAAATAAATTATGATTTGATTACCTTATGAAAAATGTAAGGAGGTGGTTGACACTTTTTATTAGTTTGCAAAACACTGCGGTAATGGCTGGGTTGCAACAACAGCACTCTTTCTAATGGAAGCTAATTTACACATTTAAAGGTGCAGTGTGTAAATTTTAGCGGCATCTAGCGGTGAGGTTGCAAATTGCAACCAACGGCTCAGTCCCCCCGCTCACCCCTCCCTTTAGAGAAGCTACGGTGGCCCATACAGGACTAAGCTGTCGTCGGTAAAGACAGCAGAGAGCAATGAGATTTCTTTACAAAGGTAAATTAAGGAATTATATTTACTTAATTATTTAATAAATCGATGTTATTGCGAATATGAATGTACTTGTTCATCATTGTGTCAGTGTTTTATTCGCAAGAACAACAAAGTGACGAAACGCGCTGTGTAGAGCAGTTTGTCCGTTAAGGGCTACTGTAGAAACATGGCGGCGACTTCCATGTAAGGGGACCCGCGGTGTATGTAGATATAAATTGCTCAATCTAAGGTAATAAAAACATAACGGTTCATTAAGTAAGGTCTTTATACACCTCTGAAAACATAGTTATGTATATTATATTGCATTTCTGTCAATAGATCGATGTAAATATTACACATTGCACCTTTAAGGAGATTTAATAACAAAACCCAAACCTAAACAAGATATTACAAAACTGAATAAGACCGCAATCTGCTACATTTCTACAGTAACTGAATATATTCCAAATATACATAATGAAATAATTAGATGTAGCTGAATACCTACACAGGTGTTAATCTTTCAATTTCATTACCATTTCTAAACAGTAAAGAGCTGTCCTTCTTGTTTTGTAAAGAAATTTGACAAAAGAATACAATGTATAATGCCATGTTTTTGGGTCATTGTTTTGTGAGTGACAAACTGGTGTTATGGAAGAAAGGGTTCATTTGAAACATGTACTCTATGAAGTGCTTTGATAGTTTCAGTGCATGTAAATATGTGAAATTTTCACACAGATTGTTACAAAACACTACCCTACACAAAGAAAGACACAAATACTGATTAATCCCTTGTTTGTCTTTGGTGCATTTCAAAGGTTTTAACTAAGCATTTTTCCCTGTTTGTCTGTATCTTCACTCTCTCTTAGCAACCCATCATGCAAATGCGCAACCTGCCTTTCATTGCTTTTGTGTTGATGTTATTTCAATTCCCATATCCCAGCTGAATCTGTGTGTGTTTTTTGTTATTATTATTATTATTATTATTATTACTATACTTGTCACTTTGTCGATTTATATCGTTTTACTTTACTCAGTTCAGATCTTACTATGTAATTCAGGGCCTCTGGAACACTGTGGTCTCTGGAGTAAATGAGATTGATTTTAGTTCCCTGGACTGCTACAGGGCTTTTCCTAGTAATATCTCCTGCCATCTCCAGAGCTCCAGCCATCATAGTCTCTTTATCCGGGAAAACACGACTGTGTGCAACAAAAGAGAAAAAAAAAACACACACACACACATTTATTAAAATTTATAATAAAAATATGAAGCTGTTCTATGTTGTGAAAACAGCTGGTGCAGTATATTATATATATATATATATATATATAAAAGCATATCAGCTCATGTCTAAATATCTCACCTGACCAGTCCATAGCTCTTGGCTTCAACAGCGTACATCTTTCTTGCAGTGAATGCCAACTCATTCACTAGACTGAAAGACATTAGAAGAAAAATGTACAATGAATTGTATAAACACAAGGCACTGCTACTGGATCTGCTAGCAAGTACCTTCGACTTCCAATCACACTGGGGAGACGCTGCAAAGTCCCGACATCAGCTGCCAAACCAATGTCAACCTCCTGAACCGGAGGTGATCGAAGAGCAGAAGAGTGATCGATTCAGGCATTCAAATTTGAATCAATGCAAATCTAAGTTATTCTAAAATGGTATTAAACAAATAAAAGCAAATGGGTTCAAGGTGGGACTACAATGAGCTTTACAGAATTGATGATTAAAATCACAACAACAATCTAATAAAAATGCCCACACCTTGACCTGAAACCAGGCATCCTGCGTGCAGTCGTATATCACATGCTGTGATTAGGTCTACGCCTGTAAAAGAAGACACAAAAGAATGATAACATTTATCCAGCTGAATATTAGGTTAAACATACAAATGTTGATTTTTTTTCACCCACCACAGAGTTTGTTATCCATTATTTTTTTTAGAACAATATGTATTGTGAAAAGTACTCTAAAATAAACAGAATTCAACTTATCTGTACTATAAACACAATATAAATGTTTTTTAAATTGTATAAAAAAGTATAAAATGTTTTGGCAACCTTTACACAGGAAAACTAACCTGCTCCTATGCATGCTCCATGAATGGCCACAATCACTGGTTTTGGACACTGATGAAACATATGATTTGTGCATGAGATAAAGTTCGCCATTTAGACTTCTAAATCCATATCTTGGAATGGACTGATTGGTAAAGCCAAAGATAAAGTTCAACATAAAATCTTAACATCCTCATGCCATGCCTTTCACAGTTCTCAAATGCATAATTGTGCATGAATTGTCCCTTATATTTACCATACTACCTAGATCTCATTTTTTTTAATTTAATAATTATCTATATATTCATATGCTTCCACAAAATGATGTTTTAAAATAGTAACCTTTTCAATAACAGAGAAGGTCTCTTGGTATTGAGTTATGACGCGGCGCAGGTTCCATGAGATCCTGGCTGTGTCATCACCTTCTGGCTGAAGAATATCACTGGCCATGCTCATGGGATCAATACCTGTACACAGATTATTACATTTTACATTTATATATGGCATATAATATATAAGTGTGCAATCTAGGTATCTTCACAAATGCCTGTCTCCAAAACTATATACATTAAAAGAGGGATAGATGTGTATGCTAAGGCAAGCATTACTATAACTATTGCTCATATTGAATGATTTCAATAAACCCCTAACCCTAAGCATTAAAACTACCGCAGCATTTGTGCTATGGATATATATTATACCTTGCACTGCATAATTCAGATTTACATCTGATGGATAAATTAGGTGTAAAAAAAAAAAAAAAAGGCAAGGTCAATCACCTACATGTAGTACTGTGGCTTTAAATATTGCATGGGCAAGCAAAAAAATGAAGATTAAAAATCTAGTTATTGTTACTTGATAAATTAGATGACCACAACAGTCTATTTGGTCAAAATGAAGAATGTTCTATTCAGTTACCAGTTGTCAAAACATTTCTGCGATGAAACATTATGAAAAATAGTCTGACCAAATAAAAAAAAAAAAAAAACTGCAATAAAACAAAAGGCCTAGACTAGCATTTGGTCATATTTGGTAAGATAGCTTTACCTGAGGTGAAGAGCTTTCCAGCACCTGAGAAAACCACGACACGACACTCTGAGTCTTGAGCTATCTGATTGAAGCAGTCAACCATTTCACTGAAGGTCAAACAAAAATTAACACAGACATACAGTAATTCAGCAAAATAACATGTACATCGCTAACCCTGTCATGACACGATTGCAACTGAGATCAATGTGCACTTTAAATTCCAATCTTATACTGCCATTCAAATAAGGACATTTTACCATAAAAATGGCATAAAATGGGCACTCTTTCCAGCATAAATGATGAGATATACATTTTAATGCTTAAAATATTACTATTAATGTCATTCTACTCTTGTGAAATGATTGCTTGCGAAGCATTTCAGGAAATCTTAAAGGAAATGAAATAAATGAATTATTCATAGCATTTGATATAGACATGGACGTCATACAGCCAGTATGCCTTGTTCATTGCATTGCGTTTCTCCGGGCGGCAGAACTCGACGTGAGTGGTGGGCTCAGCTGGCCGGGTGACTGACAGGGTTGTGAAGGGGGGTGTCGGTCCTCCTGATGAAGACATTCCTCTAACAGCGTTCAGGAACGGTATCAACAGAGCCTGTTCTAATCACAAAACACAGACCAAATACACAGGTTTACACTTCTAACATGCAGAGGACACAGCTGTCAAAATTAAACTACTAAACAGGTGAGTAATAGTTGATTACTGACTAAATGCCCTAATACATATGGATCTGGATTTATAAAGTTCCTATAAAGTTCACACAGGTGTTCTAGCACTTTAAATTCAATTCACAAATTGCCATTAAAATAAGGGCATTTTAAGCAAATCGTGGTGAGGAATTCGCTACACGTTAAACATTTGGAATGATAAAAATGTCTTAAAGTTGAAATTAATCATATGAAATCATTCTAATATGCTGATTTAGTGCTCAAGAAAAATTTCTCATTATCAATGTTGAAACCAGTTTTTGCTGCTTTTTTTAAACCATTCAAAAGAAGAAACTAATCATTTTAATCATCAAAGATGCATTAAACTGATTAAAAATTACATTTATATTGTTACAAAAGATTTCTATTTCAAATGCTTTCATTGAACACAGAATCTATTGCAGAAAGAAAGAAACAAAAACATTGCGGTTTTAAGCAGCAAAAACTGTTCTGAACACTGAACAACCATTATTAATAACTGAGCACCAATAATAATTGATAACAATTGAACACCAAATCAGCATATTAGAATGATTTCCGAAGGATCATGTGACACTGAAGACCGGAGTAATGGCTGCTAAAAAAATCAGTTTTGCATGACAGGAATAAATTACATTTTAAAATAAAATATAGTAAAATAGAAAACAAACATTATGAATCCTGTAATAATACATCAAAAAGGACTTCTTTCAAAAACATAAAAACATAATTATTCCAAACTTTTGACTTGTAGGTCAAAGGTTACACAGTTATAAGGTTATTGATATTAAGATAACACTTTTCAATAAGCATTACACAGAACATTAAGTAATATGAACTAACAACAAACAATACTTTTACAGCATTTATTAATCTGGTGGTTACTCTATCCTAAGACATTTGAATGTATTATGAATATTATTTAATATTGAACAATAGAATGTTTATTACCCTATGAAATATGTTTAAATGATCACAAACACACACACACACAGGTTTGTTTTTGTGAAAAGTGGGGACATCCCATAGGCGTAATGGTTTTTATACTGTACAGACCGTATATTCTATTGCCCTACACCAACCCTACCCCTAAACCTACCCCTTACAGGAAACTTTGTGCTATTTCAGATTTTCAATACACTCCATTCTGTGTGATTTATAAGCGTTTTGAAAAGTGGGGATATGGGGTAATGTCCTGAAAAGTCACCTTCTCCTTGTAATACCTATGTCATACCTTTGTCATTATACAAATTTATGTCCTCATTTGTCACAAAAACGCGCGCGCGCACACACACACACACACACACACATATTATGGATTGTTTAGCTTATAAAATTGGTTGTTATCTTAGATCGTTTATGTAAGGTAATGTCAAAAATGTAGGCTATGATTTCAGTCCAAATATTAATCGTAATTAAACGTAAATAATATGATGACATATCTGCACAATTTATGCATTATTATATTCTTTATTGTTTCCAACTGGCATTTACGACGGCATGCTATATCGTTTGATTTGTCCATAATATAAATATAATTAATTCTACACTTAAAGAGAGAAATTACATATTATTGCGTATGTGACCTTTCACCCAGTTAACTGAACTGAACCCAGTACCGTGTGTGTGCTGCAGTGAGACAGTCAACATGTTTCCATTACAACCTCAAACTGTCATTAGAATCAAATGGTTTAAAAAAAACGAACACAACTTATATATTTTATTCTTAGTTACAGGTTTCATTCGTCGATCCAGCGTCCACTACTTAATCACAATAACATTAATATAAATAGTGAATATTGTTCAGTTGAGTATTTGAACACATGCAGCTAGATGATCAAACTATGTGACTTACTTCTGAACGCAGATCTCAGTGCATACGCCATTGGTGCCCTTTGACCAATATATTCAAATTCACAGAGGCGGAGACCTGTTTATTAAGACTATCACAAAAATCACTTCAAAAATGTGGTTTATAGGCTGTTTAAGCGGTAATCGTCACAATAAAACGAAAGCATGTTTAATATCTGACTCTGGGCTCTGTCTTTAAATAGGGTTGTTTTATTATGCAGCGTTTATTTTTAAAGACGTCACCATGTTTTCCTCTGACGTACAGTGGCTCTTTAAGGAACACAGAGATAACATTATTAACGAGGAGATGGCAACCTTGGCGTCGGTACAGCAGACTCGAATCACATGCACATAATAACCCAGACTTAATTTTTTCTTGGAAAACAGCTTATCGTTTCATGAATCAACAGCATGTCGGCTAACATTTTTTGCCATTAAACATTTGTTTGGATTGATCTGTTTTGAGTTTACACCGAACAATAATGCTATTTTATATGAGAAGCCATTGACAATTTTGCGACGGGTAGAATTCAGTTTACGGCACCTCTCATTCATTTTTATGGTATCCGTAAACTGCCATTGACTGTCGCACAACTGACAGAAATTCAACGACGACTATAATATGATTGGTCATCAAGGCACACGTGATCCAAGTTGGCCGTAATGCTTTCTCCAAAGGTAGAGCTGCGGACCTTGGTGTCTCCCGATAATAAGACCATCTCTGATCGAATCTCTTTTAGAGTGCTACAACCGTCACTCATCATTTGCAGGTTCCTGACACAACACATACCCCTACACATGTCACTTTTCGACGTAACCTACGCTCTCTCTCACCCTCCCGGCTATCTGCTATGCTTTCGTCTTTGCTTCCTTCCCCTGAAAAGTTATCATCTCTTGATGTTAACTAAATAAATAAATAAATAAATAAATAAATTTGCGAATACCACTCAAATGAATGTGCTGTTCAGTGCTGTAAAATAAATCACATCTGTAGCAGATTTTCTTTCTTTTTTTTCATTATAAATCAGTGATTTTTTTGTTGTTGAAGACTCCAAATATAGCTCATTCCAAAGATTAGCACCCAGACAGTCAATGTATTATGTCAGGGGTTTTCAAACCTGTCCTTGAGGACCCCCCAGACCTGCACATCCTGTTTGTCTCCATTATCAGACACCCAGTTCATTTCTTGCAGTCTCTACTAACAAGCTGATGATCTGAATCAGGTGTGTTAAAAAAAGGAGATATGCAAAATGTGCAGAGCAGGGGGTCCTCTATCATCACTCATAGTACTAATAGTAGGTAAATAGAAAAAAAAAGATACATGTAACCCAAAGCCATTATTTTCCTGATACAATGTTAGTTAGCTTTAGTTCAGTAAAAACGTAAGACATTATTGCAAACATGGCGTTTATAATATCACACTTTGTAATGGGTATTTATGAATGAAATAAACAGCTGCCTTTAGATTTTATGAAGAAACTGTAAAATGTTGTTTTCTGTCTATACATTTAAGAGGCTTTGCCCAATTCTACAGTAATTTTGAGCTGGACTATGAGACTGTTTCCATCAATGACAACTTCAGGAATTAGTCATTTGCTGACTGACAAGAGAACTCACTGAATTCAACAAAAGCATTTTTAACATGAAAAATAATCTCTCTTATAACAAGTGCAGAGGCAACAATAAGGGGCGGTTTCCCGGACAGGGCTTAAATTAATTCAATTCAATTCAAGTTTATTTGCATAGCGCTTTTCACCATACAAATCGTTGCAAAGCAACTTTACAGAAAGTTAAGTTTCTACAATATTTAGTAGTAGCTTATCAGTGGTTATTTAATTTTTATTTATGTTCCTGGAAATTAATCCAGGAGCAGGTATTAATCTAGAATAATTAATCATGGTTTAAAAACGGCTTTCTGAAACACAGATTAAAGGTGCTGTATGTAAGTTTTTGACTCTACTAAACTATAAAAATACCATAATATGTTTGCAGATATTTAAGAAACATGCTAAGTTAACATACTTGTTTATCTGAAAAACAATACTAGTCAGTTATTCTCCTTTGACAATGTGCGTTCGGGGCCGGAATGTCAGTCTGTTCCCTCTCATAGGCTCACTTCGATGCTGCGAAGACGTCATCGCTTTGGGAACACCTTCGGTGTGACGAATGTCTGAAGCCCTTATACCATCACGCCAAATTCATTGGCCAAATAGCGCTTAGCACCGCCCCCAAAGCCTACTCAGGGAACCAAGGTTACATACGTAACCGAGATGTTTTGGTTTGTGAAACCCGCCCACTGCCAGTTTACTCAACAGTATTTCGGCACCCCGGGTTGCCAGTTGGCGGAAAACACAGCGTTTTTCATTTCATTCATCGTCAAGTGCGCTCGTTCCTGTTGATGTCGTGAATCTGGCAACCTGCGTGTGAGTCACGTCTGAGGAGGAGGGGCCAGCCGGGTGAAAAAAACCCTCTCCAACATTTTGAATTTGGACTGCAATACCTAGTTCAACCACTCGGTGTCAATCCTACATACAGCACCTTTAAAGGGATAGTTCACCCAAAAACGAAAATTCTGTCATCATTTACTCACCCTCATGCCGTTCCAAACCTGTATGAGTTGGTTTCTTATGTTGAACACAAAAGAAGATATTTTGAAGATTGCCGGTTATCAAACAGTTGGTTGTTGCCATTGACTTCTATAGTATTTTTTTTTCCTACTATGGAAGTCAATGGCAACCACCAACTGTTTGTTCACCAGCAATCTTCAAAATATCTTCTTTTGTGTTCAACATAAGAAAGCAACTCATACAGGTTTGGAACGGCATGAGGGTGAGTAAATGATGACAGAATTTTCGTTTTTGGGTGAACTATCCCTTTAAGTACAGCTTATTAACACCTGGACTATGGAGTCCTGAACTAAAATAAACTAGAAAAATGTAAAACCAACTGTGCTGATCTGAATTAGCATGACAGAGGTTGCCTATAAACGTGGAATGAATCAAGAAAAGCTTAAAATTGTATGGAACTGAGAACCAAATCCAAGGAAAACAATGGCAAAAGCATTGAAAATGTCCATTCTATTAATGAGTTCCAATCAACATGAAATGTTACAAATCTGGTACATCAGAGTAGTACATTTGGCACACTTGGGAAAAGAATGTTGAAGAGTTAATATTTAAATAAAAAAACAGACCTTTTATACAAAAGATTTCTTTATTATGTACAGAATGAGTACACATTTCAAAACTTGACATCAACATTTGAACTATATGACATACTTCCATTCATAATCATTGTCTGTTTTCTATTGTTTTACACTTTAATGTATTTAAAAAGAGCTCAGGGCTTTGGCCTGTTCGCAGGTTTGCACCGCCAACTCGATGAATCCAGCTCTGTTTGACTCATACTGGGCATAGATCTAAAAATTAGGGGGAAAAGAAAGGCAGAAAATGCATCAGATATGCACATATGTATCTTAAAATAAATAAATAAATAAATAAAACAAGAAATGAGCAACTACTAGTATTTTCTTCTGTTTTTTTTATTTTTTATTATTATTATTTTTGTATTTATTTTTTTTATAAGCCAGCAAAAAAGCCTTATAGTTTCCGTTTTCATTTTAGACAATTTTTAGTAATCTGTTGTTTTCATTTTCTTTTTAATTTCTCTCTTTTTTTCTTTTTTTAATGTGTCTGTACATTTTAATTTTAGTTATTTTAAGACATCAATGAAAATGATAAATTTTGCATTGGCAACTTTTTAGATTTTATTTTATTTCAAGTAATTTTTAAGCTTTTTCCAAGTAAATTTGTATGGTTTTAATTTTAGTTAATAATAACCCTGGTAGTAAGTCCTGTCAGTTCACACAGAATCTTTACATTTGCATTACCTTTACATTGCTCTTTTTGGTTAATGTGATGTCAACATGGCACCAAATCCACTCGATGTAGAATAAAACAGCTTTCAGAGTCTTTGTCTCATGTGAGTCTAAATCATTTTAATGATATTTATCAAAATTGATGTTTATTTCTTTGTGTAAAATTTTAAGCAAAAAAATACTGAATGCACCTCTGAAGTTGGGCCGGCTACATCAACCAGCTTGACTTCCTGATACAGGGGTTAAAGGGTCAGTGTGACATAAGACAGGGTTGAGAGGAGTGTGCACTAAGCAGTAACCGTGACTAAACAGTGGCCCCTCATCAAATCTACCATGCTTTCCTATTTCCTTTCAAATAATTTAATATACTCACTCTCTCTTACACACACATTAAAACCTGTCACTCCACCATCTCTACCAAATTACTGGTGGTATCTCAAAATTCGACAAGATTTTTTTTTTTTTGCCCTTCTTTACTTCATGCACTCTGAATGACGTCCTTCCATGGGTTAAAGGTCTAACCACAAGCTAATGGGAAGTGATGTACCCTGGGCCTGACCCCTTATTCCCTATTTCCAGAGTTGTCAAAAGCACATGTCGTTATTGTAAGAGTGTTTTTTTTCTTCTTCCAACAGTGACTGAACAGCTCCAGAGTTTCGCTGACCGGCTCTTCTGATCTCTTCAAGAGCTAAATGGCTAAACACTTGAGTAAATATCTCTAGTATATTTTTGGATAAACTTGCGCTCTAATTAAAAATGCAGTTTTAGAATCTGAGGTGATTTATTTTAAGGACCAATTCTTACTATTAACTAGCATGCATATTACTTATGGAATGCCAAAGCTGACTTAATTAGAAATAAAGAAATGTAAAAAAGCAAATATAAATAAATAAATAAATATACAAAGAAAAGTAAAAAAGCAAAAAGAAATAATTATTTATAATTTTATTTTCTTATGTATTTTTTTATTTTTTTCCACATTTATTTATTTTTTCTTTTATTTATTTATTTCCACTTTTATTTATTTTCACATTTATGTATTTATTTCTTAATTTATTTATTTATTTCCACATTTATTTATTTATATATTTCTTTGTCCGTAGGGTAATGAGAAGGGCGTGTTTTACCTCAGGAATAGCAATCGAGCCAGGGTAGGCGAGGTGTAAGCTTTGAGGCCACAGTGACACCTTGTGGTGCCCAAACGAAGTACAAGAAGTGTAAGCCTACATGACGTGCCTGCTGATAGTGTGGGATGAATGATTTAGATGGGCAATATCAGTAGCCCCTCACTGCAGAACAAAGATCCAGGGGGATCCACATCTAGGGGGTGGAGATGGGTAGGTTTAGGGGTGGAGATGGGTGGGTTTAGGGGAGGAGATGGGTGGGTTTAGGGATCAGGGGGTGGAGACGGGTAGGTTTAGGTATATGTACGGTGGGAGGAGTTGGATCTGGATCCAACCTCACCCCCTGGATCTTGTGTTCTGCAGTGAGGACCATCTCGGCAATATGGCCAAAATCTTATATCACAGGTTATTATTTCAATTTCACGTGGGGGTTTGCTTCGGCTGGGAAGCGTGCAATCTGTGATGGAGTGCATTTGCTGAAGCTCCCAAAAGCCTGCAATCGCTTTCTTATGCGCGCTGTTTTTTAGGTTTCACTTTAGTAGGCTAGGCGAGGGGTAAGCTTTGAGGCCACAGTGACACCTTGTGGTGCCCAAACGAAGTACAAGAAGTGTAAGCCTACATGACGTGCCTGCTGATAGTGTGGGATGAATGATTTAGATGGGCAATATCAGTAGCCCCTCACTGCAGAACAAAGATCCAGGGGGATCCACATCTAGGGGGTGGAGATGGGTAGGTTTAGGGGTGGAGATGGGTGGGTTTAGGGG
>NW_015548249.1:173451-176276 GCF_001515605.1 Sinocyclocheilus anshuiensis
TTTATTTTCACATTTGTTTATTTATAGATTTCTTTGTCCTTAGGGTAATGAGAAGGACGTGTTTTACCTCAGGAATAGCAATCGAGCCAGAGTAGGCGAGGGGTAAGCTTTGAGGCCACAGTGACGCCTTGTGATGCCCAAATGAAGTACAAGAAGTGTAGCCTACATGATGTGCCTGTTGATAGTGTGGGATGAATGATTTAGATGGTCAATATGGCCAAAATCTTATATCACAGGTTATTATTTCAATTTCACGTGGGGGTTTGCTTCGGCTGGGAAGCGTGCAATCTGTGATGGAGTGCATTTGCTGAAGCTCCCAAAAGCCTGCAATCGCTTTCTTATGCGCGCTGTTTTTTAGGTTTCACTTTCAACGCATACAACGCATGTTTCAAAGATTCGGGATAGAAGGAGGCATCAGTTACTGTAGAAGATTTGTCGCCTCGTGCCACTTCCCGTGTGGTCACCGCATGTAGACACGGCTTTAGATACGGATTAATCACATGTCTAGGCTGGAAATATCCATATAGCATATTTGACAGTGAACGCATCTCCACTGCATAGCCAGATACAATCGTTGGTGTCAGTCGCAAATATTAATGTTTTAGGCTACAATGCATGGCGTGTGTGTTTCACTAGCTCCGTTCCCATGGACACCTTTTGTTTGATCTGGATATTTCCAGCGTAAAACGTTGAATTTTTAAAATACCGCAATACCGGTGTTGTTTAAATAATGTTTGGAACTCGTTTGAGGGGGGGTCTCTTTTCACTGTTGCACTGTGGTGAGGGCACAGCTGTATGTTACTAAGCATGAAAGTTCCGAAACTGAAGCTGTAGAACTAATAGAACGTGATGACACAGAAGAACTCATCCACAATATCCACATTGACCGCCACAAATATCCACCACCCCGCCATCAGCTCCCGCGTCTCACACACACACAAGCGCGACTTCAGCGCTAGATTTAGCCACTTTCAGACGCTTTTAGCGGCTTTTTCCCATAGAATATATATACTGACAATGACAAACCTAGCGACTTTTTTGGATAAACCTTAGTTATGATTCAGTTGGAAGATGTCACCAGTGCTGTCCCACGAGCGCAAGGTCTGACTCTCCCGGAGAAGTGTCACCTCTCTCGGCGTCTGTTCTGTGCAGTGAGCGGCAGAGAAGCAGCGCATTCAGTTGGCCGTACCACAGCCGACTCGTCAATAAATAAGTACAAAACAGCGTTTCCAAGCACCTGTCGCTTACGGACTGTTTGGAATTATAAATATGAGCATAGTTCGTCTATTAATATAAGGCAATTTTTTTTTTACTCAGACGCAGGCAGTGCGCTGCATGAGACAAAAAAGTAATATAGCCAAAACCACCGCATAGCTGCTCAACATGCATCTACTGTACATGCATGTTGATTTTATCAGACGATGTCGCGATTATAAATGAGAGTGACTCCTGGTTAACATGTATAATGACAAACCTAGCGACTTTTTTGGATAAACCTTAGTTATGATTCAGTTGGAAGATGTCACCAGTGCTGTCCCACGAGCGCAAGGTCTGACTCTCCCGGAGAAGTGTCACCTCTCTCGGCGTCTGTTCTGTGCAGTGAGCGGCAGAGAAGCAGCGCATTCAGTTGGCCGCACCGCAGGCCCTCCAGGACCGAGTTTGGGCACCCCTGGCCTAAAACATGTTTAATATTTGCGACTGATAACAACGACTGTATGCAGCGATGCAGTGGAGATGCGTTTACTGTCAAATATCATTCAGCATTCATTTTGAAATTGTCAAATATTTTTTCTTGATTACAAGAAAAAACTATTGTTCTTGTTGTGATTTATTTCTTGTTTTTCATTTAATTCACAAGTTAACACTGCAAATTAAATGGTTTCGTTTTTTCTGCAGTCGAAGAAACTATAGCCTAAATTATTTCAGTGATTTCTCTCATTTTAAAGATTATCAAGATTTTTTTTTTTTCCGATCTGCAGTCTAATAAAAGTTAAGAAAATTAGCCTATAGATCTATAGCCTACAGGCTAATTTCATTCCATTCATTCTCTTTTAACTTCTTAAAATTTGTTATGAAGAATTTTAAATCAACTTCATAACAAATAGGCTATAGGCTAGTCGTCATAAGCAATATACGAACATAACGAATACCCTAGCTATTCTATAAAACAACATTTCTCTAAAAAAATCAAATAAAAGTATTATGGAAATAAATAAATGTATAAATAAATAAAAGAAAAAATAAATGTGGAAAAAAATAAAAAAATACATAAATAAGGAAATAAACTTATAAATAATTATTTATTTTTGCTTTTTTACTTTACTTTGTATATTTATTTATATATATTTTTTTTTATTTATATTTGCTTTTTTACATGTCTTTGTACATTTATTTATTTATTTATTTCTAATTAAGTCAGCTTTGGCATTCCATGTAGTCTTACATCTAGGGATGCACCGAAATGAAAATTCTGGGCTGAAACGGAAACCGAAAATTCTGGATGCACTTGGCCGAAAACCGAAACTGAAACCGAAAATTATTTGTAATGATTATTTATTTTGTAAGACTTTTTAAATTTAACTTAATTTTAATGATACTGAATTTAAAAAACACAAGCCAATAAAATAACCACACTTTTACTGAAAGTAACACAATAAAACTGGACAGAATTGATATTAATATTGGTAACACTTTACAATAAGGTTCATTAGTTAACTACTTTAGTTAATGAACTAAGAATGAACAATAGTTCTTCAGCATTTACTAATCTTAGTTCATGTTAATGTCAACATTTACGAATGCATTATTAAAATCAACAGTTGTGC
>NW_015548249.1:176651-181795 GCF_001515605.1 Sinocyclocheilus anshuiensis
GACAAAAAAGTAATATAGCCAAAACCACCGCATAGCCGCTCTTTAGTGTAGATGCATGTTGATTTTATCAGACGCTTATAAATGAGAGTGACTCCTGGTTAACATGTATTAATGGGTCTTGTTTAGTCACTATTTAGAGTGGAATTTTTCTACAATATTCACTCATCATGACAGTAAAATAGGGCATTCTAAGTCAATCTACTGCAGTAGCCTATTTCCTCTCTCAATCAGTAGAAAATGTGGTTTACACCCGGTCATGCATGGAAAAAATTAAAAATAAAAATACCGTCATACACCGTGAAACTGGTATAATTTTGAAAAATACCGTGATATTCATTTTTGGTCATACCGCCCAGCACTAGTTTCTAGTATGTCTAGTAAGAGCTTGATTAGTTGGTTCAGGTGTGTCTGATTGGGGTTGGAGTTTGGGCACCCCTGCTCCAAGACCTGAAATTGGTGTGTCAGAGAAAGGAGACATGCACAATGAGCAGTGTTGGTGTGCCTCTTCAGCTTTCAGATGATGTATAAATCTCGATTTCGAAAAATTGACCCTTATGACTGGTTTTGTGGTCCAGGGTCACATTTTAGATACCTTAACTTAACAACTACCTTGCTAACTATTAATAAGCAGCAAATTAGGAGTTTATTGAGGCATAATATAAGTTAATAGTTAGATAACAGTGACAATTTGACCTTACATACATACATTTAGAGATTCAATGTATTTATGATTACATGTGTAAATAACCTGAGAAATTAGTTACAATTTTTTAATAGGATTATTTTTAATCAACTGACACCCCTAACTTACACATCTTAAAAAAGAAATTGCTCACAGTCTAAAGGTTTTTGGCACATGTGCATACATGAGGTCATGGGAGCTCACAGTAATCACAGGACATTTTTTCATGCACATTAATTAATAGTAACAACAGTAAGAAATGGTAATAGAAAACCATAATTTCAAACCATTATAGCTATGCTTGAACTATAGTTAAAATTTGTGGTCACAGTAACAGATGTGGAATTGATATGCACAAAAAAACACTGATGACCATGTACTGTGTATTCACCTTGAGTAGGTCCAGGTCAGTGGCCTGTTGTGTTTGAGCTTGCTGTGCAGACTCACTCTGAGGATGAACCAAGTTGAACAGATGCACCAACCTCACCGCATCCTGCATTCTGTAATCACGACAACATATGATCATCATACAAGGCAACTAGACTTCTCACAAGACCATACATACAGTAATTAAACTGAAATTAAAGATGCTGTGAGCAATGTCAGTGAATCAAAAACTTCCAAGAGTTTTAAGGACCGAAGCTCCCTCCAAGCTATACAGATATTCACTCATCTTGCCTCTTTTGTGGTTTCTTAATTTTCCTTTCATATGTAACTATAATGTAACTACTTATAAGGCACATTTTACATGGAGCAAATGCTTCCCCACTGGCACAAATCTTGTAAATAATACAAGATTAATTTATGCTTTTAAACCCTCCGGTACACTTGTCCAATAGACTTTCAATGCAAGTGCTTTACTCCAAGCATGTTTTTGTTCTTTTTATAAAACTGAGTGACAAATCAATTTATTTATTTTCTGTGGAAACTGACTGCATCTGCACTGAAACCAGATCATTCCTTTTTTCTCACAGGTCTCTCTGCAACATGTCCACAAGGAGGCCATCAATTCGCCGGCCATTAACCAGATGCCAGGTCAAACCACCGAAAAACCGTGTGGATCTGAGCAGATCGTATTTCCCATGCTTTTCAATGTCTTCATAGGTCAGCATGAGCACCTAAAAGACCATATAAATATTATTCTCTCCAAGAAACTCAGAATAACATGTTTTCATGCACTGGTGACAGCTTATCGCACAACCCTTGTATACATCTGTCTGTCAGCAACTCACATTCTTAAATTCTGCAGAGTCTGGCTCAAATTGGACAATGCATTGGTTTAGCACATCCTCGTGTCTATCCTGCTCAAAGACCACCTGCAGAGAGAAGGAAACAGACATTTTCTTGTCAGAAATGAATACATGTGAAAATTAATGAGACTTAATCAGTTTTTGCACTTTCCATACCCTAAGGTTTTCTTCCTTAAAGATGGGTGGTGGTGTAATCTTACGACCCTCTTTGGGGAAATAAACTTGTATCAGCCGATCTCTTTCATTCCATGTTGCTTTTCTTAGGGTTCCACTGGGCTCTCTCACAACAATGAATCTTTCCTTTGGAATAATGTATGAGAATGAGAAACAAAGGTTCCAACAGTAAGAAAGACAAATAACACAGTACCTCTGTATACACACAAAAAGATCAGAAATTGCATTAATAGATGAGAAAATTACTAAGAAATTACAGTACATCAAAAAAAAAAAAATTGGCTTATTCGGGTTTTTAACCCAAGAACAACAGGAACGTTCATAAATTACTTTTAAAATCAATGTAAAATGAAACACAGATTCGCTAAATGTCCTTTTCTTACTCGATGCGGGACGTTAAAGTTGATGTCAGTGAAGACATATTTAGCAGTGTCCATGCCTTCTAGCATCTGATCTTCATAGAGCACATCATTTATGGGTTTCCTCTCAGGCAGGACCGGTGGCATCTTCAGCAGATGTTTTGCCTGTTCCTCTGCCTTACGCACTGCCTGCTCAGCAGCATAACACATAAACCCAATTAAGACCACAGTTTTTCTAGCAGAATAACTGTATCTGATGTTATTCCCAAATGCCCTACTGAATCTCTTTCCATTTCATCAGGTATCTCATCCCCTCATTAACCCTATTGTATCATATAACCATCTCACAAATTCCATCCCATCATGAATCCTGACCTATCATGAGAAATCTCACCTCTTCTAATTCGGTGTCTGTCACAAGCTTGTATTTAGGTGGCGTTAGCTGCTGTCTTATGGGTCGGAACACTTTCTTCAGGTCCAGACCTGTGATTTTGGTCAGAATGTCTTGAACCTCTGTATCTGTGAACTGAGCTTTAGGTGCATCCACAAAGCCTGGAAGAAGAAGGGACAATCCATCAATCAATCAATCAATCAATCAATCACTGACTTACTGAATGAATGAACACTGATTAATTGAATGAAGCTT
The DNA here is from genome assembly GCF_001515605.1 of Sinocyclocheilus anshuiensis. NCBI lineage: Eukaryota > Metazoa > Chordata > Actinopteri > Cypriniformes > Cyprinidae > Sinocyclocheilus > Sinocyclocheilus anshuiensis. Next base: position 179,763 of record NW_015548249.1, read on the forward strand.
AACTTAAGAGTTGTTATCGCATAGAAATACAATGGTACTTTGAAATATACCACATTACTTATATACTTAATTATCATATACAGCTCAGTATTTACATGAGTAAAAAAATTCCAAATAAGAATAACAGCATCAAAGTATAAAACACGGTAAATTACTGTGGTAGCAAAATGGTCATCGACTGTACTTTTTCGTTAAGCATGAGTTTCGTTTCAGTGTTCTAATGACTTTAAAGCCATTTTATATTTAGTAGCCACATGAGACATTAAAACTGCAAAACATTAAACGTGATATACAACACTATTGTGAAGCACAGAACCATTAACGTCTCATTTCCAGTGACTATACTTACTACTGCGTGATGCTGATACACAGAACATTCGCGTAGTTGTCTGCAAACGCGTTTGCACATGATCTACACATTTAACGCAAAAGTAAGACCTTACTAAACACCTTGTGAAACTGGACGCAGCCATGCTGTAAATGATATCACTGCGGCTGTGTATTGAACTTCCTCCTTTCAAAGAACCACAAGGAATGCTGGGAGATGTAGTAAATAACATCCGAGAACAGAGTTGTAAGAGAAAGGGACAGCTTTTTCGCTGTCTACCACCATTTTCATTCAAACAAACAAATTAAATAAAATAAAAAGACTTTGAAATTTACCAACTGAAAACACATGTACGCAAAAAACAACAACAAAACAAAAAACAGCTACCAATGGTAGCTTATAAAATAAAAATTCTCTGTGCATTCCGTCCTATAAAACAACGTTTATTTTGTTGTAACATAGCAATTTCAAAAAATTAATGTTTAATGGTAAATCTGTTGTAGATTAGCGGATAGGCTGTCAATTCAGCTGTGTTGTTTCAAATGCCTGCGTACTAAACTCTCTAAGACTCTCTTCCACTGACAAAGGGCAAAATGTCCCCAAAAAGAAAAATCCACATAAAGGTAACATTTTTAAAGAAAAAAGAATGCACCATATAAAATGTTTTAACATAGGGTAAACGATATACATATTTGTTCCAAATAATTGTTAATCTAATGACAAACTAGGCGAGTGTGATGAACACGATGAGCGCATCCAGGACCTGCTAGGACTGTAAACACAGAGTTTAACAAGTAGCCTATCAAGATTGTCATGCAAATGAAATGGCCATTGATAAGATAGTTTACTGCTTGCTAAATGGCAGCTCTACCTTCATGTAGAAGGGAAAAAATAAGAACAAGAAATGTATTGCTATGTATGTTCCTATATATTGCAATTCTGAATTAAAGACAATAACGTGAACTGTATGTGAATTTGTGGCCAGCCAGTAGATTCATACCTCAAGTGGAAGATCTGAGAAATGTATTCCAAATATGGTTTGTAATTAGACTTTAATTAAAATAAATACAGAAACAAATATCCCAACAAAAAATGAATGCTGAAATGTTTTGTGTTCACCATACATGTTGAAAATATTAGGATTATTAAAGCCCAGCAGTTTTAGCCCAGGTTAAACCTTTTTTGTCGCAAGATGGCGCTACTTCGCCTTTACTAGGCAAAAAAAGCGTATAAATCGGTCAAATCATGTTTATATATAAATCTGGTGATTTGCACAGGTTTTTTCTTTAGGGCAGTGGTTCCCAAACCTGTCCTGGAGGACCCCCTGCCCTGCAAGTTTTGTATGTATCCCTAATCAGACACCCAATTTAGTTATTGCAGTCTCTACTAACGAGCTGATGAGTGGAATCAGGTGTGTTAGATAAGGGAGACATACAAAAGGAGCAGGGCAGGGGGGACTCCAGGACAGGTTTGGGAACCACTGATCTAAATGATACAGTTGGTGTAAGAATTTTTATTGACCACCAGATGGCGGGGTAGAGCACTGTGTCAAAAGCTTCGAAGCATCAACGCAGTTTGTTGTAAAAGCCTCACTGCTTCAAAAGCCTCGTTCGGCACATCCCTACCTAAGAATGCAGACACGATGGCTGGATTGCGTTTACATTACACTGAGATCCGATCACAATGCGTCCTCGACTACCTCTGT
>NW_015548249.1:182899-198473 GCF_001515605.1 Sinocyclocheilus anshuiensis
CTTGCCTCAACACACCTGACTGGAAGTTTCTATGCCTAGTAAGAGCTTGATTAGCTGGTTCAGGTGTGTTTAATTAGGGTTGGAGCTAAACTCTGCAGGACACCGGCCCTCCAGGACCGAGTTTGGACAGCCCTGGGTTAGGCAATAGGAAATATCCTAAACCTGATTTAAAGTCTATGGAGATGTCCTCACAAATATAGTAAAACAAATATTTATTAGACCCAAACATTTGCACATAAAGCATGTATTGGTAGACCTACAGTTGGTGAACCTGTATACAGGTCTGCACGAGATTATAATATTTTACTCAGTAGATGGCGCCAGAGGTTTACAGTTATCCGTGGATTAATACAGCTGCGCATCCACGCATGAACTTGACATCTAAAACAGACAAAATAATAATAATAATAATAATAATAATAATAAAGTTAGATATTTATTTATGTTCTTTATTTGTGTATTTATTTATTTTTTACAATAACATGGTCAAATATTTCCTTGATGAAATAATTAAATACATAATTAAATACACTGGGATTCAGCAAGATACATTATCAGCTTAGGTGTTATGCCCGGATTCCGAAGTCAAAGCAATTGTTATCAATCAATGTTCTTATTTTTTGTATATGCTGATGCTTGCTTTTAATAAACTCTTGATAAACTGCTATGATGCTGACATTTATCATTAATCAAATATAGCCTATGGTAATTGAAAAATAGCACCACATATTACATTTTAAAATCTGCTAGGCTATCTGTTGGGTTTGTCTGTTTGTGTTGTCTATCCACTTTTGGCAAGGGTTCCTGTGATCACCATCTATCTCATGTGAACAGCTATGAGTTTTTAGGTAAAACTTATTATTTGTTATAATTGTTTAAATATAGGCTATGTCCTATGTATGTATGTATGTATGTATGTTTTTTTATGTCAATCACTTGACATCAGACCCAAAGAACTGTGGGATCCTGAGTGTTTAGAAAGTCTGTATGTCCCTCTAAAGGTGCTCATAGCTGTTTGCATCAGACAGATGGTGATCACCACTAGCAGACTAATTTAGTGATCTCACTATTTACAATAATCTACAATAAATGCAATGCTAGTCTAATAGCTGAGCTATGATACTATCTCCCTTTTCATTACTACTGTTGTTGACCAAGGTCAGATCAGGGTGATTGTGTGTGTGGGTGTGTGTGTACTAGTTTGACTGTACTTGTGAAACCTGTTAAACACAGACTAGAGAGCCAGACCTCACTAGTTAAAATGGCTTATAAATTGGGCAAATCACGTTTGTATTTATAAGTCTACATTTCTATGAAGGTTATGTTTAGGGGTAGGGATCAGGATAGGCTGTAGAAAATATTAACTTGATATAAAAACAATGGAAGTTTATGAGGTGTCCTCAGTAATATAGTGAAACAAACAAGTGTGTGTGTGTGTGTGTGTGTGTGTGAGTGTGATTGTGTACCTGGTAATCACTACGTTATGACTAATATGTCCCCACAAGTATCGTAATACCAGTAAATTTTGACCTTGTGGAGACATTTTTTGGTCCCCATGAGGAAAACAGCTTATAAATCATACAGAATTAAGTGTTTTAAAAATCTGAAGCAGCAGAAGGGTTTTCTGTAAGGGTAGGTTTAGGGGTAGGGTTTGGGTTAGCCCTAAACTCACCCCTCACCAAAACCTGCTGATATCAGTTGATTTAAAACAAAATGTCCTTTGACCCATTTATGATTTTTTTTTTAATAATGATGTCCACTTTATTTTAATGTAACTACAAACATAACCCTGACCATAAACAATCCACTAAAAGAAAACATATTGCATTAATAAAATAAAAAAATGTACCTGAATATCATCAAAAGGGGCTTTTGTCTGTGAAATATGTTGTCGCCAAACTAAGCAAAAGACTGTGGTATTTCTAATTAGTTGTGTATAAACATGAGAAGTCTAAGGAAAGTCAGCTAGCTAAGATAGCTAAGTAATCATGCATGCATGTGTGTGTGTGTGTGCGCGTGAACATGTTAATGGTGGAGGGTATTCACCAGAGGCAAGATTTAGCCTTTCAACAAGCAACAGCTGTCTCCATATTGAACCAGACACACACACACACACACACACACACACACACACCTATAATTGTCAAGCTTCATGCACAGTTATATGATGTGATTATAGAATTTAGGATACTATCTGAGAATGTATTGATGTGTGTATGTGACAAAATGTTATCGAAAAATGAGTTAAATCACACACACACACACACACACACACACACACACACACACACACACACACACACACATATAATTGTCAAGCTTCATGCACAGTTATATGATGTGATTATAGAATTTCGGATACTATCTGAGAATGTATTGATGTGTGTGTGTGACAAAATGTTATCAAAAAATGAGTTAAATCATACATATATAAAAAAAAATTTTTTTATTGTAAAAATTCAAGAAAGTTTTCAGTTAGGGTTAGGGTGTGGGCTAAGGTCAGGCTGTAGTATTTATAACTAGCTGTATATAAAAAAACAATAGAATTCTATGGAATTTCTCCATTTAGAAAGCTAAGTAAACAAGTATGTGTGTGTGTGCGTGTGTCCAGGAAGGTCAGAGCTTGACCTAGGATTGCCTGGCTGCACGGGCAATGTGTGTGATTGTGTTATTACACGTGTATGCACACTTATTGTATATATAGGCTAATTCAGTCTATGCTCGTTTTGGTTTCTTCACGCTAGTCAAAAAAACTGAAGTTTCAGGAAAGAGTCAAATGGAAAGGAGTTTGTTGGTATGTGTGTGTGTGTGTGTGTGTGCTCTCTGAGGCAGCTCTAAGGCTTCAAGGACTTGAGTATTGGTATTTCTCATTTCAATGGGAGGGAGGTAAAGGAGAGATTGGAAAAGGGCACAGTGACACTCATCCTCTATCTCCTTCCCAATAGAATTGCTCTCTTGTTTTCCTTTTCATTATAGTTCTACTTTCATTTTAAGAAAGTGATCTTGCAGTATTTACACATGAACAGTAACATAAACATAGATACTCATAATAGTTATTTGTGTATTTACATTGCAACAAGAACACTTCAAAATAAAGTGTAACCTTAGATTGTGATTCAGAATTTAAACTTTGCTATGGTAAAGATTGTTCATTTCTTTTGATGTGTTACTGAGCCTTATTTATGACAGAAACTTATTAACATAAATATGCTACAGTGTGGGATGTGACAATAGCTGCAAAAAAAAAAAAAACTTTTAGTCAAAACTTGATATAGTGATATTGCTGTTTACTTAACTGACCAGAGATTGCATTTTAAAAAAGACACTTTTAATGAATAACAACATTAATGAAATGCAACAGTAATTTAAAAATAACTGGCAAATGGCAAAAATATGGCAAATGCATGCTGGGTTGCCTTCTGTGCATTTTTTTAAGGACACTTTTCCAGTGCTCTGAAAGCAACAGCTACATTCTTATATCATCTCACTTTCTTTCTTTATTTGTAATACTGTGACAACATTAGAGCATAAAACAACACAATAACATGAAATTTTAAAACAAGATATTCATACTTGTCTGCTTCTGTACTCACTGATGCACAGAGATGGTTTATGGGTTAAATACATGTACATCTCTGCAAATGTCAGATCTGGCAATGTCTGTGTTTACTTCTGGTATAGACAATACCAGAATTGTCTAATGGATTTTCAAATATTTTTTAATTCTTTGCTTTTGCTTTTCCACCACTGACATTATAAATATGGTAGCTGTGAAGAAAGGTTCCTGTGACTGAAACAGAATAATAGAAAGTCACAGTAATTCAGAAACAAGTACTATAATATCTAAATACAAACACTGTTACACTGACACTCAGAGGCAACAGTAGGAAGACTGTAATCACTAAGAACACAATACAGGAATGTTCTTACTATTACAAACACACACGCACACACATAGCAAATGTAGCTGATGAACGAGAGGGACTCTAATTATAGGCCTGATTTGAATGCTTCTCCATTCTTACAGAACAATCAGAAACTGCGCGGAAAAGATGCTTGTTTATGATTGTCAGCTCCAGATATTCTGGAAATGAGCTTACACACAAGAACACAAAAAGGAAAATGATTGTTGTTATGATTAGGTGATATGATTATTAGTGAAGAGCTGCTTCTGAACATACTTTTAACAAAGATACTTCTTATCACAGAAATTGCTCTCTCTTTCACATACACACAACAGCTGGATCCCAGCAGTTCACAGTGACCCTGAAGATAAGCGCAAACTGTACTTCTACTACACAATCTCATACACACAGACACACACAGACTGATAATATAACAGCTGTGTGGAGGAGACCTTCATCTCTTTCTCTCCCTCCCTCAGATCTCTCCTTCTTGCTACTCATGCTGTCTAAAGGATTTTATGAAAAGTAGAGGATTGTTTTCAGTGGCTAAACAACATGCTCTGTCATTTTTTTTTATTTTATATTCTACTCTTTTACATGCTAAAAAAGTGGAATGTGATGAAATGATGACGGATTCAAAAATCTATCCATCCATTTTCCAAACCGCTTATCCTGAGGGTCATGTGGATGCTACCAGTGTCTTGGGCCGTGAGCAGGGAAACACCCTGCGCATGTGTGTAGCACAGACCCAATGAATCGCAGTCATGAGAGGCTGGTTAACACTCACTTTAATGTGGAGAACAGCCTAAACATCCATAACACAGTGACTCCAGCCCAACCCATGCCGACATGCCCATTTCATATGCTGAGTCTCAACATCACATTCCATATACTGGCGCTGGATTGATAGAGAAATATGTTTTGGAATTACTGGTGCAGTAACACAAGAGAAAATGCAGAAATACAGTGTTGTAATACCCAGACCCTGTTTTAAGTCCATCTCAAGTTAAGATAAAAATTTTCACCTTGGTCTTGTCATGGACTTGGTACTAAAAGACTGCAGATACATTTTGTGGTCTGTTTTGACTAGCGCATGTGATCCACTGTGTGCTATCATGTCTCTGGACCGGGGCACACTGTGTGTGCATTCAGTGTGCGTAACACTAATTTGAAATGTTGAAATGTTGTATGAAAATGACATTTTTTAATTTCTTTTTTAAGTTCTTCAGAACATTTCTTTATGAACAAATACAGAATATGAATATATAAATAATTAAAGGCTTTGATAACATACCTGTAAAAATTGAATTTTCAGACAGACCGAGATCAAAAGCTATGTAATAGACTTTAGTTGAGCCAGAAGACTCTGTCAGGGTTATGTTTTGGTTTCTGTTTCTTTGTGTTCGCCCCATACCTTTGTGTCTTTTGACCCAGTTTCCCAGTGTGTTTGATTAATGATCTTGTTCACCTGTTCTGTTAATTATCTTGTTAGTTCTCATTATTTAAGCCCTGATTTCTACTCCATTCTATGTCCGATCTCATCTGTGTTTAGTTGGTTTCCTTGCCTTGTCTGTTGGATTTATCATTTTCTGATTACCATCATCCTTGTGCATTTTGTGTCATCAACGCATGACAGAAGAATGGACCAAAACAGTTTTGCAGTGTTTTCCTTTCTTTTTTTCTTCTTTTTTTTCCACTCCCGTCTTCCTCCAGCATTTCAACTATTATGCCTGGAGCAGGGAGACAGTCTGCTGGAAGACCACACACGGGACTTCATCGATCTAGCATACCAAACGCACTAACCGGACCACACCAGCCTGAGCGAGTGGTCCAAGGCATGCCTTCCAGCGGATGGCCTAAAGGAAGATTTCACTGCATTTGTGGAGTTGGTGCTGGAGAATAATGGACTGCATTTCTCCGTCTGCCCCGCTGAGGAGGACATCTCCAGCCCCACTCCCAACCCAGAGCCCAGCCAGCCGCCTTCCCCGCAATGCATGGAGCGATCTCCTGAGCCCACCACAGACTTGAGAGGCCAGCGCTAGAACCCTCAACTGAGTCAATCATTGCCCCCCAATCCTGAGCCTCGCAACATGCCTGACAAGGTGCATGAGCCGGCATCACTGCATGTGCTTGAGCGAGTACTGGTGGAGATTGACGGCTTGGAGGGAAGCCCCGTCCATACTCCCGCCACTGAGGGTGAGCTACATCTGGCCTCTGGAAATTATTTAGAAGAACTGATGGACATCTTTGTTGATTTAATTGACTGGTTTGGGGAGGTAATACCAAATTCGCCTGAGTCTCCTATGTCTCCTGAGTCTTCACTGATTCCGCCCAGCCCTGAATCTACTGCCTCTCCTGAGCTTCCTGTGTCTCCTGAGTTCCCACCCAGCCTCCCTCTCCTGCCTCCTCTCCTAAACCAGCCAGCTCCTCAGCCCTGTCTCCACTGGTTTTTGGTAGTCCCTCAGCTCACCCTCAGTCAGCACCATCGTGGCGCTTTGGTCCACCTCAGGCCTTCCAGTCTCCAGCTCTGCCTAGGCGTGAGGATATCATCTCCGCCTCCAGCCTTCAAGTCCCAGACTCCAAATTATTAATTACTGCACAACCGAATTAGAATATGACATGCCAAGACACCTCACCCGCATCCCCCACTATGTTCATGAATTCAGGTGTTTCAGTCAGACTTATTGCCACAGGTGTAGGAGATCAAGCACCTAGCCATGCAGTCAGGAGCTCAGTGAATTCAAGTGTGATACTGTGATAGGATGCCATAGTTGCAATAAGTCAGTTTTCAGTGAAATTTCTTCCCTGTTAGATATTCCAAATTCAACTGTAAGTGATATTATTAGAAAGTGGAAGTGTTTAAGAACAGCAGAAACCAGCCACAAAGCAGAGGACCACATAAAGTCACAGAGCAGCGTAACCGAGTGCTGAGGCTCATGGTGTGTAAAATTTGCCAACATTTTGCTGATTCTATAGTTCCAAACTTCCACTGCTATCAATATCAGCACAAAAACTTTGAGGCAGGAGCAGCTGCATGTAAGCACATCACAAAGTACAGTGCCAAGTGTCGGATGGACTGGTGTAAAGCATGCCACCACCATTCTGTAGCAGTGGGAACATGTTCTGTGGAGTGACGAATCTCTGTTTGGCAGTCTGATGGTGAGTCTGGGTTTGGCAGATTCCAGGAGAACATTACCTGTCTGACTGCACTGTGCCAAATGTGAAGTTTGGAGGAGGAGGGATAATGGTATGGCACTGTTTTTTTCTGGTTTTGGGCTAGTCCCTTTACTTCCAGTGAAAGTATATCTTAATGCTTCAGAATACCAAGATATTTTGGACAATGCTATGCTTTCAACTTTGTGGGAACAGTTTGGGGAAAGCATAGAAGAACTTGACTGGCCCACACAGAGCCCTGACCTCCACCCCACTGAACACTTTTGGGATGAACTGGAACAGAGACTGCGAGCCAGGCCTTCTCATCCAACATCAGTGCCTAATCACAAAGGGGAGGGGGGGGGGACCAACTCCATATTAATGTCTATACATTAAAACAACTTAGGATACGTTTGAAGTAGCAGCAAGAGGTACCTCTACTTGTACCTAACAGGCTGTGGATATTGGGAGATACCTGTGGTCATACTGTCATGAACATCAGGACAGCTGGAGCCGTTTTCTCCCATGGGCCGAGTATGCAGACTCTCTGCGTCAAACCACCGTGGGATTAACCCCTTTTCAGTGCATTTTTAGTTACCAACCACCCCTGTTTCCCTGGTCAGGTGAACCTTCAGACTTTCCAGCTATCCACCACTGGTTTCAAGAGAGTGAGAAGGTCTGAAACTCAGATCACATCCACCTGCAGAGCGAAGTTCGGAGACACAAGAGCCAGGCCGAAACTAGAAGGTCATTGACTCCCCAGTACCATCCAGGGCAGAAGGTCTGGCTCTCAACCAGGGACATCCATCTTTGACTGCCCTGCCGTAAGCCGAGTCCCTGCTATGTTGGTCCATTCATCATTCGGAGGCAAATCAACAAAGTCACTTACAGGCTAAACCTTCCTCCCCACTACAGAATTTCACCTTCATTTCACATGTCATTACCAAATCCGTATACTGACTCTCTGATTCCTTTGTTTCCAGGGTCTGGTGCTGATGACGTGCCTTCTCCACCTCCAGTGGATCCTTCAGAGGTGAACATCTACAGACTCAACACCATCCTGGACTCCCGACAATGGGGTGGCTGACTAGAATACCTTGTGGACTGGCAGGGACCCAGAAGACGGGGGGGACACCAACTCCATATTAATGTCTATACATTTAAAACAACTTAGGATACTTTTGGGTCTGGACACTTTCAGTAGTAAATTAAATGTATCTCCTAACAATTCTGCAATTTTTTTTCTTTTTCTGAAAGTCATTAATATTCTCACCACAGTGTCATTTCCACCACCTCTCATATTATAGACCTATATTGTTTAATAGCATTCTTTAGTGAAAATTTCATTTTAACATTTTTGGAATAAAATGGCTGACACCTTTGTCTTATTAATGCAGTTTTGCAGCCAAAGGAGGTGGGAAAACTTCAAATTGCATTTCCCACTTCAAAGCATTCCAGTTATGTTGCTCTGCCAACTTGGAACTCCTCCATTTAAAAATAACATATGGGCCATGAAGTAATGTCCAGTCAGCATCTTGAATATGACACCTCCCACAGAAGTTAGGCTTGATTGATCTGCTCCATTTTACCAGTCAGAGTCTGACCTCAAGCACTGATTTTGTGATAATTTTCGAATATGAGGTGGGACAATTCCAAATTCCTTGTCCTTTCCAGGTACAATGTGATGGGTCCTCTCCAGGTGCAAGATTTTTATCTGCCTAGCTTCAGCTCCAAAGCAAACCCAGTCCTCAAGTTCTCCATGTGCAATCTGTCCTGGGAAAACTGCCGTTGGGCCTTGGTTATATTCGCCATTGCATCCCTACTGTGACACTCTGCGGGGGATGTTTACATCTGGAAAGGATCTCATTCATGGTGCTGGAGGGTTCCACGGCTGACATCATTCTGGGACGCCCATGGTTGTTAGAACATGCCCTGCTCATAAACTGGAACACTAGTGAGATTCAACAATGAGAACTGCTTTTCTAACTGTATAAATATGTTAAAAAGACCACCTTCAAGTTTGTCAAACAGAAATGAACCCCTTCTTCTAGAAATGTTGTTGTGTGCTCCACTTCCATTAAGAGTCTGAACACCTCCAAGCAGCAAGAGATTCCTCCAGAATACTTGGCGTTCCAGGATGTCTTCAGCAAACAACTGGCAACCAAGCTACCACCTCATTAAGGTGTTTCCCGAGAATTCCTCCATCATTTCATCATCGTCTATATTGATAATATCCTTATCTATTCCCAGAACCAGGCCGAACATCGGCACCACGTGATGCAGATCCTCAAGAAACTTCAGCAATACCATCTGTACCTCAAGCTCCACCGTGATACTGTTAACTTCCTTGGCTATGTCATCAACCAACACAGCATCCACATGGACCAGAGGAAGGTACAGGCAGTTGAGACTTAGCTACAACCCACATACATCAAGGAACTGCAATGCTTCTTAGGGTTTGCAAACTTCTACCGGAGGTTCATCAACAACTTCAGTAAAATCTGCTCACCTCTAATCTCCTTGTTAAAACATGGAGCCAAGTCTCTGTCCTGGAACTCCGAAGCTACCATCACTTTCAACCAACTCAAGAAAGCATTCTGTACTGCTCCTACTGTAGGGCATCCCAACCCGGAACTCCCCTCTTTCTCATTGAGGTTGATGCATCCACCACCAGGGTAAGAGCCGTACTATCTCAGCGGCAGGGTGAGACTCCCAAACTCCCTCCACGTGCCTTTTACTCTAGGAAGCTGCCCCGGTGGAGCACAATTATGACATCGGTATCCATGAACTGCTGGCTATCAAACTGGCTTTAGAGAGTGGCGACATTGGCTGGAGGGAGCTAAACATCCCTTTAAAGTCATCACTGACCATCATAGTTAGCCCTATTCAGTGGTCCACTGATGATCAAATCGCTGAAGCCACGCAGTCTGAATCTGCTCCGCCGAGAGGAACTGAGGGATGGATCCATGGAGATCCATGCCTCCTCCACCTCCAGTGGATCCTTCAGAGGTGAACATCTACAGACTCAACACCCTCCTGGACTCCCGACGATGGGGTGGCTGACTAGAATACTTTGTGGACTGGGAGGGGTTCGGCCCAGAAGAAAAGATCTTGGGTTGCCTGTGATGACATCCTGGACCCATCTCTGCTACTCGAATTACATACGAACCACCCAGATCGTCCAGCACCAAGAGGCAGAGGTCGTCCATGTTGTTGTCCGCCGTGGTCATCAGGAGCTACCCGTGGAACCTGCTCACTTTAATTCACCATTGTCTGGTCTCGTTGTTCATTGACACTTTCCTGAATACCTACCTGTATGCACTTACCTGTGCGATCCCTATAACCTTCTTCAGTCATCAATGAATCTGCATCACTCAAGCAAACAGACACCTGAATCCAAACCTGAAAAGGTAAGACTGTTATTATCTGTCATACATTTGCATGCTCTTTGTGGTAGGAGACTCACATATCAAGCGACTAGAACTTGCCATCATGCACGTGAGAATGGCTAAGAAAACAGTAGTAGTTAATAGAAATGTTAGGGTGTTTTTATAGCTAAATATATATCAGTAACATTGGACCATGGTCCTTATCACAAGAGTTTGCAGCTTTCTTAGCTTGTGGTGTACAACATAGTAAATCACCTTACTACCCAGTCACCAGTGATTAAGAAAATGGTCCAAACCCTTGGCACAGATCCTCAGCAAAGACCTTGGTGACTAGATGAAGCGTTGCCACAAATACTTATGGACACACCATGCCAGGTCCAGCTGGGACTAAAATGCAGTTTTAACAAGAAGTTCATTGTGTCAGGGTGAGGTGGATGAGGAATGAGGTAAGGACTCAATAGTGCAGGAGAATGAGCTTTTTATTAATAAAAATAAAACAAAACAAAACAAACAACAAAAACTACCCTGTGGGGGTAAAACAAGCTGGCAAGGCACAGCACGGCAGGAACAGGCAAGACAAGGCAAGGCAGGATCAGGACACAACCGGGGGAACATTCAACTACAAACTAGCACAGGACTGCAAACACAAGGAGAATAAATATGGAGCAAATGAGGAAGGTAACAAGGGAAGAAAGGTGGGGCAAATTAACCAATAATCAGGTAACAAGATGGGTGGGGTAAAGACAATTGACATGAGAGCACATGGCACACAGGAAACAAAGACAAAAGCCATGTGCTCACACAAAACAAAATCACAAGCACATGGCCAGCAAAACAAAATCCCCAGCCATGTGCAAAACAAGACACGAACACGCAGCTAATGAGAACACTCATAAGCTGCGTTCACACAAAACATGACAACATGAAAGCACGCAGTCAAACAAGAACACAAGCTACGTGCCACACAGCACAAGACAACAAGAAAGCACGTAGCTGAACACGGCCCGCGTGATGTAGCAAACACACGTGGACAGGAGAGCGCACGGCCCAAGCGAACTCGAGACCGCACACTCACACAACAAGACAGAACATGGAGCGCGAGTGTCCGAACCCCGACATGAAAACCAAAACTTGAACAAGACATGAATGCCGGGATCCGAACACCACACTCAAACATGAAACAAGGCACGCATACAAGAGAGCGCACGACTCAAGGATACTCGAAGCCGCACGCACATAAAAACAGGACATGACAGGAGTGTCAGGGCTCTGTTACAAAACCATGAATAAACTAGACCGAAGTGACAGAACCCTAACACATTGTGCTTAAGGCCACTGATAAGCCAGTCATCTATTACTGGATAAACGGCAACTCTGCCTCCTTGTTTCAACCTGCTGAACAGACTAAAACTCTTTCTCTTACACCTAATGCTGGTGTGACGTACCTTGATTAATATCACACCATTTTTGTTCGCTTAGGCCAGGGATAGGCAACGCCGGTCCTGGAGTGCCGATCTGCTGCAGAGTTTAGCTCCAACCCTAAAAAAAAGCTCTCCTCCCTGTAGCCTTAATAATCCGTAAGACCTTGATAAGCTTGTTCAGGTGTGTTTGATTAGGGTTGGATCTGCAGGACATCTGGACTCCAGGACTGACGTTGCCTATCCCTGGCTTAGCCCTAAACACACAGCACGATTTTCAGCTGTCCCAGACGAAAACATTGGCATCGTGAAACAATCGTGGCAATTTCTGTGATCGTGGCTCCTAATCGGTGGTCCTGGGTCGTACAGTGAGAGAGGTTCAAAGATGGCCGTTGTCACGGTCTTGCAACCAAAGATAGCCTACGATACAGCATGATCATCGCACAGTGTGTTTGCTGGTATGATCCACATTTACTGACCAATCAATAAAAATGCGACATGAAATCAACGCAACATGGCGCTAAAACATAAAACTGCCTACATCAAGCTCTTATTCCTTTCTTATCCCTTTTTTCAGCAAACATAAAAAATACAACTGCTAAAGTGTGATTTATCATGCTCTTTTTGTTTACCACTGATGACGTTTTATTCTACTATAGTAACGAAATTGATGAAGTGATGGGTTTGTTGAAACCACATCTGCCTTGGCAAGGTTGAGTTGAAGGTAATGGTCCTTCATCCAGCAAAAAATGTCTGTTAGACAAGCTGAGATGCGAGCAGCTATCGTTGGATCATCACGATTGAATGAGAGGTAGAGTTGAGTGTCATCAGCATAGCAGTGATATGAAAAGCCATGTTTCTGAATGACAGAACAGCTATCGTTGGATCATCAAGATTGAATGAGAGGTAGAGTTGAGTGCCATAAGCATAGCAGTGATATGAAAAGCCATGTTTCTGAATGACAGAACCTAGTGATGCCATGTAGACAGAGAAGAGAAGTGGTCCAAGAACTGAGCCCTGAGGCACCCCAGTAGCGAGATGTTGCGACTCGGACACCTCACCCCTCCAAGTTACCTTGAAGGACCTATCTGAGAGGTAAGACTCAGACTACTGGAGTGTGGTTCCTGAGATGCCCTTTTCCAATAGGGTTAAGAGGAGGATCTGGTATTTAACTGTATCAAAAGCAGCGGACAGATCCAGCAAGATAAGTAATGAAGATTTGGAAGCCGCTCTCGCCAGTCTTAGGGCTTCAACAATTGAGAGCAAGGCAGTCTCGGTTGAATGTACACTTTTGAAGCCAGACTGGTTGCTGTACAGGAGGTTTTTCTGTGTGAGAAAGGCAGAGACTTGGTCTTGGATTCACCAGGCCCCATCGTCATTTCCTCACAACGCTCACTCTCAACTGATTACTGAATCACCCTGTTCCGCATCATCTCACCATTAAGCCACAGGATTTAAGCAAACACCTCTTACCCATTCATTGTCTGGTCTCACTTATAACTTTGGACTACCTAACTGCTCTACTTACCTTCAAGTAATATTCTCTTGCATTCTCCGTGTGATCCTCCCTGAAGTCTCCCTGCTCCTTCATCTCCCTGGATTCTCTGTTTCCCTGTCTGTCACCGTTGTGTACAGACCACAACCAGTCAAGAGGAGTGTGCTCCATGAACCATCACAGACTCATGATCTCCAACCAGCCTGGTAACACAGAGGGACTCTGTTATTCCTCAGTCACAATATCATCTTTGACAATATCGTTCTACTTTTCAGTTCTGTGCTCATTGCTGCATTTTTGCGATAAACAATCTGTGTTAACCAATAACTTGTGTCTTGAGTCTGGAATTCCATTATATAAAGTAAAAGTTGTGTCCTCTATCCCGTTATATAGTGCATTGTTTCAGGTGTCCAAAAACATAGTCCCATAATCAGTGGCTGTGCATTTCACACCTAGGCCTATAGAAACATAAATATTACACAGAAATGCAGTATAACAGGGCATTGCATCACAGACAGGTATCTCATGTAGCGAGAATGAATGCTATTACTAAAGCAAGAAACCCAATTAACACAATTCAACAAGTTGCCGCAGCTGCGCAATGCACATCATCTCTAGCTGAAGCATTAACCTAACAAAATGACACAAATATAGTCCACCCGATATTCTTACAGACATTTATTAACTCCAACGTATTTATACCTTACAGATAACATGGGTAGAAAACAAATAAGGCGATTACATGTGTTTTAACGTTGACCTAACAATTTAACATACTCTTACTGCTTTTCGTCTTCACGAGTTTCCCCGCCACTCTACCAGCGCACTGCGGGAGGAAAATACTAGTTAGCACAGCTTTACTGGGAAAGCGAGCAAGTAACATTAAAATAATTCATACAAGACGATGAAGAAAAGTGTAAATGTGTTTTAACGTACTCCTATGACTCTCTTCAGGACGAGTCTCCACGCTGGTCTACCTCTGCCAGCAGCGCTGCGGCCGGAGGAAAAGACTGGTTAATACAGCTCGACTCGGGAAACTGAGATATTCTTACACAAACTTAAACCTGGCTTTATATCTTGCAAATAACATCAGAATACAATGCATAAAGCGATAAAAAAAAATACAAAATAAAATGTAACCTACCATACTCTAGTGTTTTTTTCATCTTCACGAGTCTTTCACAGAGCCAGTGCCGAGGAGGTGTGTGGTTGTAATTCGCGGTCATTTAGTAGGGGAGAGCAGGGCACAAAGTAACACTTTTTGACTTAATCCACATGGTAAATCCACATGGGGTTCAGAATATATTTTTTTTATCCACAGTAATTTTGCACTTGTCTAGTACAAATATGTCGCTTTGTTTCATAATTACAGTATATACGGTTTTCTTTATTTACCCTCAAAAAATGGAAGTGAAATGTGACAACATGCCCCGTAGGTGGGGTACATTGTAACATCTGAGGGGCACATTGTAACATGACCATATGACAGCTTAAAATGTTATCTTATCGAATAAAAAAAATATACAAGACAAACTAAAATATTTTGTTAATAAAATAAAATCATTATTTTTTTCAAATAAAATAATGGCGTTTTTTAAGAATTAAAAATAATCTGATTTTGGAGTTTGACAATGAACACATTGCAACCATGCTTGGGACGGCCCATATAAACGAGCAAAAATGCTTTACATGTCTTGAAATAATCATTTCTAAACATTAAACATTGACTGTCAGTCTTTATTCACCTGTTTCTCGTTGTTTCTCATTAAAATTAATTAAAGTAAATAGTGTAAATTACATCGCTAATGTCATAGAATAGCACATTGTAATTTTTGGTTCAATCGGACTGAATTCCTTCCGATTGATGAATCTGAATGTCGTGTTTACATAAATGCTAAAGAAAGTGATTGGGTTGATGTGCGTGTTTATATGTCACAAGCTTCAAATCGGAATTGAGTTTTTTTTACATGTGCACACTGCACAAATACAGAGTTTCTCACTCTTTGCACATAATAACCACTCTCCTACACAATTTATTTATTTGTTTTTAACAGCAGAATTAATATTGATTAATTTATGGATAAATATACATATAAACCACTGTGCCGTGCTGCTCATATTTATCACAGAGTAAAAATGCCCCTCCCCGCGACCAAAACGGCATCTCAACCGATTTGAATCGTCACATATTTTAATCGATTTTCGACAGGCTCG
>NW_015548249.1:199164-199549 GCF_001515605.1 Sinocyclocheilus anshuiensis
CGTTTTTTAAGAATTAAAAATAATCTGATTTTGGAGTTTGACAATGAACACATTGCAACCATGCTTCGGTCGGCCCACATAAACAAGCCACAATGCTTTACATTTCTTGAAATAATCATTTCTAAACATTAAACATTGACTGTCAGTCTTTATTCACCTGTTTCTCGTTGTTTCTCTTTAAAATTCGTGAAATAAATAGTGTAAATTACATCGCTAATGCCATAGAATAGCACATTGTAACGCAGTGTTACAACGTGCCCCATCTGCTCAACTGTAATATATTACTCATTACTAGTTACTCCTTTCAAAATAATATTGTTACTTTACTTATTACTTTCTGGCAACAGTAATTAGTTACACTACTAGTTACATTACTTTTTCTTCA
>NW_015548249.1:199793-202637 GCF_001515605.1 Sinocyclocheilus anshuiensis
ATGATTACAAACTCTCAATAGTGATTGATAGTGACATTCAAGTAGAAGTGTTGTATTAATGTCATTAATTGTCATGTGTAGCTTGAAGCTTTCATTATATATTTTATCAAATTACATAAGTTTGTAAGAAAGGGTTAGGGCTAGGTTATAGCAAGGCCGTAACCATGTCTTGAACACTGGGGGGGACTAAGTGTGTGTATATATATATATATATATATATATATATAAACTTAAAAATTTTATTTCAAGTAGCTGCCAACCAGGCCCGTAACCAGCTATGAGACCACCGAGGTCCGGACCTCGGTAAATTTTTCATGTTCAAAAATAAAATTTGTTCTTTGAATGACTAATTTGCTGTTAAGCTCCTCATATAAATGCCTGCATGACATGTATAATTCAGTTTAGACAGCTTGCAAGAATGTTTAGCATCCCTGTTATGAAAATGATCGCTGCGAGACACTGGCGGAGTGAAGCTTGAGAGAGTTGTGAGTGAGGGCGCGGGCACAGCCTTCGTGTTGCCAGATCCAGCTAATATAAGCATTTTTGGACTTGTCTTTTCCACTTAATTTAACAATTTAGAAAGTTAATAAAGTAGGAAGTTGCCGTTTAGAATCAGCGATATCTTTGTCTTATCTTATTTGCAAAAGATTGGCAAAAGTTTATTTTTTGTTTTTTGTTTGTTTTAGTATCAATATCTGGCAACACTGCATCGCCGGCACTTAAAGGGATACTCCACCCCAAAATGAAATTTTTTCATTGATCACTTATGATATAAGACAACCCCCATGTCGTTCCAAACCCGTAAAACCCCAAAATGAAAATTTAGTCATTAATCACTTACCCCATGTCGTTCCAAACCAGTAAAATCTTTACAATTTAAGATATTTTACGCTATTACACAAGCAGCGTACGCTCTTCTGTGTTCAGCCGCGACACAAGGATACGTTTTCTACGTGTATTTACGCTTTGATTTTAATGAAAACAGCGCATCCGGGCAGTGCGGCTAACACAGAACAGCATACGCTGCTTGCGTTCAGCGGATATTCTCCAAAATGGCGCTACGGTGATGCGGAGAGACACAGAGGAGATGAATTGTTGAATAAAGTCGTTATTTTTGTTTTCTTTGCGAACAAAAAGTATTCTCGACACTTCATAACATTACGGTTGAACCACTGATGGCAGATGGACTATTCTGACGATGCCTTTCATACTTTTCTGGACCTTGACAGTGTAATTTACTTGGCAGTCAATCGGACAGTCACAAGCCTCCCGGTTTTCATCCAAAATATTTTGAATTGTGTTCCGAAGATGAACGAAGCTTTTAGGGGTTTGGAACAACATGGGGCTAAGTGATTAATGACAAAATTTTCATTTTGGGGTGGAGTATCCCTTTAAACTGAAAGCAATCAAAAAAGCATTACATACCCTTACATTCGGTAAGGGAAACGTAAAAATTATCACGATATTATCTGTCATAAATGTTATCAACACTGTCAAAAACAGTAGCATTTAACACTAGTACACACAGATCTGTAGAACATGTAGGTTGCAGAATGAAATGAAATATGCAAAAACTAGCCATGAAGAAGTCTATGCCATGTCATTCAGTATAGTTAAATCTTCACAAATCATGCCATAAACTTTCATAAGAGCCAGGGGCGGACTTACCCATTAGGCAAAGGTAGGCGACCGCCTTGGGCCCCCAAAAGCCAAGGGCCCCCTAAAATGCTTTTCATATAGGATATGCGCATTAAGTGCGGACATGCGAACGTTTGCTGTTTACGGTGTTTACCACGACAACCGTCCGAGTCTGTGGCGCCTGCAGGTGTACGGCTGCACTGTGAGTACCATGAGCGCTCAGACTGAGATTTGCCCCGCAAACATTTCAGCAGTTATTATAGGTCTGTGTGTCCCGTATTTCTGTCGACTGAACCAGCCATGCCATTAATTATGAATTTATCCGTCTTTTGCATGCCAAAGTCAATTTCTGCATATAAATATTACGCCAAACAGAAGCAGAAAATCGTGCTATATACACTTTCATGAGATCGGGTTAGCCTACAACAATTAATTTGTAGGCTATTTTACAAATGGGAGCGTTGCAGCAAATCCTTTAAATTTTAAGGTATTCAGAACAGAACAACATAAAAATCAGAAAAAGCAGCTATACAATTATAGAACAAAGTTTTACATATATGCCATTATAATTAGTGTTTTATTTTTTAACTGTACAGAATTATAAAATAAAACGCAAATTATAATCGGGCCTTCCATCAATTATAGTGATGAAAAAATGACTCGCCATCTCCTAATTGGATGTGCCTTTAGAGAGAAATGCACGGATTACATAATGAAAGAGTTTATTTTATTAGGAGTCTATTTTCGATTTGAATTATTTCGTTTTTTGTGAGTGCACACAAATAAAACTAGACCCTTTACAGTTTAGAAAGATGTATTACTCTTAGCTTTATGAGTAAAAATGACTGCGTATTTTAAGTTGTTTCCACTGTTAGAAAAAAAATGCAAGTGATCGCATTGGCGCCTCCATGTCCTGCAGAGCTTCAGCTTCCACTCCTCCGCAAACGATTGGATATGCACATTTATATAAGTTAAACATTTAAACTAACATTGTGATATACTTGAACTGTTTTATATATAGATTTTATTTTAGGCAAGTCCTGATGATTTGAGAAGGCTAAATTGATCAAACATAGGCTATAGGCTATGATCAATTCACTGTCTGCCGCTGGCCTTTACTTAAAAAAACAAAATAACTTACATTTAACGAACAGAAAATACTTTTTAGAAATGTTTTTCTAAATTTACTTTATAAAAAAACCAAAC
>NW_015548249.1:202659-213007 GCF_001515605.1 Sinocyclocheilus anshuiensis
CATAGTGTATAGGCTATTATCAATTCCCTGTCTGCCGCTGGCCTTTACTTAAAAAAAAAAAAAAAACGTACATTTAACGAACAGAAAATACTTTTTAGAAATGTTTTTCTAAATTTACTTTATAAAAAAACCAAACTAAATATAATCACTTTTCCATTACATACAAAACTGACCTATTTGAATAGCTGAAACAGTAGCCTAGTATAAGCTTTTTTTGGGAAAAGGGGAAAAAAGACGGGCTAGGGCCTATATTTGAGACCCGTGCAGGGCTTTAATCCACTTCATCCAACGCTGTTTTGTTCTCATCTGTGAGCATACTCTTGATATATGTATTTTACCATTTTGTTGAGTTTAAAACATGTGACACATTCGTTCTGCTCTCACTGATCATTTGGTGTCCCAACACCCCAACCCCAAAAAAAAAACTGTGCGCATGATCAGTTTGATTGATATTTTCAATTCAAAACAGCAAAATTTCATAAAAAGTTGAGTAGTTTGCATCACTAGATAGTCTATTTATTGTAGTTATGTATTGTTGCAATAAACAACTGATACAATGATCCACCCTTAAATATAGTAAAATATCAACAAATTTTGATGCAATAAATAGGGTATGATTTAAAAATAGTCATCCCTCCAAAACAGAGAATACATCTTTCACAAACATCTACATATCTATCTCCTTTAAAGTGTTTATAGTGTATATAATGAGTTGTATTTGTAGGGGTTATTATAACACACTTCTTTAACAAAAATGGAACCTCAAGGTTGATCTAGGAAAATGTGTGCAAATGTATAGGGCCCCATTCCTATATTTTGCCTGGGGCCCCCAATTCACTAAATCTGCCCCTGATAAGAGCACTAGACAAAGTTATTGTAGTTATGTATTGTTGCAATAAACAACTGATACAATGATCCACCCTTAAATATAGTAAAATATCAACAAATTTTGATGCAATAAATAGGGTATGATTTAAAAATAGTCATCCCTCCAAAACAGAGAATACATCGTTCACAAACATCTACATATCTATCTCCTTTAAAGTGTTTATAGTGTATATAATGAGTTGTATTTGTACGGGTTATTATAACACAATTCTTTAACACCAACCCCTATCATCCCCCCTTTTTGTGAGTTTTGTGTTTCTGCTCTTGCCATTCCCGCACAAGGTTGTAGCACTTTCATTCATAAATGTGATCTAATAAAGGAAAAGGGCAAATATCAACCATACTGTTTATATTGCTTGTAATTGCGATGAAGTAAACATCTGTTGAGCATTTTAACATAATGTTTTTAATTGTGTTGAATTAAAAACCAAAAAATGCAGCAGGTCCACCAGACCCCCGAACACTGGCTGAGTAACAAAAATATGAACACCACACAAGGGTTAATTCACACTAAACTTTCATCACTCTCTCTCAAGATGGCCATATTTGAGGAAAAAAAGTCTAGTAGTTTGCATCACTAGATATAGCTGTCGGTCATTTAACATTTCTATCGTAAAACAGTTGACTAATTTTAAATTATTTGCAACTTCCATCTTACCTCACTTTCTTTCAACGTTAAACTGATGCTTCGTGCTGGAATTCGTGCTGTGCTTCTGAAAACAGTAAACCTTGACTACTTTAATTTGATTGGTCATCTCAATTATTTTAACATTGACGAGCGCTGTTAGGGTGCCGAGGCAGACCAGGCTGAAAATGTAACCATTAAACCTTTCTGTCATCTTAAAAAACAGAGCGCTGCCTTATGGAGTACAGCAGATCAGTGCAAGAATTACAAATATTGGGGGGGACAGATTGGCCATTTCTAATTATTGGGGGGGACTTGTCCCCCTCAATGTCTATGGTGGTTACGGCCCTGGGTTACAGGTAGTTAGGTAGGGGTAGGGTTAGGGTTAGGGTTAACCCTAACCCTAGGATAAGGTAGTTAGGTTATAATTAAAAGATTTTGAATTATATAATGTATGCTGATCAGAGGGGTGTGGGTGGGATGTAATGCCAGAGTAAAGTAATGCCACAACTTACACAACAGCATTCAGATCATCTTTTTTCCTGATAAAATCAATATAATGCAATATTTCTATCTGCTGAATGTAAGCTTTTCCATATTCCAAGCTTGCCTGCTGCATTGAAGACATCACATGCATGTGCGAGTCGTGAAAATTATGAAAATAAATCTAGGAATGATTTGATTGTTGGATTTTAAATCAGCGGGGTTGAGGCATCAAAAGTAACTAAGTAACTAAGCTGTTTTGTGGATAGTAACTGTAATATTATTACTGAAATCTTATTAGTAATTAGTAGTTACACTACTAGTTACTGCAAAAAGTAATATTATTACAGTAACTAAGTTACTAGTAACTAGTTACTGCCCAACACTGTTCACTACACTGGAGATAGTGATTGAGGGAATAGTGGTTGATTTCAGACAGTTTTAAAGCAACTACAGTAATGAAATATTTTGACACAAAAAGCAAGAATCCAATAAATACACAATTAAGAAAACAGTGTATCCTTTATGTTATTTATGTGGTCACTTGTATTTTAGATTTATGCTAAATTAAATATTATTTACATTACAGCCCTGTTGCAGAGACAATTACATTTGTGTAAACAATATATTAATTATATTAATAAAATCCATATCGGGTTGTAAATGTTTTTCTTATACAGAATATTTGTCTTGTTTTCCCAATAAAATCAAAACAAATAATAATAATAAAATAAATTTAATCTAGAATTAAGAAAGATTGCATAAGATATTTTGGCTTGTATGTAGAGAATGTAACCTCAATTTCACACACAACACTGTGCAGTATTTAAAAATATTAAGATGGTATTCCATTCCAAACATAGACATCTTGTGTCACTTTATAATGCTATAAATACCAAGTAAATATATTATTGTGTATATTTGATTTTGCAGGTCTTTCTTCTTTTCTTGTGTGCCGGAAGGCACAACAAAAGTATTCAGAAATAACCTCCTTATTGACTCCTTGCTAAATCAATATTGATTGGACGTTTAATTACAGTTTTTTTTTCTACTGCTTACATTTTCAAAACTTTGCCTCTTTTTTTTCAAAACTTTACATACAAATACTAGAATTGCACACACAAAATGCAAAATGCCTCACATCTCTTGCAAAATGAAGCACAGCATTCAAAATATCTCAAAAGCAAACATTTGCAAACACCTTTGCCATAATATCATTTCCTGTTAGATTTTTGTGTGTTACATAGAGAATTGTGTGTTGTATTGCAAAAAGTGTTTTATGAAATTGAAAACTGAGTCAAAGGCCAAGAATTAGTGTATGGTTTTGCAGATTTGGTGTGTGGTTCTGGTGTTTGAGTGTCAGGTTTCAGAAATTGTGTGACATGTAAAGATTTTCTGTGTAAGCAAAACTGTATTATCTTACTTGAGTTTGCAGAGAGACACAAAGCACTATTAAGAAAACAAGTACCCTAGATGACCAGTCAGTTATTTACAACCATATAGAGTATTTACAACAATCATTATTCAAAAATATTTCACTGCTGAATTGGTCTAACTGAATCAAGTATTCCAAAGAGTTGTGTAATAGAGACTTATCAAAGACTGTGATATATGAAGTGAAATAGAGCATCAGTGTGTTGAATAAATGATACATTGGAATAAAGTAACTCAACATAGAGTGTGAGTTGGGTGAGGAATACCTGTGTTCCAAAAAATGGAAGATGAGGCCAGAGCGGAAGCGGCGGTGGGAATGCTTAGACTATATATCTGTTCGTTTTCATTTGGTGCCACTAGTCAAAATCAAGTCAGATTTATTTGTATAGCGCTATTCACAATACACATTGTTTCAAAACAGCTTTACAGAAAATCATGATGTTAATGTTTATAATATCTTAATATGTTCATGCTTTACAGTATAGTTGCATTTAGTAGATTAGAGCTGGTGTGTGTGTGTGTGTATGAGAGAGGGGGCACAATAGAAGGATATGGTCTTTGTGTTGTGGTATCAGCATCAGAATGCACTGCACCATGACGTAACCCACCATTAAAGACTTAAGGCAGGGCATAAACACAACAGTTTAGAAACAAAAAAAATTCTAAAATTATGATGCTTTTTCTGGTTGATACTGAGGTGAGAGGTCACACTTATGTAAATAAACTGTGTGTGTGCTAGCAACACCAGGGTCATGGGTTCAGTTCCCAGGGAACACACATACTAGTAAAATGTAGCTATACCTTGAATGCACTGCATATTGCTTTGATTAAAAGTCTGCCATTTTTGTCTTTATTCAGAAAGAACATTGAAGAGTATGGACAGAAAGCAAAGTGGGGGGACGAGATCATAAAGTACCACGAGCTGGGATTTGAACTCCGGTCATCTAAAGCGCAACCACGCTGCGTGTCAGAGTGCTGCCCATGAGTTTATCAGCTCAAGCTTGGTATACATTTTTACACCAAACTTGAATGTAATGTAAATATGTCAAATAGTGTTATAACCTTTTAAAATACTAATTTAATTATGGTTTTATTTCGGTTTTGGATTCAGTCTATTGGCTTCAGTTTATTTGTAGAATGTGTCTGTTATAAAAGAGAGTGAAAGAATGCACTTTAACCTCAGTGCATGCTTACAACATATTATCTAACATGTTAGTCACTTTAGCTATCGCCAACCATCTAATAAAAAAATCCTACATATTAGGAAGAGGATGGAAATTTGATTATTTTCCATGGTAACTCAGCGAGTGAAATCAGCTATTGTGGCTCTGTGTGTGTAGCTCTCTGTGAGCTCCAGGGTTAGATAATGTGAACTATAATTAAATGCATTACTTAGTGCTGTGTTAGTAGTACTCCCTGATCACATCATCTGATAACAGAACACATAGACCATGTATTGAAGCAGCAAAAGATGGTCACTCAGAACACATACACACAAACATATTACAGAGCAAGGCTAGTTAAAATTTCGAGTCAAACATCCAATTGCTTAAAATCTTGCTTTCTCAGAAGTGGTTTATTGATTTCAACAGCAGTTCAACTCTGTCTTAAATTTAAATCATTTTGTGAATTCTGATTAATTCTGAAAATTCTAATATGATATTTTGGTCATTGTCATAAGATGAGCACAATAACAACAACAACAACAAAAAAAAAAAGGACAAATGAGCTCTATTAAGAAAATAACAGGCATGAACCCAAAGTGGAGTAGTCATACGTGACAGGCATATATAAAGATGAAGTCGAGGAACAATGGCAATGGTGAGTCAAATCTCCCGCCTTAATGCGTCTCATATCGAACATGACACACGGAAAAAGAATGCCAAAGGTAGTTGCCGAGAGGCTAAACATGAGTCAGGGGTTGTCAAACAAATTATCGCCTCTTCATCAGTCCAGAATCGAAAAGTTCAATGTACAATCAAAGTCAAGCCAAATGATCTACTGTCAGCATGCATAATTGCGTATATATACAGTTCTATGTGCCACATAAATGGTGACCGCTGGATAGCTACATCACATTGAACTTGTATTTGAATGATGCCCTGTTTTGTGACAAGATTTGATTCCCATCAGTCTCACTGGTCTTCTAAATAATGAATTTACTACACCTTTCATTTGGTAAATCCATAGCTATTGCTTTGTAGTTTATATGTAAACATAGTGTATAAAATGCTGCTAATATGCAAATAAATTATAATGCAGTATTGATAAAAATAAATTACTTCAGCTGCTTAGACAAATAAATAAATAAATAAATACATATTTATCAAAATATGCATGCTTTGAGACAAAAAAAAAAAAACATACTCTGCCTTAGGTGGCCCAGCTAACCCTGAAACTTATCAAACTATCTGTAAGCTCTTTTGAGCTCTGAGCAAATCTACCTCTCCTCTACGGGTAACACTCTCCAATCTTTACCCACACAACCTGCAGCATTAAAAAAGTCCTAGCAAAACATAACATACCTCTTGCTTCTGTTCTGTGTCCATCCATATCACCTTCCCAATTATTTTAAATCTCTATGATGACATTTAGTATGTTTATACTGATACTTTGGATATTATTGTAGCTAATGGCTTTTGGTGTAGCCATGATGGGATCTGCATGCATCTGTGCTGCCTGATTTCCTTGAGATAGTTAATGCCGTTGGAGTGTTTAGTTACCTGTGCGAAGCATGCAGATTAAGCCAGGTGCTGGTGAGTCTGGTTACCAGAGCATCAATCAGCACTTCATGGGTAGTGCACTAAAATCCTGGAAGAAGATTGAAACGGTAAGTGCTGTGTGTGTGATTAAACCAAAATTTTGATTGTGTCTCAAAACCTAGGGTGCTTGATAGCTATCTTAATAGCTTTTTGTGAAGCCTGTGAATGTGAAGCCTGTGTCAAAAGACAGGGTGTTAAAACCATTTGAATTAACTACTGTAAAAACTATAGTATATTGATCATTGATGCATTATGGGAATTTGTAGATACTAAGATACATTAACCATTATGAGAACTGTGGTAGAAACAAATAATTTCTGAGGACGTCTAGAGCATAATCTATGGATTACCACCTTGTACGGTAATTACAGTAACTTTAACTTGAAGTAAACGTAGCAAGACAGCAAGTCAGCTCACTGGATTTTGAGATACGGCTCTCATATTTGTGTGAAAGTATCTACTCACATTCATAGGAAAACACTCATGTAAAAATTTCAAAAGCATTATAAAGCTCAAGTCATTTAGAATCTAGCTAATTAGTTTATCTACAAAACTGCAGTTATGTTATGTAGATACAATTATTTAAAATAAAGAAGAGGTCCAAACATGGCCCACATAAACACACACACTGAAAACTGTTGCAGTGACACTGACCTTGGCTTAGGATTTCCCTTTTTTAAGTTTTAAGTTATTAGGAGAAACCTCTGTGAGTCTTTTTAAAGCCTAAAACAAATGTAATTAAACCTTTATACTTTGCCCTACTGCAAGAAAAAAAGTTTGTGCCTAGTCTGTTCCTGATTATCCCTGATATTAACGTGCACATAGACACACACACCCAATATAATTCCAAATTCCAGTAACACACTCAGATACAATTGCTAAGATGCTAGTTCATACACCGAACTGAAAACTCCTCACAGAGAGCAGTTTGCTTTGTATGCACACACACACACACACACACACACACACACACACACACGCATACAGACATGAATAGTGAAAGTCTATCCATGTCCACGTCTGACAGAGGGGCGGTAGAGGTTGGCGGCACATTGCGGGTTTATTGAATTAATTACGATAAGGATCAGAGTTTTAAACAGGGGGGTGAGACACTGGCTGGAAAGACATTGGAACCCTTCAAGCGATCTCTCTCTCTCTTTCTTTGTCGGAGCGCATGATTGGATTGGTAGTGTCAGGGTTGAACTGTGTGTGACAGTAACTAACTCCATAAGGTAAGCTGAGGGTTGAGTTCGGTCAGCCGCACAACTTGTGCACTCGCTACATGCAAAAAATTAGTCCTGCATACTGAACAAATAAGGGACTGGGCTGCCCCAGCCTTATGTGAGAGAGGCAGAGATGGCAGGGGGTGAGCTTTGGAAAGGTTGAAGGGGTCAGCGCAGATACAGTTACCACATCTGAAATAAGGAAGGTCATTCTGCTGTGACACCCTTCACACACAGCGCATGGGGGTCAATGTGTGTGTGTTTTGTGTGTGTGTGTGTGTAAGGAATTACTGATGACGGGTCATTATTGAAAAATAATGCACACCCAAAGAGTCTTTGCATCTCTCAGCAGTGTTCAGCAGCCACGCCCCTATTAATAGAGAAACTGTAAATGTATCTTCTTCAAGAACAGCATGGTTACCATCTCCATTTCAGCAATGTTATTTAGCTTTTCACTTGTAAACTATATTACCCTAAAAGTCAATTGCAGGACAGCACTGGCCATATGTTGGTCAAATTTATTTGCTTGGTCAGTGTCTTTGTTAATTTTGGTTCTTTTGTGGTTTTAGGTTGTAAGGACCTGAACTATTTTAACCTTAACTTAAATAATTTGGCACAGTGATTTGGAACTGTAATGCGTTCCAAACAGACCTAGAAGTAATTCATAGCTGTGCATTTCCTGGAAGGTGACTGCACACCTTTGAATATTCGTCCTCCAATTAGAATTGAGCATTTTGCTGTCACGTTCAAGGCAGGAGAACATAATCAGTAACCATAGGAACAAACAAAGTACTAATCAGAAACCATAGAAACCCTAGAGCACAGCCAGTGCAAAGGCCCACGGTGGAACCAGTGGAAGAAAGAGCCAGAGTGGAGTCAAGACCCTGCCCAACTAAGTGGAGCCAGGAGTGGTGGAAACCCAGGCAGAGCCAAAAAGATGGAACCCTGGGGTAACAACGGAGGCCTGGTGGGCCGAGTTGGAGGCACAAACTTGTGGAACCGAGGTGGAAATGGGGGCTCAGCAGGCTAGGGTGGAGCCGGTGGGACTGAGGACCAAGGCTGAGCTGGAGGGACAGAGAAACCCAGTGGAACCAGAGGGATGGAGGGAAGAGGCACAGACAGAGAACTGGAAGACTACGGTGGAGGCAGGTTGATGACTTTGGAGAAAGGGAGCCCAGTGGAGTCCAAGGACTGATGGATCCCGGTGGAGCCAAAGGAACGTGGAGCCAAGGAGCAGCTGAAGTTTCAGAGGGCCTGAGGTGAAGTCCAGGGCTTGGAGGGCTGAGGTGGAGACACAGGATTGACACCTCAGGATCTGGAAGCGCCAGGCAACTCAAAGCGGCTAGATGGAGGCACTGACAGAAGAGCTGAGGGGCTGAAGGGATCCAGTGGAGGTGGGGCTAGAGAACTGTCTGGATTTAGCAAAGGAGGTGGGAGAGGGAGGCTGGGTTGGAGTATTTCAACCGAAGGAGACTTTGTACTGGTTGACAAAGGAGATTCAGGGCTGGACAGAACCAGCAGAGACACAAGAGATTTAGAGCTGCGCAGAACCAGTTGTGAAGGAAGGTTTTGGGGAATTAGCTCTTCCAAATCCTCATAATAATCTGCAGAGAGCAGACACAATGTACCGTCAGCAGCGGGAGTATGGCCGGGGCTCCAATTCATTCCCTTTAACTCCATGAAGATACCCTCTATAATGTAGGATGTTGCTGGCTCACGCACATGGTCAGACACTCCGTTGAGCTCAGGCTCTGGGGCAGTGAAGGCCACAGGCATTGGTTCTGCCACTGACATTGAGGTGGGCCCGGCTCTGTGTCTGCAGTGGGCTCTGGCAGGATGTCCATGATGGGCTTGTAGGACAGCCGGCTGGGCTCTGGGGCTGGAATGGGGCTGGCTCCTCAGTGAGGCTGATGATGAGAGGGGAGTTGTTGTTAGCCAGCATCTACTCCACAAAAGAGGACCACTCACGGACAGGTGTGCCTTGGATCACTCAGTGAGGCTGGTGTGGAAAAATATACAGAGTGAGCAGTCTAGGTAGTGGGTGAGACACAGAAGTTTTAAAAAGTCAATTTTTGGTCAAGTATTTTGTCACATTCAAGGCAAAGTTGAGCAAAGGAAGAGATTTGCAGCAGTCTTCTAATCAAACAAAACACAATAATCCAGGAATGATAGAAATCACAGAACAGTGTAACCCCTTGCATTACCTAAACAAGACAATGGACAGAGCCAAACACAGGACTTAAATATGTGGGGAATAATGAGGAGTGAAAGAGAACATAATCAGTAACAAAATAAACAAACAAGAAGTAATCAGAAACCATAGAAAAAGAAACAGTAACTAAAAGAAATGGAGCATAATATCAAAATAAGAGTCATGACACTGAAGCTGAAGTAATGATGTTGAAAATTAAGATGTGCATCACAGGAATAAATTACATTTTAAAATGTATAACAATAGAAAACAGTTATTTTAAATCGTATTAATACTATTTCACATTTATTTTTGTACTGTATTTTTGAGCACACAAATGCAGCCTTGGTCTTTGGTGAGCACAAGAGACTTCATTAAAAATGTTTAAAAATCATAATTGTTCCAAAATTTTGACAAGTGTATATACATATACATATACATATACATATACATATACGTGTGTGTTTCATGCCTGCATTGTTTGCATTATTGTTCGAGTTATTAAAATAATGTAGTATTTAATATATTTTTATTATATAAGAATTATTAGAATAAATGTAACACATTGAGGAACGTAAGAACGAATAAATGAAGAAACTGGTGTGTTAGATTTCTGTTGAATAGGCATTATAGTTTGAGACCCCAAAGGCGGGAATGGTTTTGATGAATGCAAATGCAAAAAGTTCACATTTGTGAGTATATGTGTGTGTGTGTGTGTGTGTGTGTGTGTGCATGTTTATGT
>NW_015548249.1:213126-228016 GCF_001515605.1 Sinocyclocheilus anshuiensis
TGTGTGTGTGTGTGTGTGTGTGTGTGTGTGTGTGTGTGTGTGCAGGTTTGGCCATGCTTGTGAGGGCCACATTTTTGTAAGCTACACTGCTATATAGAAGTGTAGCTTACGAAAATATATATGTATATACAGTATATATACATGTATACAAAAGTAATGTCTAATTACAAAGTAACTTAACATATTAATTAACATTGTTCTCTACTGTTATTCTGTACGCAAATTTTCAAAATGTCTTCATAAATAAAATGCAAATGTTGGGCAAAAATTGTGAGGACATTTAAAGTGCATGGTTCTCAGTATTTGAAAGCCATTGTCATGTGAGGTCCTCACTATACCTTCTGATGTGTGTGTGTGTGTTGCACTGTGATTTGCAATCTAAATGAATCGTCACATTTTTTTTATTTTATAACAATCTTATTTATATATTATTTATTAGAATCAATCTGGCTTCATTAGGTTACACCAACAAAAATAAATTTTAGGGTCAGATTGGGTTGCTTCTTAAGGCAACAACTTCACACTTTCACTTTTTACAGTGTGGTGAATCTGTGTGTTATATGGCCATTTGACTTTTAATGATGTTTGAATGCTAGGATCATAATTTCTCATCTTAGTTAACTAAAAACACCCTAAAGTATTTCAGATTCTCATCTGATCTCTAATCTCTCCCTGTGTGTATATGTGTGTGTGGTAAGGCTAAGTGTGAACAGATGTACCACAATATTTTCTCAGTAAGGGAGAATCACAGTGCGACAATAACCTACAGCTGAAACAGCGTACTGTCCTGCAAACACACGCACACAAATACACACAAACATTCTCAAACCCACACCCACATGAGCTCAAAAATACTGAACATTCTTAAATGCATATACACACACTTTGTCATAACAGTGTGTCTAGGCATCATATTAATACAGTGTGAAAGTAAATAGCTTCAGTGTACAACAGAAAACAAAACAAAACAAAACAAAACAAAAAAACTCATCAAATCAATCACTTACTGAGCACAGAGATATTATCCATGTAAAAATATTCAGAGTAAAATATTTGCTATATAAAGAAAGATTCTGGTCCTTGATTATGACTGGCTGATCTGGATTTGAGGCTGCTGTAAAATACTATATAAACATATACTTATGACTTCAATATTACTGCAAAACTGTGTCTGTGTATTTCTTTGCAACTATTCTGCTAAACATTGATAAAGACCTATATTGCTTGACAGAAGGATTATTATTCAATACATAGTTTATAAAAGCAATAAACCTGCGACCAGTCTAACAATGCCCCTTAGCTGCTCTAAAATTACTGTAAACCACAGCTTCTTGGTGTATATTGCTTTATTTCAGATTAGAACCTTAAATCATGTAAACTGTGGTCAAACATTGACACTTTACTGTAAAGTGATGGTATTATACATATTATGCTAATAAAGTGAATCACCATATATCAATGGTTAATTACACAGAACTCCAAAATAATAACATTAACAAGATATTATTCATTACTATTAGTTACACTTTTTATATCTATCTATATTATTGTTTCATTTGCTTTGCAAGTTTTCCTCTCTTGTTTTCATCCACCTATGAATTTGCATTTGTACATTTATTTCTAAGTATGGGTCACTTGAATGCCTTAAAATATTTCTTTTATGTCCTTTTTAGGAGTGTTATTGAGGTCTGCGTTGAAAATCCACTAAGCCTTTTTGTATATTTTGTATTTACGTTCAGCCTTTTGAAACTTTAAACATTACAGTTTATGGTCCATAAAAGTTTCTCTCCATTCTTTCAAGACAAATGAGGGTGTTCTGGTGTTTTTATTTTGTTATCAGATAGGCAGGTTTACTTGCCTTCCGTTAACATAAACAGGCCTATAATAACTGTTGCTGTGATCCTCTAATTAAACACTGTGATCATTAAAAGATCATCTTTTACACTAATTAGTTACCAGCTCACATCGGAACCTGTATCAGATGGCCAGCATGAAAGAGGGATTACAATCAGCGGCTACGGTTGTTGCTGTGAAAGCTATTTTACTATGACACCTCAACACAGCCTCTTAGAACTACACAGCTCAGCAGGATCATATTCACAAACAATCACCGCACACACACATACCAATTCGCAATTCTCACTCTTCACCAAGTCCGGCAGACATTGAGCTTCATCAGGGCTCACACCTGCTGTGACAGGCATATTAAGACATTGTTCTCTCTCCTACACATGCACACACATACATACACACCTTTTTTCACAGGGTGCTCAATATTTTTAACAGTTGCATTATTAAAGTAATTGTTCCTTGTATGATTGATGATTCAGGAATAAACCTGCTCTTTCCTTGCCCCTTTAGTTTCACTGCACTTTTTCACAAGAATATGATTCTCTCACGAATACCAGCATAAAAGTTTCTGTCCTCTAACTGAACCAGGACCTTTTATCCTCAAATTGCTCTGTGTCTTTTTTTTTTTTTTCCCCTATGTAGCTGTAACAGACAACTAACAAATACTCGTTAGTTACGACTACATGCACAGTCTAATTAGTGGTGTGCTCCAAGGGTTTGTGTTGGGTTAATAATGGTTTGTTGATTAATCCTGCTAAGTGATAACAGAGTAAGTTTTAAATCTTTCAAACACATTCTTTCTGTCTCTCTGTACTTCTGGATTAGAGTAAGTAACTCTGAAAGCTTTTCTCAGATCTCTGCCAGCTGTGATATCCCACTGCCACACTGTCCTATATACACACATGGCCAAACGAGAGCATGCAGTCACACACACATCTGAATAAGCACTGCAGATAAAGAGCATAGGGGGTGTCATCTGTCTCTCTGCTCTGTGTTATTATTATTAGTGAAGCTTGTAGGGCAAGTAAATCTTTAACCCTAACTATTAAACTATGGTGCTGTGGGTATAAATTATACTTCAAACTGGGCGGCATGTTGAATAGAGGTATGCTATTAATTTCAGACTGACAGTTCTCACCTGGCAGACAATTAAACAATAAAAAAAAAAACATATACTAACACTGAAGGAACCACTCGAGCCATATCTGGGGACCAGAATATCAAAGAGAGTGGAAGTGCGCTTTCTTAATATGGCCCAGTAATTTTCTACACCCTAGCAATCACAACATGTTAAATAAACACTCAGTATCTATAGAGAGCAACAGTCGGGTTCTGGAAGTAAAAATTCCATTCATTTTCCCATTGGGAAATTGATTTTTAAAGATAACTTAAAAACATTTAAAGTCAGATATACAAGCTCTGAGGTTGTTAATCAATGGTACTGTATATGCTTCTGTTGAAACAATAAGTTCACATTATTTCAACCTATTTTCAAAGAGCAGTGGAATTCTTGGTGAAAATCTATATTACCCATGATTCTGCAAAGAGTTCCACCAATCATAGAGTTGCGGCAAGCAAATCAGGCCAAAAAATAAAAAATAAAAATATCCCATAAAGCACCACAAATGACGTAATTGAGTCAGTCTTCCAATGCTCTCAAACTACTTAAATATTTGTAAGTATATGAATATTTTGCAATAAATGTTTTTGCACTCAAGATTTGATCATGACTTTAGCGTCAGAAGTCTAATAACATTAATGCTAGAAGACTCACAAAAGCATCATATATGGTTAATCCTGTCCAAAAAACACACACACACACACTCTCTCTCTCTCTCTCTTTCTCTCTTTCTCACTCTCTCTCTCTTTCTCTCTCTCTCTCTCTATCTCTGACTCTCTGCACTGTTGAGTTGTGTATTCCAGCTGGGTTCTTTTCTCTAGTTTCTGATGTTTGATGTTTCTACTGAGCCCCAAGCTTTCCTCATGAGATTTTAGTGTGTGTGTGTGTCAAGTCCAGGTGTTTGCTATTTGGGGGATGTCTGTCAGTGTTGGCGTGAATGGGGTGTGGACAGTGTGTCTCTGTGTGTTCACATGGCTGAACTGGGCAGGGTAGAAAAATTCCTCCCATACCAATGTCAAAAAGACATCTGTATCAGATACACACATTTTATAATAAAATTGTTTATTTTATTAAGATGCAGTAAATATAAACCAATTTAATTGTACACTAAACCCAAACAATTTGTGATAAGCCACACTGAGTGAAATGGGTAGTACGGTAGCCTGTTCACATTCACAGTGCTACTCACATTTGATCTCAAATTTAACATTCTTCCAAAGAATGAGAAGTCCACCTCTGAAATTACTTTACTTTTCTTTTTTTCAGCTGTGGTGAGAACCTTACCTTCCAAAGAGGGAGAGATATTAAACCAGGATCAATGGACTTAAAATAACATAGCCTTCCAAAGGATCCCAATATTAGGAAAGTGTCTGTTTATTTTCATGCAATGTCTCAGTAGAGCATTATTTGTTTGTTTGTTTGTTTAATTGTTCTAGGATTCTTTGGGTAACCAGTCTCAACTTGTGACTTTTTTTTTTACTAGTAAGTAACGAGGTTAATTTGAATGTCTAATTTGTGATTAGTGATTTTTAATATGTCAGGCAATATTTTCTGCAAAATGCTTTATTGCTTTTTATGCATTAGTAACACGAGCCAGTGAGTAAATGGTCAATTTCGCATTGTTCCTAGTAGCATAAAAAAACACATGTTGTTCCAAATGGGATTAAATATATAAAGAAAGTGCACAAAGAATGCTTTGCTGGAGCTTTCAGTCACTTCAATTCAGTGCAATGAATTCCACATGTAATACTTCTTTCATATTCAAAGATGTTACCCAATCATAACACTGTGTGTTTACATTGTCTTACAAGTCTTAAAGAGGACACATGCCTTTTTACCAGAGTGTTTAAATCAGAGGGCTAAAATCAGGGTAGAAAATGACCTTTTATTTCTAAATTATGGCAGTCTTTGATGAAAAGAAAAATCACACCTCTGGAACATTATAAAATAATAATAATAAAGATTTCCAGTTCCCCTTTAAAGAAATTGTTTGCTCAAAATTAAAATTCTGTCCTTTTCTTCTAAATCAAAATTTGTTGAAAATATTCCCCTCCATATCTTCCACATATCATTGATATCAGTAGTATCAGTTTAAATGTGACATTTGATGTGGTGACACATTACTGGTGATTACATTTAACTTGATTTGTTTGAATGTTATGAGTTGATCACAAATCACTATTAATGAGATTGAGAAATCTTACAGGGAAAGAATTTGGAAACTTAAATTAAGCTTCAGTCTGTTTTTCACACAAAGTTGTCATAGGACTTCTAAAGCTTTGGAATATCATGCACAAGTCCACTTTTATGATACATTTTTGGACTCTTTTGGAGCTTATAAGCTTCTTTGCCCATTAATTTAATTTCATTGTACAGGAAAAAGAACAGCCAGGTCAATCTGCTTCCACAAGGGGAAAAAAAAAGTCATAAAGGGTTTGGATGAGCAGAGGAGGTGTAAATTATAACAATAATTTTAATTTAGAACTTTTCACAGAACGTTTCCTTCAATTAACCAGTGTGTAAACCAGCGTCTGCGATTGCTGTTAAGTTCATTTAAAAAGTTAAGACACGTCAGGTTTATTTTCTATAGCACTTTTCACATTAGTTTCAAAGCAGCTTTACAGACTGAATTGCTATTTTGTGATACGTTACTATTTCTATTATTACTGTGATAAAAACTTGCGGAATAAGATTTTGGTCATATTGCTCAGATAGACAAACACATTCCAGAATATTTTGTTCTCACACATAGAAATACTGTACATGCATAATAAACCTTTATAGTTTTTAGTCTTTAGATCTACAGTATTTGATATAACACACCAAATAAAAGGGAAGGCGGATGTTTGGAGGAAGAGGCATGTCACATGCGTGCCACAAGCGGGATGTCCAATCAGAGAGCTGCGTCACTCACTCACTTCCTTTCCCATCATACAAACATAGATGACACAGTTAATCAGTGCACTGGAAACAACATACTTCATAAGGTCTCTGTCTTTGAAAACAAGCATTCTTTTTTTCCTCTTTATCTCTCTTCTGGTGCTCATTCGACTCTTTCTGTGCCTAATTCATTTCCTAACTCTACTGGTGGTGTGTTTCCTTCCTCATAAAGCTCTAATCATCCTCCATTTCTTGTTTCGAGAAAACCAAAGAATTATTAGACTGAAGCACATCCCTCTCCTTCCCCTTTGTTGTTCATTCTGCTCTAATTGGGATCTGTCATCACTCTGATCTGAGGGTTTATTATTAGAGGGGTGCTTCCTGTTGCAGATAAAAATAATCAAAGAGCTCTGCGGACACATATAATGGGGAGTCCTCTGGGGCATGTATTGTGTGCGTGTGTGTTTAGGACCAGGGCCCGGTCAGATAAAGTCTCACTGAAGCCTTTCTGTCGCTTCATTGTCAGGTGTGAATTCAGGGGTCAGAATGAATGTGTTTAGTCACATGTGATACCCCCATTTCTCTTCCACCACCTGATCGCCCTGTTCAAACACCCATCGGGTCAGTGTGCTGTCTGTCAATTAACACCTACTCGCTCCAGTCCCTCCCCTCCAAATAAGTAAGAAATAAAAAACCTGTGAGCCAGACATTGTCCTCCATTCACTTTGTCTTTCATTACCGCCCACCTCCAGACAAACACTCACACATACTTAAACTATCTCTTTTCACCTCAGCCGATACGAGAGAGAGTGAAAGGGGCAAAACATGTCAACAGCCATTTTGTGCACCTGTCAGCTGTGCAGTGACTGCAAATATGGCAGCTGCTACTTAGCGCTCGATACTAAATTGTTAATCATCAACTATTTGTAAAGCATGTACCGCATGATAATGAAATCATCAACATAGTGTATACCACTTTGTATACATGGTGACCAGTGGCGGAGACAGAAAGTGGTTGGTGGGTGGGCCTGAATAATTCGCATTACCCGGCTCGATAATAATAATAATAATAATAATAATAATAATAGCCTAATAATAAAAGAAAGAAAGAAAGAAAGAAAGAAAGTATAAACAATGACTGGTCCGAAATGCATTCAAGACGGATTGCAATTCCATCTCGCAAAACACTTCAGAAGGTGGTCTGAGACACATTCCAGTAAATGCATTGGGGTGTTGAACAACATATTAATTTTACCACTGCGCTACTGCAACACGCATCTTCACAGATATGACCCACCGTAGATGAACGTCTCACACAGCAAGCGGACGCACAAACTTCCACAAATGGAACTGAAAGTTCGGCGTCGCATGCAGGGGCACATTCATCTTAATTAAAACTAGTGAGACTAAATTCTCTAATCATCGATGACATTGATGATACCTATTAGCGCAGGAATTGAAGATTCATGGCCGTAGCCATGTGCGGATCACTCCGCTGTGGTGACCCCTGATAAAAAGGGAGCAAGCCGAAGGAAGAGAGAGAGAGAGAGAGAGAAATTCATGGCCGTGCAGGTTTAAAAAATGAGTGAGGTCTCGGTGGGTTTAAGAATTGTGCTATAATAACCTCTACAAATAGGCAACTCATTAGGCTATATAGGCCTACACTAAACACTTTAAAAGAGACAGACGTTTGTGAAAGATGTTTTCTCTGTTTTGGAGGGATGAATACTGTTAAATTATACCATAGTCTATTTATTGCATCAAAATGTGTTAATAGCATACCTTACTATAGGTTAGGGATAATTTTATCAGTTATTATTCATACAGCAATACAGAGCCTATTACTGCTATAGTTTTCATTAATAACCTTTGCTACATAGCCTAGATGATAACTTTGTCTAGTGCTCTTACGAATGTTTTTCGCATGCCTTTGTGAACATTTAACTGAATGAAATAGCATAGACTTCTTCATGGCTATTTGCCTATTTCATTTCAATCTACCTACTTCTACAGATCACTAAATGCTACTGTTTTTGTTAACGTTGATAACATTTCTGACAGATAATATCGTGAGATTTTTTTTGCATTTGACTTACCAAATGTGGTGTCCTGTCGGCAATAACCTGTCCATGGGCTTTTTTGATTACTGTCAGTTTAACCTTTGTATTATATTCCGGGTCAATTTGACCCATTTTGATTTTCGAGCTGTCAAGTCAAGTCAAGTCGCCTTTATTTATATAGCGCTTTTAACAATACAGATTGTGTCAAAGCAACTGTACAGCATTAATTAGGAAAATAGTGTGTCAATAATGCAAAGTGACAATAGTAAACACTAATTTTTCAGTTAAAGGCAGTTCATCATTGAATTCAGTGATGTCATCAATCCAGCTCAGTTCAGTTTAAATAGTATCTGTGCAATCAAGTCAACGATATCGCTGGAAATGAAGTGTCCCCAACTAAGCAAGCCAGAGGCGACAGTGGCAAGGAACCAAAACTCCATCGGTGACAGAATGGAGAAAAAACCTTGGGAGAAACCAGGCTCAGTCGGGGGGCCAGTTCTCCTCTGGCCAGACGAAACCAGCAGTTCAATTCCAGGCTGCAGCAAAGTCACATTGTGCAGAGGACTCAACTGGCTCCTGTGGTCTTGTCCCGGTGGCCGTCTGAGACAAGGTCTTTACTGGGGATCTGTATCTGGGGCTCATCTAGTTATATGGAGCTGTCGGAAATACCAGTTAATCTGTGATTTTATTCTTGATATCTTGACTTTTTCTCATTCAGGACCATTAACATGCATGCAAAGTGAGGATACACTGATGTGTTTTGAAGTGCACACAAATAATTTTCTGACGATTTTGGTGTTCGCGGGTCAATTTGACCCACATTATTTATTTTTTTCAAGGCAACTGTACAGACCCAAATTAAATATATTTCTTGGGTATATGTTGTTATGCTGGTGTTTTGCTATCCTATAAAGGGAAAAAATTGCTATTTCTCATTATTTTCAGTCCTGAAAAAGACTTTCTCAGACTCAGATGGTAAAAGTGAGCTATCATTTCTATTTTCAATGTATATGAAATACTATTTAACTTATCTTTTTCTTCCAGAAATGTTGTAACTTTTCTCATTTAGGGCCATGAATATGTCTAAATAAGTTGTGTTCCAAATTGGAAGTTGATATAAACAAATTAAGGTTCCTATGCAATTTTGTTTAGGCGTTATACC
Source organism: Sinocyclocheilus anshuiensis (assembly GCF_001515605.1). NCBI lineage: Eukaryota > Metazoa > Chordata > Actinopteri > Cypriniformes > Cyprinidae > Sinocyclocheilus > Sinocyclocheilus anshuiensis. The sequence continues at coordinate 222,200 of NW_015548249.1, forward strand.
AAAACTAGCCACCAGGTGCCATTCAAACTCCCTTTATTTTGTTATTTTTTTGAGATGCAATTTTTTTCTATAATAATAATAATAATAATAATCATTCATTACATTTATATAGCGCTTTTCTAGGCACTCAAAGCGCTTTACATTGTCAGGGGGCATCTCCTCATCCACCACTCCAAATTTTCTGTTAGTATAGATGGCTGTTTTTATTATAAACATTTATGGGCTTGGCCATCTGGCTATATAAGCGGGCGTTTGCCACAGGATTCTCAGGTTACTTCGACTGAAGCTGATGACTGAGTCGTGCGGCTTCATAGCACGGCTAGCAACGCAGTACTCGTTCCTGTATCTCAGGGAACCGAGGCTACTTTAGTAACAGAGTACGTTCCCTGTCGATACTTCACTCGTACTGCGTCTTGCTAAGACGCTATGGGAACACAGTACAATCACGCCGTGCTATGGTAGAGGAACGACTGTATATTATAACCTCCATACGCAAGAATGCCCATAGGGAGTTAAACAATGAACTCCAAGGCTAAAACGGGCTCAACTCCCTGAGGTCACGCACGGCCTGGTAATCGTTCCAGATGATGACTGAGTCGTGCGGCTTCATAGCACGGCTAGCAACGCAGTACTCGTTCCTGTATCTCAGGGAACCGAGGCTACTTTAGTAACAGAGTACTTTCCCTGTCGATACTTCACTCGTACTGCGTCTTGCTAAGACGCTATGGGAACACAGTACAATCACGCCGTGCTATGGTAGAGGAACGACTGTATATTATAATTTCCGTAAGCAAGTAATGCCCATAGGGAAGGTAAACAATAACTAAACCAAAGTTTAAATAAACTAAACCAAAGAGCTTGAGCATGTTACGGTCAAGGACTCTCTGTCAGACTTGTTTGCCTAACGCAGTGAGTGTCTCTTCAAGCAGAAAGGACCCTGGCCTGTAAGGCCGGGACTTCCAGGTTATAAAACCTAGCAAATGTGGATGGCGAATTTATGATGATTACTAAAACATGTGATAGGGAAAAATGAAATTAAAAATTCTTTTTGTGACAGGTCAGAACTCCTATTATGATTTATGATGTAGTATATGTTTTGAGGTGCACTCTTGTCATAAATTAATCTATTACTGTTCCTACATAATTTGTAAACTCCAAGACTAATACGGGCTGAACTCACAGAGGTCACGCCCCCGGCCTTGGTAATCGTTCCAGAGTATTCGTACAACTTCGGCACACCAGGGGCCGAGAGCCGACAAATAAATTGACCCAAGAGCTTGAGCGTGTTACGGTCAAGGATTCTCTGTCAGAACTGTTTGCATAACACAAGTGCATGTCTTCTCAAGCGGAAAGGACCCTGTCCTGTAAGGCCGGGACTTCCAGGTTATAAAACCTAGCAAATGTGGACGGCGAGGCCCAGCCGGCCGCCTCACAAATCTCCGCAATGGACACACCGCTAGACCACGCCCAAGACGAGGTGATGCCTCTGGTGGAATGGGCCCACACTCCGATGGGACATTGTAGGCCCGAGGAAGAGTACGCTAGCGTGATAGTGTCTACTATCCTCCTAGAAAGTCTTTGCTTCTTGACCGGATGCCCTTTGGTGCGGTTACTGAAGCTAACAAAGAGTTGTTCAGACCGTCTGAAGGGGGCGGAACGCTCAATGTAAATTCTTAGAGCTCTGACGGGGCAGAGTATGACCTGTGCTCTGAATGGAGTGGAGAGCACCTTGGGTATGTAACCATGCCTTGGTTTCAGGACAACCTTAGAGTCGTTAGGCCCGAATTCCAAGCAGGCAGGGCTAATGGAAAGCGCCTGCAGGTCTCCTATTCGCTTTACTGAAGAAATCGAACATAATACAAGGGTTAAGTGCCGGTAATGCAGTGTTGCCAGAAATTGCTTTGAAAACAAAAACCGAAAAATAAATAAAACCTAATTTATTTCAAATCTTTTGCAAATAAGATAAGATAAAGTTGTCGCTAAGAAGCTAACCCTAACCTACAACGTCCCACTTTATTAACTTTCTAAAATGTCAAAGACAAGTCCAAAGGCACTTATAATAGCTGGATCTGACAACACAGAGGATGCTGCGGCCGCCCACGCCCTCCCTCACTCATGACTCTCTCAAGCCTCGTTCACTCCGCCAGCTTCTGGCCGCGATCATGTTCATACCACGGACGCTAAACATTCTTGCAAACTGTCTAAACTGAATTATACATAGGCTACAGACCCTCATATGAGGAGTTTTAAACAGCAAATTAGTATTTTAGAGAACAAATGTTATTTTTGAATATGAACATTTTTCCAAGGTCCGGACCTGACCTCATTGCTGGCTACGGATGTTCGTTTTGAGAAGACACATGTGGCCATGTGTAGGCTAAATGGGATACTTTTAAGAAATCAGATAGCTGATCAGTAAGCCCATAAAGTGAAAAGTGCATGTCTGGTTACAGAACCATTTCATTGCGTCGTTGGTGAGGTTGCTCTTTGCTCCACTAATAAACCCATTATCAAATTTATGAATGGATAGCCTAAGCCTAGAAAGTGCGCAAAGAGCGCTCCCTTTTAATCACACTCACTTCATTGCGATCTCACAAAGTTCTGTTATAATCAAGGAATTTCTCTACGCTGCACATTTAATGTAATCTATTATTTACACACATCATGTTTGTTATAATGAGAGGATTCATGAGCGTGCAGAACTCAAAACGGCATTTTAGAAAATGTCTGATTGATTTGACTGCAATGCATCGCTCAACGCTGCAAAAATATCTTGAAAATGGAAACACGCACTGGACAATTCTGGCCAGAAAAAGAGAGAAAAAGCGTTCTCCAATACATGCTATTATTTTGCCGTTCGTATGTACATTCCAGAAGTCGTCAGCGACAGTGACTGAAGGTTGGTAGACTGTAGCGGCTCAAACGGAGGGCCCTTCAGAGGCCTCAGCACAGTGGGCAGATCCCATGAAGGGACAGTGAGGGGGCGAGGCGGATTCAGCCTCCTGGCGCCCCTCAAGAAGCGGACAACTGCGCTGTTCCTGCCCACCGATTGGCCCGCAATAGGGGCATGAGAGGTCGCTATAGCTGCTACGTAAACTTTAAGGGTGGATGGGGAGCGTCCCTTATCCAGCAGCTCTTGCAGGAATGACAAAACCACTGATAGGTCAGAGGTAGATGGGTCTTCACCGCGGTTTAAGCAGCATGTGTAGAAAATAGACCATTTAAGGGCGTAGAGGCATCTTGTAGACGGGGCTCTAGCCTCCAAAATAGTGTTTAATACACGCTCTTGTCTACAGGCTCGAGGGTGCCATATTGTCCCATCCGCTTGAGAGAGGAGATCCCGTCTCAACGGAATGGGCCAGGGACCTGCTACCAGCAGCTGAGTCAGCTCTGATAACCAAAGTTGGTTCTTCCAGAGAGGGGCCACCAAGAGAACCTTGTGTCTCTGTTCCCTGATTCGCCTGATTACCTGTGGAATCAGGGTGATTGGGGGAAATGCATAAAGGAGGAGGTTGGACCAATCATGGGCCAACGCGCCCCTGACCTTCGAATAATAAATTGGGCAGTGAGAGTTGTCTTCGGAGGAGAAGAGGTCTACCTCGGCCTCGCCGAAGATCTCCCAGATTCTCTGAACCATCTGCGGATGGAGCATCCACTCCTCTGAGGGGACATTGCTCCGTGATAACATGTCTGCTCCTCGATTCAATTTGCCCGGTATATGCGCTGCCCACAGCGAGCGCAGGTTGAGTTGAGCCCATTCCAGAAGGTGCTCTACCAGAATGAAGAGGTGCTTCGAGGAGAGGCCTCCTTGGCAATTTATGTAGGACACCACCGACATATTGTCCGAGCAGATTAGCACATGGTGTCCCCTTAGGACTGGCAGGAAGAACTGACAGGCTCGGCACACTGCTAGCATTTCCAAGCAGTTGATGTGAAACCCTTTTTCCGCTTTCGACCAACGGCCAAAAGTCGGTTTGCCCTCGCACAGCGCCCCCCAACCTGCGTTGGCGGCAAATGTCATGACAACTTTTCTCCTGCAAACCATTCCCATGGCCATGCCCTGTTCCATCCAGCGAGAGTTCTTCCAAGGGGCCAGGGCTGTTATACAGGCCTGGTTCACCCTGATATGTAGGTGTCCATGATGCCACGCATGGGATGGAACCCGCGGTGAGGCCCAGCATTTGAGCTGAGTCGAAAACTGTTCCCAGGAACGATATTTGCTGTGCTCTTGGCGAAATTGACCTTGAGTCCCAGGTGCTCTAAGTGGCTGAGGAGGAGGGTCCTGTGTGATATTAATTCTGCCTCCGACTGGGCCAGCATGAGCCAGTCGTCGGGGTAGTTGAGAATGCGGATTCCCATCTGTCTCTGTCTGCGGGGAGCCAGAGACAGCCCGAAGGGAAGAACCATGTACTGATAAGCCACTCCCTCGAAGGCGAATCTCATGAATCGTCTGTGACGGGGGGGCTATCTGGATGTGAAAGTATGCATCTTTCAGGTCCAGAGAAATGAACCAATCCCCTGAGCGAATCTGCGCAAGGATCTGTTTCAGCGTAGTCATCCTGAACGACCTTTTCATGAGGGCATGATTCAGGTGTCTGAGATCGAGGATGGGCCGCAGGCCACCATCCTTTTTTGGGACGAGGAAGTAATGGCTGTATAAGTCTGACTTGCTCTGAGCTGGAGGAACCGTTTCTACAGCTCCTTTTGCCAGCAGATTCATCACATCTGAGCGCAGGGCGTGAGCATCCCTGCTTTGCACTAAGGTGGGGACCACGCCGCTGAAGCGCGGGGGTCTTCGAGCGAATTGGAGTGAATAACCTCGTTTTATTATCCCCATAACCCATTTTGACACTCCGGGGATGGCCTGCTAGGCCTCGGCCCGCGTGACGAGGGGTTGGATTAGCTCGAGTGACTGGCTGCACGGGGGCAGGGCACTCATGAGAAATGGAAAAGGAAATTTGCTGTCTTTTTGAAAATGTTTGTGTTTTATTTTTCCCGCTATAACAGCGGTTGTTTGCTTGGGCGCTTGAACGGGCCCAGTGTTCACAACAAACACATTTCCCTCTGCACCCAGGGTTGTACGGGGTGATAGGAGGCTTAGGAGAGGCTGCTTGGGGGGTGGTCCGGCTGCAGCAAGACTTGGCCCCATCCTCTTCCTGTCTCGCAGATCAGGAAGACGCCTGAGGTGCTGGGTCCAACGCTATCTTGGGTTGGGGTCCCTGACGCTTAGGAAAGGGATAGCTTCTGGCTGAGCGGGAACACCCTCGTGTCTGCTGAGTCTTAGCAGGCTGAACGGCGGGGGCGGCAGGTGCTGGCTTCGTGGGCTGCTGAGTCGGCATAGACTTAGGGCGACTAGGAGCAGCAGCGGAGCTGGAGCACTTTGGCAGGAAGTGATCTCCGTTAGCATCAGCCATAAATGGCGCTCGAGCACCTCAAGGCTGACCATCGACCTCCCGATCGCCTGAGCAGTGGTCTTGGTGGTCTTGGGAGCTAGGTCAATTGCACTCCTCAGCTCCCCGAGAGTCGCGGGGTCCAGGCCAGACTCGTCAGACTCGTCGAGGATCTTGGCCTGAAAGACCTGGAGGACCGCCATTGAATGTAGCGCCGAAGCCGCCTGTCCAGCAGAAGAGTAGTCACATCCAGCGAAAGCTGAAGTGGTCCTACATGGCTTGGACGGATGAGCGGCCTTTGCTCTCCAGCCGATAGCCGTGGGCAGGCAGAGGTGCGCGGCCACTGACTCGTCCAGGGGAGGCAGCTTGTCATACCCCTTTTCTTCAGTGCCGTCGATAGAGGTGAGGGCGGATGAAGCGGGAGGAC
>NW_015548249.1:230542-232124 GCF_001515605.1 Sinocyclocheilus anshuiensis
CATTGAATGGAGCACCGAAACCGCCTGTCCAGCAGAAGAGTAGGCGCGTCCAGCGAGTGCTGAAGTGGTCCTACATGCATTGGATGGATGGGCAGCCTTTGCCTTCCAGCCGATAGCCGTGGGCGGGCAGAGATGCACGGCCACTGACTCGTCCAGGGGAGGCAGCTTTTCGTACCCCTTCTCTTCAGCGCCGTCGATAGAGGTCTTCACTACCCCCAAACGAGACCAGATCGCTCGTACTGGCAGAGGGACACTGGTCAGGCTAGGAGAAGAGGACGGGTGAAACCTCTCTCTGAGGCGAGGGCGAGGCACGCGGGGTCTGGGTCGACGTGAGCTCGCTCGTAGCCGGACGCTCAAGTCCTCTGCCCCGCTGTTTTTTTCCTCACAGGTCCCGGAAGAAAATGGGGGGGCGTGAGGGGCGGAGTCGCTCTCTGAAAAGAAAGCGATCCACGAGCGTAGAGAGGCGAGACTGAAGTTCTCGCAGTGAGAACAATCAGTTCCTGTTAGCGTGGCTTCCGCGTGGGATTTCCCCAAGCAGGAAACGCACTCAGCATGGCCGTCATCGGCGCAGGGGAGACCTGCACGAACCACAGTAACGGCATGGCATTTGAAACAATGCCAAGCTCTTTTAGAATTGCCGAATGGCGGCAGCAGGGGAACAGGACCGGAACTGCTGCGACGCTGAGGCGGCAAAGAAAAGCGGATCAGCCAAGCAGAGAGGTCTCAGTCCAGCTGCGAGGCGTGTCAATGGCGAGCAGGCTTCGGGATCAGCGTAGAGCGTAGAGTCGTCGCTAAAGGAGAAGAAATCTGAGAATCCTGTGGCGAACGCCAATCATGTTAACAACATGCTAGTAAATTGCTAATCATGTTAACAACATGCTAGTAACTTGCTAATTATGCTAACAACATGCTAGTAACTTGGTAATCATGCTAACAAAATGTTGACACCATGCTAGTAACATGCTAATCATGCCAGAAAAAGGTTAACATCATGCTAGTAACATGCTAATCATGCTAGAATCATACTAACATGCTAGTAACTTGATAATCATGTTAACAACATGCTAGTAACTTGCTAATCATGCTAGAAACATGCTAACAACTTGTTAAACATGCTAGAAACATGCTAGTATCATGCTAGTAGCATGTTAATCATGCTAGAATAATGCTAGTAACTTGCAACTTGCTAAAACAACATGCTTGTAACTTACCAATCATGCTAGCAACATGCTAGTAACTTGCTATTCACGATTCACGCATGTTAACACCATGCTAGTAACTTGCTAATCATGTTAACAAAATGTTAACACCATGCTAGTAAAATGCTAATCAAGCTAGAAACATGCTATCAACTTGTTAAACATGCTAGCATCATGCTAGTAACATGTTAATAATGTTAGTATCATGCTAGCAACGTTACTAACTTGCTAATCATGCTAGAAACAGGCTAACAAAATGCTAGTATCTTGTTAATCATGTTAACGACATGCTAGTAACTTGCTAATCATGCTAGAATCATGTTAACAAAATGTTAGTAAATTGCTAATCATGCTAAAAACATGCTAGCAACTTGTTAAACATG
>NW_015548249.1:235956-245466 GCF_001515605.1 Sinocyclocheilus anshuiensis
CATGCTAGAAACATGCTAGTAACTTGTTAAACATGCTAGAAACATGCTAGTATCATGCTAGTAGCATGTTAATCATGCTAGAATAATGCTAGTAACTTGCTAATCATGGTAACAACATGCTTGTAACTTACCAATCATGCTAGCAACATGCTAGTAACTTGCTATTCACGCTAGAAAAATGTTAACACCATGCTAGTAACTTGCTAATCATGTTAACAAAATGTTAACACCATGCTAGTAAAATGCTAATCAAGCTAGAAACATGCTAGTAATACGCTAATCTTGCTAGAATCGTGGTAGCAACATGCTAGTAACTTGTTAATCATGCTAACAAAATGTTAACACCTTGCTAGTAACATGCTAATCATACTAGCAACATGCTATCAACTTGCTAATCATGTTAACAACATGCAAGTAACTTGCTAATCATGTTAACAACATGCTATTAACTTTTGCTAATCTTGCTAGAAACATGCTAGCAAACTTGATAAACATGCTAGAAACATGCTAATCATACTAGAAACATGCTAGGAACTTGTTAAACATGCTAGCATCATGCTAAGAACATGCTAATCATGCTAGAATCCTGCTAGCAACATGCTAGTAACTTGATTATCATACTAACAAAATGTTAATACCATGCTAGTAACATGTTAATCTTGCTGGAAACATGCTAGCGGAGGCACGTACACATTCACGAGAATGAAAGAGGAAAACTCTTTCATTTTTTTGTCAGTGAGTGATTTGCAATCACTCACTGCTAAAGATTATTATTTATTTATAGAAATAAATATGTCTGCTTGAAAGAATGAAGAATATGGTAAACAAGTTGCTATAAAGAATGCATAATTAGCCTATATAACCATTGGTATTTCATTAAAAAGAAGACCATGCTCTTGTTCTTTATGAGAAGTGGTTTTATTTAATTTTAACATAAAGGCATGTTGTGTGTCACCGCAGTTAAATATCTATCATGATAAAACCTTAATATCAAACCTATATAATGAGTTTGGAAATTTCCGCAGTTAAATCGGTGTCTATCATGATAAAACCATAATAGCAAACCTATATAATGAGTTTGGGAATTTTAGAGAAATATTTAATGTATGCACTGTAACTAAACCCATTAGACTTTAGCCGACTAAATTTACTGTAGATTTAGTCGACTAAACTCTTATGATATTTAGTCGACTAAAACTAGACTAAAACTAAAAACAATTCAGATGACTAAAATATGACTAAAACTAAATGGCATTTTAGTCAAAAGACTATGACTAAAACTAAATTTGCTGTCAAAATTAACACTAATGTTAACACCATGTTAGTAACATGCTAATCATGCTAAAAACATGCTAGCAACTTGTTAAACATGCTAATAAAATGCAAGCAACTTGTTAAATGTGCTAGAAACATGCTAGCATCATGCTAGTAACATGCTAATCATGCTAGAATCATGCTAGTAACTTGCTAATCATGCTAGCAACATGCTAGCAACATGCTAATCATGCTAGAATCATGCTAGTAACTTGCTAATCATGCTAGCAACATGCTAGCAACATGCTAATCATGCTAGAATCATGCTAGTAACTTGCTAATCATGCTAGCAACATGCTAGCAACATGCTAATCATGCTAGAATCATGCTAGTAACTTGCTAATCATGCTAGCAACATGCTAGCAACATGCTAATCATGCTAGAATCATGCTAGTAACTTGCTAATCATGCTAGCAACATGCTAGCAACATGCTAATCATGCTAGAATCATGCTAGTAACTTGCTAATCATGCTAGAAACATGCTAGTAACTTGCTAATCATGCTAGAAACATGCTAGTAACTTGTTAATCATGCTAACAAAATGTTAACACAGTGCTAGTAACATGCCAATCATGTTAACAACATGATAGTAACATGCTAATCATGTTAGAAAACATGCTAGTAACTTGCTAATAATGCTAGCAACATGCTAGCAACATGCTAATCATGCTAGAAAACATGCTAGTTACTTGTTAATCATGTTAACAAAATGATAACATCATGCTAGTAAAATGCTAATAATGATAACAACATGCTAGCAACATGCTAAAACAATGTTAGCAACATGCTAGTCATGCTAGAAACAGCCTAGCAACCACCCCAGGTACCCTAGCAAGATGTTTTATACCCGTTTTATATCTGTTTTTCTGATAGACTGTATTGCCTTGAAAACATTCTAACTTTAATCTTTAAAACTATTTTAACATTCACACTACTTCAAACTGAAAACTTTCAGACTGCAAGCTTTTCAAACTTTTTCAAACTTTCTAGCTAGGCTTTTTTAAGCCAACTTAACGTTTGTCTGAAAACTTTTCAATCTAGTTTTTCATGAAATTCTTCACATATGCAAGGGCCAAATGTCCACCCTGTTACAGGAGATTCTCATCTCAATTAATAAGTGTCTTGAATGCACAGTTATTGTAATATTTACATTTTCTAAGAGCTAAAATGTCCCTCTCATTACCCTGCAAATGTATTTTACTCCCTTGAAGTCCAGCAGTCCCAGATCCACATTCAGCTCACTCTCAGCAATGGTGCAGGGGATGGAGCTCCTCTCTGAGATCTCACAGTCCTCAGCTTTTCCTTCGTGGCGAGCTCTGTTGCTGGCTCTCGCACCTGGACTGACGTCATGAACAGCTCCGGCTCTGCGGCGATCCTCAGCTCTGTCACTCCATGCGGCGATGGCTCGTCGGTCGCTGCGGTTTCGGGCTCTCCATCAACGGTGGGCTCGGGCTTGAGCTCTGCACAGCGAGGTGATGGTGGGCTGGGCTCTGGGTCCGGAGTGGAACTGGCGAGATCCTCCCGAGGCGGAGTCCTGGACTCTGAGGCTGGAGGCGGAGGCGAGGGATTCTCCAGCCACGTCGACGATGGAGACTGGCAGACCCACGGGGCTCGCACCGTACTGATGGTGGGCTGAGGGCGAGCAGAAGGGCTGCCAGACGACAGCGGTGGAGGAGGCAGGAGCGGGGAGGTGGGCGGGCATTTTTGCTGGGCTCTGGGTCCGGAGTGGAACTGGCGAGATCCTCCTCAGAACAGACGGTGAAGGGGTATCTGTTTCTTATCAGTATCCACTCCACAAAGGCGGCGAAATCCACTCGAGGGCCATCTTCGGATGACGGTGCGTGTCGTCCGGGTAGCTGGTGAGATGGGCGATGGCCAGAAACAGTCTGGTATGGCCCTCGAGCGATCTCTCCCCCTGCTCCAGCAGGAGGAGGATGTACTCTGGGTGGAATAAGGGGTCCATGGGGGAGAAACAGAAAACAAAACACTGAATAAAATGCAGAAACCAAACGGAGGCGAAACTTACTTTTTATACTTTTTGTCTAGGTCGAGTCTTCTGTCATGGTTGCCTACTGTGAGGAGCGAGGAACGCGGAGACGAGGGATAATTCCAATAGAACAGTCTTTATTTATCCAAACACAAGGGACAGGCAAGAACACACGTAGCACATCACAACATTCAAGGCCTGACAAGGTAACATGGAGCAGACTACACTATAAATACTAAACTAAACGAGGGATAATTAGACGAGACACACCTGAATCAAATGACTAATTAGACTAGGGAAAAACTAGGTCACTGGGAGCACATGGGGAGGAAAACAAACACACTGACATTCCATGGGCGTGATAGCCCCATTTTAAATGATTTCATTTTACCATTTCATTCCCTACAAGTAACAAGAAAGATATGCATAACATTTGTTGAACTTATTTTATTAATATAAAAAAAACTACTGAGCTTACAGGGTGGACAGGGGGGAAACAGGGTGGACAGGACATACCAGGGTGGACATCACACCACTGAGCAGCAGTATTTGTCGATATATTCCCTAATAAAAGAAGCATATTGTCACAATTTACAGTCACTTCAACAGATAAATGGTTATGTATATAACAGTTTATAGGATATAAGGCCAATTACACCACATTAAAGTAAGCTGTTCTTATACCTATTATTATAAGATCTTATTTGTTATACTATCCTTTTATTTGGCTACAAAATATGTTTAGCATTGTATTTTACAATTTTAAATTATAGAGAGCGTTATTATTTTTAAGAGAACATATTATTTTGCTCTCTTACACACACACACGCACAGACACTCACAAACTGGTATTCCTATCGTTATGGGTTCATGCCATAGGCGTAATGGTTTTTCTACTGTACAAACCATATTTTCTATACTATATCTTAAAGGGGCAGTAGGAGATCTTGGAAAATGCTAACTTTAGCCTGATAGCACTGAAAGCGAACGTCCCACCCTCCCTGCAATCGCCAACCAAAGCCACGCCCCCTTAATGCATTTACGCTCACAGACCAGAATACCAGAGACAACATTACTACAATAGGCTACATCAGCGGTTCCCAATTCCGTTTCTGAAGACAATCATCTATTGCACCTTTAACTGTATCTTACCCTAACCCTACAAATAAACCTACCCCTCACACAAAACTACAGTTATTTTAGATTTTCAAAACACTTCATTCTGTATGACTTATAAGTATTTTTTCCCTCATAGGGACCAAATAAATGTCCCCACAAGGTCAAAATTTACTGGTATTACTATACTTGTGGTCTAACACTTTCTTTTTTCTTCCTGCCTTTATTCCCTTTCTCCACCTTATTGAGGTATATCTGCCTTCTTTCAGGGTCTGCATCACGACGAGCCCTGTAGCGTCGCTGCTTTTCTGCAGCAGACAACAGTGCCATTTGCTGACAAATACATGCATACCATTTAAACAACTCTTTCTTTTAAATGCATAATAAATTAATTATAAGTACCAATACATGCTGTAAACACTTATTTATCTATGTTTACATCGACTGTTACAATACGTCCACCCTGTTACAGTGCAAAACAGTAACAGGGTGGACAGTAACAGGAGGGACATTTTTTGCTAAAGTCAGCTATTGCTACTCATGTGATAAACAACAAGCTAGTGCGTAGTGATCACAGAGGAGGATTTTTAACCTGTTTATTAACCACATTTTCAAAATTACAAAAAATTATATCTATTTTTACATCAACTGTTACAATATGTCCATCCTGTTACTGTACAAAACAGTAACAGGGTGGACAGTAACAGGAGGGGCATTTTATGCTAAAGTCAGCCTGTCACAAGGTAAGCTTGGTGACAGACAAGAAATTACCTGGACTTGATACAGATGCACACGTCATTACTTGATTATGCCGGCATTTACCATCTTTTAAATCATCATGGTGTTGTGTAATTGTTGTGCCTGTTTCAAATGAGTATGATACTATGTTGTTGTTGTTTTTTTGTTGGCCAACATTTTGTTCAATCTGTTATTTTTTTTAAAGAATGTCACAATACAGTTTCATTTCATTCAGAATTACCTTCATTTCGGGTGAGAATTTCCCCCAAACCTTTTGTTTTGGCTGTTGGCCTTCCAGTCTCATGCTGTACCATCAGACACACCATGTGGATCAAACTGGTGTTTATAGCATTAGCATGCCCCTTATTGGACTGAACCATTGGTAGTTTTGTCTGGGGGAAGGGGGAATAGCAGCTGAACGATTTTTACTTTTCTTTTTCTTTTTCTGTCACAAGGTAAGCTTGGTGACAGACAAGAAATTACCTGGACTTGATACACATGCACACATCATTACTTGATTATGCCGGCATTTACCATCTTTTAAATCATCATGGTGTTGTGTAATTGTTGTGCCTGTTTCAAATGAGTATGATACTATGTTGTTGTTTTTTTTGTTGGCCAACATTTTGTTCAATCAGTTATTCTTTTTAAAGAATGTCACAATATAGTTTAATTTCAGTCAGAATTACCTTTATTTCAGGTGAGAATTTTCCCAGAAACCTTTTGTTTTGGCTGTTGGCCTTCCAGCTGTACCATCAAACAGAACATTTGGATCAAACTGGTGTTTATAGCATTAGCATGCCCCTTATTGGACTGAACCATTGGTAGTTTTGTCTGGGGGAAGGGGGAATAGCAGCTGAACGATTTTTACTTTTCTTTTTTTTTTTATGGCGTGTTTAAGTACCCATGGGTTTTTACTTGTTATTTCTGTGTATGTGTAATGTTTTATTATTTTCTTTTCTTTGGTGTATAATGTATTGTATGTATGGACCCTGTTTGTTTATTTGGTACAGTCTGAAGGGGGAGCTAGCCCTTATAAATAAGGAGCTATAGAGCTTATCAAGACTTATCAAGTCTTGTTTGTTGAAAATTAAAGGAGAGACCCTGTTGAAAATTGGACCAAAATATTTGGTGTAGCCTTTCTTTGCACATTGTTGCAGTTTTGTTTTGTACAGTTTTTGTTTGTAGTACAGTATGTGTCCATGGAATTTGTCCCCACCTCACGGTAATAAACCACCTTTTTGGGATTCACTAAACCTCTGACCAGCTTGATTGTAATTATTTCCTCTGACCACTGGGCCATCTTTTACAAGTGGTGTCAGAAGTGGGATAGCCCTGGTCATAAACAAGCTGGATTTTTTTTGCTCATCAAGATGCTGAGGGGTCAGCCTGAGGAGGGCAGTGAGCAAGAGGTGAGACAAGGTGCCACTGAAGGTTCAGCAACTGCTGAAATTACGTCATCTGGTGGAGATGGGGCCATCACAAGTCTTGCTTGTTTGTTCGAGAGTTTCATGAGATATCAGCGAGAGCGTGATGGGAGGCAGAGAGAGAGAGAGATGTCACGTCGGGAACAACAATACAAAGTCCTCCAACATCAGGTCAACCAGATACAGCTTGACTTTGAACACACCAGGGCTGGGGTTACTACTACAGGGAAACCAGCTCGAGTGATGGGCCAGGAGCTACATATGGCAAGGCTGGAGGACAACGATGACATTGAACATTATTTAACTACCTTTGAAAGACTGGCGGAAATCTATAAATGGCCAAAGGAGGACTGGGCTATATGCCTTATCCCGTTGTTGACTGGGAAAGCACGGAGTCTCTATGGAACCTATGCTGGCACAGGACTATAATGCGGTCAAACAGGCAATTTTGGCCAAGTATGAAATAAACTCTGAAACATATAGACTGAGATTCCGAGCCCGCGAGACATTGGTAGAGGAGGCTCCCCGAGAACTTTACGTCCGCCTCAAGGATTTATTCTGCAAATGGGTAAAAATTGGCAGTTGCAACAAGGAGGACAGTATGGAGACTCTGGTGTTGGAGCAATACTTACGAGTACTCCACCCAGAAGTAAGAACTTGGGTTAAAGAAAGGAATCCCTCCACTGCTGCAGAAGCTGCTACGCTTGTTGAGGCCTACATTGCTGCACGAAAAGGCCCTGGAAACTATCGGTATGCAGGCATCTTACATCCTGGCAGGGGTAAGTCTGAAGGGCTTGGGGTTGGTTCAAACTCTCATAACACTAGCCAAATCAATATACTGAAGCCACCAGTCTATGCTGGGTGCCCCGTCCTAATCATTCCTCCACCCATGCCCTTACCCCAGAGCCCATTATAACCATCTTGCTTAATGGCAAACCACTCACTTCACTGATAGACACAGGTTGCTCCCGTATTCTGGTACAGTCTCTGTACATCCCTAGAGATATATGGAATGAGGATGAAACTGTCTCAATTGTCTGTGTACATGGAAATTGAACAGTTAGGAGTTACCCACAGCAGATGTATATATTGAGATACACAGCCAGCCTTATCTGATGAGAGTAGGGGTAGCTACTAGTCTCCCCTATCCCATTTTGCTGGGCACTGATGTCCCTATTTTGGCAGATCTAGTGCAGGGCACCGCTCGGTGTGGTGTAGTTATGAGAGCCCAAACCCAGAGTATAAGGCAGGAGACAGAGACTAATACTTGGAAGGAGATGCCTTTTTCAACTTCTGACATAGAGGCCGAGCCTAAGCCCACTGAGGAAGAGAGGTTAGAGCGATGTAGGGAGGAGGTGAAGAGACTTGTTGGCGACACTGACCACATTGAGCTAGATTTGGGGGAACCTGAACTAACAGATTCTGATATTACCATACCTAACAACCTAGCGAAGCTACAAAGGGAAGACCCCTCTCTAGTGGAGTGTTTTAAGCAAGCTGAGGAGGAAGGTTGTTTCTTGCAGTGTTTGGGAGAAACATGTTCTCAAGGCAGGCCTACTCTATAGAAAGAGTAAGGAAGAAGAAACTCAGTTGGTTGTACCTGAAGCTTACAGGAAAGAGGTGCTTGAGCTTGGACATACGGTCCCTTGGTCTGGTCACGTTTTATTGGCCTAAGATGTATACGGTAGTGAAAGAGTACTGCAAGTCCTGCCCCAAGTGTCAACTTACAACTAGTTACATACCTGCACATGCACCACTGAACCCATTACCTGTCATTGATATGCCGTTTGAGCATATTGGGGTAGATGTGGTAGGTCCACTGGAAAGGAGCCAGTCAGGGAACAGATTCATTCTTGCTATCTGTGACTATGCCACTAGATACTCTGAGGCTTATCCTCTCAGAGAAGTTACGGCTAAGCAGGTAGTGACTGCACTTCTCAGACTCTTCACTCAAGTAGGCATACCTAAAGAAGTCCTAACAGATCAAGGACCAAATTTCATGAGCCGCACTCTTCACCAGGTGTATCAACTCTTGGGAATTAAGAGAGTAAGAACGACCCCTTATCATCCTCAGACAGATGGCTTGGTTGAAAGGTTTAACAAAACCTTGAAAAATATGCTGAAAAAGTTTGTTTCAGAGACTGGAAAATATTGGGATAAGTGGCTGCCATATCTGCTTTTTGCGTATCGAGAGGTACCTCAAGCAGCAACGGGATTTTCTCAGTTTGAACTCCTGTACGCTCACCCAGTCAGAGGTCCTCTTGATGTTTTACGGGAGACCTGGGAAGCCGCAGAAAAGCCAAGTCCAATAAACATTGTTTCTTACGTCCTGAAGATGAGAGAACAGTTGGAGAAGACTACGGCTATGGCTCGGCAAAACCTCCTTCAGAACCAAGCACGTCAAAAGGAATGGTATGATCGAACAGCCAGAAGCCACAGCTTTGAGGAAGGAGATGAGGTATTGTTACTTCTGCCTACTTCAGAAAACAAGCTACTGGCCAAGTGGCAGGGCCCTTACGAGGTTCAATGGAAGGTAGGCCCAGTCACCTACGAAGTCTACATTCCATCTAGAAGCAAGCAATTGCAGACATTTCATGTTAACCTACTCAATAAATGGCATGCACGGCCTCCATCTTCTGTTTCTCCAATTGCCACCAGTGAATCAAGCCCAGAGCAAACCTTGTTCATACGTGCGGTAGAAGAAGAAGAGGATTTAGAGCAGTGGTCACCAACCTTTTTAGGCCCAAGATCCCTGATTTCGGCCTTTATGAAAGACAAGATCTACCTATTGAAGAATTGATAGAAAAAGACATCCTAGATTGTACTTCAAATTTGAGGCCTTTTACTTAGTATTTTAATTAGTGATGCGCCGATCATAGCTGATTCAGAATTCAGATTTTCTTTTCTTTCTTTCTTTTTTTTTTTTT
>NW_015548249.1:245656-249730 GCF_001515605.1 Sinocyclocheilus anshuiensis
ACCACTGATTTAGAGGAACAATACTTCCCTGTTCCTCGCCAATCTGTGCAACTGGACTTGAGCCAACTGTCAGAACATAAGAAACAGCAAGTACTGGACCTGATACCACCGGGTTTATTTAGGGAAACCCCTGGTCTGACCAACCTGGTATCACACCACATTACCCTACACAGTTCTAAACCCATTCGCCAACCTGTTTACAGAATACCAGAACAACTCCTGCCTATCTTTAAAGAGGAGTTGGAAACCATGCAGAGTCTGGGGGTCATAGAGCCATCTGCGAGTGAGTGGAGTAGTCCAGTCATCTTGGTGCCCAAGAAGGATGGCAGCCTTCGTTTCTGCCTGGACTTCAGGAAAGTAAACAGTGTCAGCAAGTTCGACTCCTATCCTATGCCCAGGGTAGATGACCTTGTGGAGCGACTGGGACGAGCTAAGTACATCAGCACCCTAGACCTCTGTAAGGGCTATTGGAAGGTCCCGTTGACCCCAGAGAGTCAGGAAGAAGTGACAGCCTTCCGAACACCGTTTGGACACTTCCATTTCCGTGTTCTACCTTTTGGACTTCACGGAGCACAGTTCACCTTCCAATGAATGATGGATCAGCTTCTTCGAGGTACCGAGGGGTACGCAGCCGCCTATCTTGACGACATTGTCATCTATAGCCTGTCATGGGAAGAACATCTGCTTCACCTAAAGGATGTTCTAGAGAGAATTAAAAGTGCAGGCCTCACTCTTCGCCCTGACAAGTGCTTTTTGGCCAAGCGAGAAACACAGTACCTGGGATTTGTTCTGGGTCATGGAGTGATTCGGCCTCAAGTCAGCAAAATTGAGGCTATTAAGTCTGCTGGAAGACCACAGACTAAGAAACAGGTGCGGTCCTTCCTTGGCCTCATTGGTTGGTATAGACGTTTTATACCAAACTTTTCTGCACAAGCTTCTGCGCTGACCACCCTCACCAAAAAGGACAAACCAAACAAGGTGGTGTGGACTGATGAATGTGAACTTGCTTTTCAGGACTCTCTCTGCAAGGAGCCAATACTGCAGAGTCCTGATTTTGAACAGAATTTTACTGTACAAATAGATGCTTCTGAGCACGGCATTGGAGCCGTTTTGTTGCAGGGAGATTCAGGGCAACTAAGGCCGGTAGCTTACATCAGTAGGGAGCTTCTTCCCCGTGAATCTAGATACTCTACGGTAGAGAAGGAGTGTTTGGCAATCAAGTGGGCCCTGGACTCCCTACGTTATTATTTGCTGGGCCGTAAATTTAGACTGGAAACTGATCATCGGGCCCTGTCCTGGTTGGGTCAAATGAGAGACACTAATTCTAGAATTACACGATGGTTTTTAGCTATTCAACCATTCGATTTTGAAGTCCTTTATAGGTCAGGCACCCAAAACTGTACTGCTGACTACCTCTCACGGACACCTCATGAGATGTCTGGAGAAGGGGGGGGGGGGGTCACCCCTTATTGGACTGAACCATTGGTAGTTTTGTCTGGGGGAAGGGGGAATAGCAGCTGAACTATTTTTACATTTCTTTTTCTTTTTCATTTTTTTATGGTGTGTTTAAGTACCCATGGGTTTATGCAAATTGTTATTTCTGTGTAATGTTTTATTATTTTCTTTTCTTTGGTGTATAATGTATTGTATGTATGGACCCTGTTTGTTCATTTGGTACAGTCTGAAGGGGGAGCTAGCCCTTATAAATAAGGAGCTATAGAGCTTATCAAGACAGTCTTGTTTGTTGAAATCTAAAGGAGAGACCCTGTTGAAAATTGGACCAAAGTATTTGGTGTAGCCTTTCTTTGCACATTGTTGCAGTTTTGTTTTGTACAGTTTTTGTTTGTAGTCCAGTATGTGTCCATGGAATTTGTCCCCACCTCGTGGTAATAAACCACCTTTTTGGGATTCACTAAACCTTTGACCAGCTTGATTGTAATTAGTTCCTCTGACCACTGGGCCATCTTTTACACAGCCATTGCTATTAATGTGATGAACAACAAGCTAGTGTGTAGTGATCATTGAGGAAGATTTTTAACATGTTTATTAACCATATTTTCAAAATGACAAAAAATTACCAGTTTCTTCTATAAATAAGCATAACAGGGTGGACGTATTATACTTTACCACATCAGTGAATCATTCTAAAACACTAAATAAAGGGGCGAATTAAGGAGTGTTAATTACTCTGCTTCTTGTAGATAGTTTGCCCCCAAAAAGTATTATACTTCCTGAGAGTCATGTTATTAGAGAAACATTCAAGGGCCGTACAGAGGGACTTTTCATCAGAGAAACGGGGGACATTCAATTCAGGGACACAACATGTTTTAAAGACTTTAAGCATTAAAAATGCATAAATAACAAAAATATATTTTGTTGAGGAATATTATAAATAAGAATATACAACAATATTGAAAATTTAGGAATTTGTTTGATTTTTATTACTTATATTTGTGGCTGAAGTTATGCAAGCTTACTTGGGGATATGGCAGTTTAGCCTACTTGCACTAAAATATTTTGGGTACATATTTATTGTGTTCTATGATAGAGGGGCAGTACCTTTGTATAGATGAGCATTTAGAAACAAGTATTAGCCCATTTTTACAGAAAATATACCACATTATATCATGGGGACTTAAATGGCACCGAATGCTAGGAATGACCAATGAGCATATTGCTATTGTCATTATTATTATAGAGTTATACTGAAACAAGACAACACAAATCACATTTAAAGTACGGTAATGAATAAAGAATTTAAACGTTAAAATTGTATTACAAAAAAAAAAAAAGTATTTTCATCGGTCTGACTGGGTGGGCAAGCTGTCAATGCCAACACGTGTTTTGTGGTCTTACACCTTCAGTTCCACTAATGTTCCCAAAATCAATGTTTAGTAACTCCTTTCATGTAAAAATAGGTGCCACTTCATTGGCACTAGCAAATATTAAACTTATTCTTGTACATACAGTCACAGTGTTTTGTAGTATGTGAAGTATTGAATAAAAAGTGTTTCCGTTGCTACATGAAAACATCTGAAATGTATGCATTGACAAATATTTTAAGTTTTTTTTTTTTTATATGAAATGGCCACCTTGTCAAATGGTTAAGTTTTCCTATGATAGTGAGGTGAATCAGCAGTCAAACTAAACTACTGCTGCATCCAAAATCAAATACTTCTGTACTATATACAGTGGGTACGGAAAGTATTCAGACCCCCTTAAATTTTTCACTCTTTGTCATATTGCAGCCATTTGCTAAAATCATTTAAGTTAATTTTTTTTCCTCATTAATGTACACACAGCACCCCACTGAATACTTTCCGTACCCACTGTAATAGGTAAAAGACATAAATGGAATATTAAATATTCAATAGGCAAAAAATACTCTAGTGACCTACTTCTTTCGCTGAGAATCAGTACCAGGGACCTAGCCATTATTTCAGAAGTGAGGGGGACATAAATGTAATATATATATATATATATATATATATATATAACATTACAATATAACATTTATTTAATATATATACTGTAACCTACCAGTCAAAAGTTATTCAAATAGAAAACAGTTATTTAAAATAGTAAAAATATTTTAAAATTGTACTGTTTTGCTGTACTTGCAACTTAAATTTTTCTCTTATTTCTAGCTTTTAATTGGAATAAGAAATCAGATACACTGCTGACAATGACCAATAATAATGATTTGTTTATATACTACAAACACTTTTTTAATCACATAAGGCAGAATAGCTTCTATACTGTAATATATGCTATGTCAGTTAAGCACTGCATTGTTCATATACTTTATTTATTACCTGGCGATGACTTGAAAAACACAAATAAACAATATATTATCGAAATCGTATGTTTAATGTCTTCATGTTTCCAAACGTTTCTGTTTTTCTGTGAAAACAACTGCTTTCATACAGCGAGAGCTGGACGCTTTTGTCCATATTAGGAATTTCCTGGTTCGACTTTCTGCGCGAGAGCGCCCGGTTCGAATAAAACATCAGATCATGCACAGACTATCCTGTCTCTTTGAATTTAAATCTATATTTATTCACACCGGCTCTT
>NW_015548249.1:249949-260657 GCF_001515605.1 Sinocyclocheilus anshuiensis
TAAGGCAGAATAGTTTCTATACTGTAATAAATGCTATGTCAGTTAGCACTGCATTGTTCATATACTTTATTTATTACCTGGAGATGACTTGACAAACACAAATAAACCATATATTGTCGCAATCGTATGTTTAATGTCTTCATGTTTCCAAACGTTTCTGTTTTTCTGTGAAAACAACTGTTTTCATACAGCGATAGCAAGACGCTTTTGTCCATATTAGGGATTTCCTGGCACGACTTTCTGCGTGAGAGCGCCCTCCGGCTTCGAGTATGAATGAATCATACACTGCATGGAGTGTTTAGCAGTCCGTGATGTTCATCTCGCCTTATTCTGGGTCCGAATAAAACATCAGGTCATGCACAGACTATCCTGTCTCTTTGAATTTAAATCTATATTTATTCACACCGGCTCTTGAAAACCTCTATGCGAACATACTTGCCTGAAAAAGAGCGGGGGACGAATTTACGTGATATTAAAAGTGGAAGTTGGGTCGACACGTCCCCTGCGTCCCTCTACGGCCATGATCTGGACTGTGCATTCAATGGACACTTTACTATCCCCTGGAGGCCACAGCTGAGGATTTATGAATGGCAGTGAAGTAACGTAACGTGACCAAAAGGGTGGATGTAGTGCGTATTTTGAAGGCATGCATAAGTCTATGTTTTTTGTTTTGTTTTGTTTTTTTTTCTGTTGATGCATACCAACGTTTGGGCAATAAACAGACATTTGATTATTAGTGGATCTAGGATATCTTTTAACTAAAAAACTACTTTTTTTAATCACCACAAAATACTATTAAGAAAAGAAGCTGCATGCTTGCAGTGTCATGGCAAATTGGTCAACTTTTAACATTTTCAATATATTATTATCTATAATTAATTCAAAACAAGAACCCTGGACCAGCCTTCCATATTTATTTATTTTTTTGCCCAAAGCAACAACTTTTTCCAACTTTTATATAGACTTTGAGTAGCAGTCTTTCCTGAGAATATCGTGATGGATAAGCAAATGATAGCTGGATGCTCAGTGTCTCAAAGACACAAATATTTACAGACAGTGTGTGTCTGAACATGTCAACAATCTGATAAGAGTGGAAGGGAGAGCCTGCTTTCACACAGACTTGAAATTCTTTGTCATCATTTTTTTTTTTTTTAATTCGGTAGAATTCTTAGCCAGCATGACTAAACCTGTGGGTGTTGTGGCATAGTCAACTTTATTCTGATAGTCAAAAGAATGGGTTTATGAGATTATCTAAAATCTGACTACATACTGCTATAACTGACACACATTTGCTCTAAAAGTACTGACCATGATTTTGCACAGATAAAAATTATGATTTGCTTTTCTGTAGAGCACAACTAAATGCAATGCATAATTCAAAATTTAGGTATAACTGAAAATTCCTTCATATTAATACAATACATTGGGCTGTATTTTTGCAAACTTTTCTTAGAGTGTAGTTGAGTTCAAAGATACAGTTGATTAATGGAAAAAAAAACTTTCACTCTAGATAAAAATGTTTGTAGAAGCTAACCACACACATCTTGCTTAAAGAAGAAAGAACACAGAAAACTCTAACCTTTTGTTCAGTGTTGGAAGGACTTAAGAGATGAATGCCACGGGCGTAGGTTATTTTAGAAGAAAAGGGTCTTCCTGCACAGAGGCATAGGAAGGTGAAC
Organism: Sinocyclocheilus anshuiensis; assembly: GCF_001515605.1. NCBI lineage: Eukaryota > Metazoa > Chordata > Actinopteri > Cypriniformes > Cyprinidae > Sinocyclocheilus > Sinocyclocheilus anshuiensis. The sequence goes on from NW_015548249.1 coordinate 251,629, forward strand.
AGGAAAGAACTTGGCAGAACAGGAAGTGTAAGCACCTGTATTTGATTTGAGGCTGTCAGTTTCTGACTCCATCTCTCCAGATCCATGTCTATTCTTTAATGAAGCGCAACTGCATTTTTGTTTCAGCAGTGTGTGTGGGAAAACATGACGGGCAGCTGATCATGCAATGTTAACCTGCAGTTACCAAAACATCTGAGGATGAGATAGCTGTTTGTGGATCAGTTTGCTATGTGAAAAAAAGTGACTTAGAAAACATTGACAACCATCATAAGGAGATCCTATATCAGTATATCCCTACTATATTGGGGTAAAACTGACTATATATATAGTTACCTTAAAAAGGTCTGACACTGGAGACTTTATGCAGTGGTAGTGCATATGTTTCTGAACCTGTGATTTTGTTTCAAGTACAACCTGCATTATGTCACCTTTACCCACCTCCCTCTCCCCAAAAATGTCCTGTCTCTTTTAACAAAATAAAACAGACTTTTCTGTATGGAATATAGTGTACTGCATACTCTCAACTATTAAACGAAAGGGTAACACTTTATTTTAAGGTGTCTTGTTACACGTTACATGTACTTATTATTGTAATAATAATAAATTATGTATAATTACATGTAAGTAACCCTAAGCAAAACCCTAACCATATAGTAGGTACATGCATTTAATTAAAATTACTCAGTACTTAAATGTATAATTACACTGTAACAAGGGCACCTTAAAATAAAGTGTAACCAAAGAAAGTGTGTGAAATAGTATGCAACAATAAAATGGTTTAAAATGGTAGTGACTGCAAGTGCAATCTAGTTATAATTGTGAAAATAAATACAGTGATTCTGGCATTTTAATTACGGTTTTTGTAAAAATGTATTAACTTATGGCAATTTCAAGATAAGTCACATTAAGTCATGACATAATGTATTCCGCATAATGTGCTCTACTGTATACTGACCATTTTTGGAAGTGTATACTTTGAATACAGAAGGTTGTTCTTTGAATACAGGAAACATGCTTATGGTGTACAAATTGGAATACTTAAGAAACAGTACGTGTAGTATGGTAGTATGCTGCAAACATAAAAAATAAATAAAAACCTTTTCTTTTTTGATGTAAATCAAAATGAAATACAGAATAAGCAGTTTATGATGATTGTATGTGTGATTCAATGTTGTTTGATGATGACGATGATGATGGAATCAGATGACAGAAAAACTGGGCTGTATGATGTATCAGAGAATATGGCATCAGACTTCACACAAATTATACGAATGACAGTGCTGTTTTACTGTAATTGTTATGCTATTTGTAGTGAGATCGCCTTTCGTGCCATAGTTTTAGATCCTCCCCGACTTTCTGATAGGCGTTTCCTGCTTGGCAGAAGTGCTGATTGATGGCCGTCGCTTGACAGACCCCCGCCTACTTTAATCAGCTTTGGTTCTGAAATCTAAAAGGTTTTAAAAAAAGGCCTCTGAGGTTTGTCCCAAAAACAAACACAGAACAACACTTCCCTCAGGAAAAGGCTCATAGCTTGTGTGTGTGTGTGTGTGTGTGTGTGTGTATGTGTGTGTGGCTTTGAAGTGAACACCCAAACACACACGTCTTTATGGGCACTTTCTAGGGGGGCTGAACACTAATAAAGCAGAAACAAAACAAAGGCTGTGTGCTGGGTGTATGCATGCGTGTGTGTTTCTAAAGTGAGAAAAAGAAACAGCAAGAAGGGACTTGGGAGATAAAGACACAACCTGTCACACAGTGCTGACCTCTGTGTGTGCCTGCAGTATGAGGAAATAAATTGTAAAAGAAAAAACAATTCACCCCCCCAAAAAATATATTCTGTCATCTGTCATTTACTAACCCTCATGTCAGTATGACTGTCTTGACATTCAGATCCAAAATAAACACCTAATAAATACCCCAGAGGAAAAGAAAACATAAATGTTTGAAAAGACTTCTCAGTTCATATTGGAGAAGGTAATGCCCCCAATGTTTGCAATGATTGGCTTCATTTGGAACCTCATTCAATAGACATTGAAAGAATGTTCTACAACGTGCTGATTTATTCCTTAAAAACACTTTATTTGATCTCTATTACATTGCAAGCATGGTGGAGAATACATAAAAAACATAAAAAGTTACACTCTTGTACAAAAAACAAATATAACCGTTTAATTTAATCCTGAATTTTGAACTAATAAAATAATTATCTTGTTTAATTTGTGGACAATGAAAGAATAACTCATATTTACCATCTTGATACTTTGATAGATGTATTGAAAAGGAAATATAACTTGAAGGACATTTTACAATGTTATTATTCAACCAACACAAACTCTACAGAAAGTCTTACAGTTTTCTGGACATTCACAGAAAGACCAGTCACCAGTCAGGTTGTTATAATTACAACAGAAAAACTGAGACGCAACACATCATTTGAACACTGGATTTACAACAAATAATTTCAATTTTAAGAAGTGTTTTCTCAACATTTCAACATTGCATGAACACACTGATCTCTAATTTTATTATCACTCAGTGGGTTATTTAACCATGACTATTTCTTTGAAAGGCTTTTGTCTTTCAAAAACATTAAAATGCACAAATTCACTTTTTTTTTTTTTTTACTTATTTGGTTGTAATGCAGATATCCCCAAACTTTTTTACCCAAACATATATTTACTTAAAGTTCCCCTCTGAAAGGTTAAGGTAATATGTTAATAATTAAGTAAGACATTTACATATTCATGGTTCTCTGATGTTAGTTAATGGTCATATGACAACTTAGTAAGTTTTTTTTTTATTTCTTTATTTTTAAATGATTTATTTTAATGTTACTTTTTATGATTTTATGAAAAACTTTACATAATGTAATGTTTGAGGGACTTCATGATGTTAATAACAACAAATGGAACATATTTTCTTTCTTTTTGTATTTTTCATCAATATGGTATATGATTATCCTATTTAAACCAATGTGATAAATGAGTTAGGTCAAAAGTAATTTTAAAGTAATCAAAAAGTAATCAGTTTATATTACCTAAAATCTAAAATGTAATGGATTTTGTTACTAACTACAATTTTTGTAGTTTGGAATCAGTAATGGACCACAATTTGCAAGTAATTTACCCAGCACTGCCTGTGACAAACGCTAACAACACCAAACAATAAATAATTGTATTTCTATTAGCATTAACCAATATTAATTAAAAAAATTAATGCTTATTGTTATGGTTAGATAATGCATTGATTAATGTTAACAAAAGAGACCTTTTTTGCAAAGTGTTAACAGTATGTTTTATAAATTGCTTACAGGTGGTGACAAAAGATTTTCTGTCCCATATTTTAAATGAGAAAAGGACTTGGGAATTGAAAATAATCATTCATTTAAGGTATCCATTTTTTAAAAACATACAAAAAAGTTCTCAAATTAGATTCAATATAAAATGTAAAGATATAAAAAATGTATAGCCTGAATGCACTGTAAGTCGCTTTGGATAAAAGTGTCTGCTAAATGCATAAATTATAAAATTATAAAATTTAATTAAATTAAAATAATCCAAAATAATCCACCAATCCCATTTATCTCAACAACATCTTTTTAAAATAGGATTAGTTCTAACATTTGTTTAAGGTGTCATTCGAATAACCCAGATTTATGTACAGTACATCCTGTCCAAGTTCTCTAGAAGTCAATTACAGGTGAGCTAAGTTAATGTTTAAAAAATTATGTATCTTAGGTGACGTTTCATTATTGAGTATATCTTTGAAACATGTTGCACCAATGTTGTATTGATTTGTCAAGAATTACTCTCCACACTGTAAAAAATGACCGTGAATTTAACGGTAAAAGACTGTAAAAATGCTACAGTAAAAACCTGTTAAATGGTTAACGGTAAATTCCCCTACTATATACGGTGAAAAACTGTATTGGACATTACATGTATTGGACATTAGTTTTACGGTTGTATACCGTTTTTGGAAGTGAAAAAGACCGTATAATTTACAGTGGATTTTTTACCGTAAATTTTACGGATTTTTTTTTACAGTGCACAACTAAGAAAAAAGTTTTGTTTTGCACTGTATTTGCATTCATAGGCTGGTATGTTGTTTTGTACACAAACAGAATTTTTGTATAATAAATCTAATTTAATGACACATGAGTGAAAGATAAATTATCATGTTTGTGTGAACTATTCCTTTCAATACATATTATACAGTATATAGAATATACACTATAGTGGTAACACGAGTGGTCCAAAAAGCAGAAGGAGATATTTAAATTCCAACAATCAAAGCTTTAATACACAAAACACTCAAGAGCACAAACTCAGAAACAGGAGATCACAAAACCGCTATCAAAGAACCGACAAACACAACTGAGAACTAAGGGGTGTATATCAACACACTCTCTCTCTCTGGAAGCCCATCGCGTCCGATGAAGCCTTCTATTATAGTTTGTGGGTTCTCTGATGACTGCCTATGTGTCGATATATTCCCCTGTTTGGTTCAGTTCTTTGTCTGTTCTCATCAATATATGGTTTTGTTCCTCCTGTGCATCCATGTTCCAGAGTGTTTTTTGTTTTCATTTAGTAAAGACTGCTTTGCAATTAGATCCTCCGCTCAACTCTCTTTGGCTCTCTTTCCCCCTCTTTCCCCCAGCTCTTCCCTGGGCCACTGTTTGTCTGGTTCTGCCTTCATCCTCCGAGCCTACAAAATCACCCTGGTCTTCACCTCCTCTGTCTCCGATCCACTGGCTTCCACCGTGGTCTCCATTGTCATGTTCGTTGCTTCTTAGATGCTCACTGGTGGTGCCTAGTACTAGTAAAGGAGGTAATGTCAGGTCTTGTTTCATCACCTGTGTTTATTCCTGGTTTCATTTGTTCCCATGATTCCCTGATTTGTTTCAGAGTGGGCGTGGCCATTGGTAACTTGAATGTGCAATGGTTTCAGTATCGCTGGCTTCCAATTATTTCACCTGGACAATGACAGCCCATTATGCTACTTGATATTGCAAACAAGTATTTGTTATCATATTATTTTAATTCATTATCATAAACACACTGGTTTGTAGCACAATAGCTTTACGTTTACTGCAGTTTCTTATTGTTATTCCCTTAGGGATTTTTTTTTTAAAGTCTTTGTTTAGGAGTTATAAGCCATTAATCAAGCCTGCCAGCTATGGGGTAAATCATTGCAAACATTGATTTGAAGCACAAATGTGAAAACCAGAGAAAAAGATAAAGCTACAAGATTGTATGTTTCACAGCCTTAATGGAGGAAAAAACTACAATTTCACAACGCATTGTTAATGGCATAAATTAAAAATGATGGCAAAATCTAAACTGCTTGATTTAAAGATATTAATCATATATAGAAACAATGTGTTTTACATTTATTTTAAAAATATTTAATTAGTCTGAAGCCTAAGGAAATTGACTGTAGGTGATTTGCAGTGCTTCATCATTGGAGTGGGTGGGCACTAAAGTTTTCTTTTAGTGCAATTTGCTTGTACTGATTTTCTGATTGATGAACATTTTTCTGAAGAATCGTGGATAATGTAGATTTTCACCAGGAATTTCACTGCTGAACATGATTATTTAAAAATATATATATATAAAAAATTATGTAACAAGTGGAGGAACATTTTGAAGAAGTTCCTCTTTAAACCTGGCCAAAGTGACATTAGTAGCCTATTTCCTGCAGGAGTCTACAGCTGTGGCTCCTGATATATGGGCCATTCTGCAGAACTGGTGCAAACTGCTGTCCCACAACCAAAAAACACATTTAAAAAGCATTTAAGTATTCAAATCTTAGATGTTAATAAGATCCTTCTATTATCTATTGAAACCCACAATAATATTTAAAATAGTAAGCTTAATATATATAAAATCGTCATTTACTGGGTACTTTCAATTGGGAGGTAGCTGTCCCGAACCATAACCCCTAAATTTCAACTTATGAAAATGATATTGAAATATTTTTTTTCCATCGTTGTGTTTTCAAAAAGTATCTTTTTTGATTCTTTTAAAAAGTGAAGTTCAAAAAAATATATTTATTTTATATTTTCTTTGTAAATTATGAAACTTTGTTTATGTCCCACATTTTTTATGTCACTACCAAAACAGTGTATGTTTTAGTCTGTTGGCCGAGACTGATTTTAACTAAACCCATATATTTGTGATCAGGAAATATTCCTGTGTACTCCCCCTCTCTTATAGCTACAAGGTGTGAGTAGGTAGGGGAAAAAAAATCTTTTTTGAAAAATCTGTGTGTAACTTTAAGGAACATCACTACCGAACACCTTTTTTTCTGCAATTAAGCACACTTTTTTTGGGAGTTATTCCATAACACTTAGTTATGGAATAACTAAATATGCTAGCTAACTATGTGCTAGTTAGCCATGTGCTGATTAACATCTTTGAGCTAGGTTCAAAAGTATCTAAAATTGTCACTACCAAAACATTTGGTGTTTTGGTAGTGATATCTTTGTATTTGGGTGTTATCCCATAGAATTGTCACTACTGAAACATGTCATAATTGTCACATAATCCTCATATTTGGAGGAAATAAACAATATTTTAGTACAGTTATGCCATTTTTATTTTTTTTTGTATTTTAGTTTGTTTTAGTAGTGTTTTAGTATGCGAGTTAAAAGTCTGTAATGTGGTTGCTACCAAAGCATTACTGTCACTACCGAAACATGGGCATAAAGTATACTGAATTATCAACTAAGATGTTATGATAGTTTTTGGTTCAATGTTTATTCAAACTAATGAATCCTTAACTTTGAAATCAGTATGATCAACTTTTTGCCTTTTACAAAGAAACATTGGATTCAAAATACAAATCTCATAAATTACACTTAAAATATGGTTAAAAATGTCATTGTTATTAACATTTTAATAAAATAACAAAACATATATTTACAATCTATATGTAAGCGAAATTTTAATAGGTCAATATAATCCTTCTAATTAAATTATTATTACTGTGTTTCGGTAGTGACAAATTTGGGGAGAGGAAAAATCTGATCCTCCAAACTCTGTGCTCTAGAGTATAAGAGCCAGGCAGGATTATCCAAACCAAATGAAACATTAGCCCCATTTCAAAGAGACTGACAGGGATTAGACAATTACCTGTTAATGCTCTCATCTGCCAAGAGTCCACAGTAAACAATCCTCATCTGGGGCTGATTATGCATATAAACACCCACACTAAACCTTCTTAAAGTATTACTCTACAAGGTAAACAGCCTACACTTTCTTTCATGTAATCTTTTATGCTGCATTTCTATCACTTTCTTTTACATTTTGAGGACAGTGATAGTGATACTCATATGTGTTAATAATGGCACTGTGAAGTATTACAGCTAGTAAACACACTTAGAAACTGTGGGCAATTGTTGTCAAAAATGCTTCCCTAAGGGTAATAACTTTAAATGTTAATACAGATGATTAGAAAGATATCTCAGATGTAATGCATAGAACTTGGGTCAGGGACTCTTCCCATATTTCTGTTAATCCTTTTGTGCACTGATGAAAAAGGTTTTGAAATTTTTGATGAAAACTGATGAAAAATTAGTCTTCAACTTGATATATATTACCGATATTTGCATCGCTTTTTTTTTTAATGAATAAATATCACCACAAAATTCTTATACTGTATACCTTTTATATAACAACAAGTTTCAGGTCTTAAAATAACAAAGTAGTGTTACAAGAGTGCTGATATTTAGACATAAATAAAGACACCAAGGTCACCAGTTCTCACTATTAACTAACTATTAATTATGACTTTTGCCTCAATAACCTCCTAATTTACTGCTTATTGATGCAGCAACCACACTTTAACCTTTATACTTAAAACCTCCATGAAAACGGGACATAATAGAAAAGATACATGTATGATGAAGAATAACATATTGAGTTTTTGGAAAGATCTAGACAGAATGATTGAGGGATGTAGTGAATGAAAGGAACGAGATGGTGTGTGTGGAGGTCTGAGACAGGTTCTGAAACCTTTTCCCTACAGATTTGAAAACGTCCTGTTTTACTTTTCCTTTCCTGTAGGAAGCAACTCCACACTGTGTGCAAAGACCACACACACACACACACACACACACATACATTTCAATCACATATGCAAATAAATATGAACACTTATAACCAGATGCACAACTATAACACGCTTCACAAATACATTTTACTCACTCGCTTCCACATGCACGAATGAATCATTGCTTTTTGTCACACTGTTTTACTACAACTCCAGTGCTTCAATGCACTGAACGTTAATTCCGTATTATGTCAATGTCCATATCTTCACACCTATACTGCACCACAACCATTATAGGCACCCTTTTGTGTGCCAAGATCCAAAACGAGACACTTTTAGCAGAGAGAAAGCTACATTAATTATTAAGATAAAAAATGAATGCATGATGAGTGTAAGAGGAGATGAAGAGAACAGTAAAAAGTCAAACAGCTGTGTGACACGGTTGCAGTGTCATGGCTGCATTAACGTCTCTTGTTGTCATGGAGTCATGATGCGATAAGATCTCCCACAATTCATAGCCACCCACATGTAGGCTTTTGTACTGCCAAGAACATTCTCTGGTAGCTTGGCAACTGCAGGGCATGGGGGTGTCAGGTAAAGACCGCCCCATCATACAAACACCTTGTTCACTGGAGTTAAACCTACACGTTTTTGGTCCATTAACTTTGAGGATTTAAACATGTCAACTGTGAAACTGTCATTTTCTCTTCATGTGTGTAAATGCATTTGTGTGTTATATTATATATATTATATTATATATATATTATAAATAATGTTAACATTATAAAGTATGTTTATTTTGTTTCCAGTTGTTTATTTTATTTTAATGTGTAAAATTATTTTGATTTTTAATTTTTGTAGACTGATCATGCATACACACAAACACAGGCTTGTGTATCTGTCTGTCTGTGAGTGTGTGTGTGTGTGTGTGTGTGTGTGTGTGTGTGTGTGTGTGTGTGTGTGTGTGTGTGTGT
>NW_015548249.1:260784-281463 GCF_001515605.1 Sinocyclocheilus anshuiensis
TGTGTGTGTTCCTTTGATGATGTCCACCTGCCTCAGTAGGAGCAGGAGAACATCCCTCCCTCTTAATCCTTCTTTCCGTTCCTCCATTTTCACATCTCTGCATGCACTTTTTGCTCCCTGTCTGTCCTTTCCCTTTAAAGAAGAAAATGATCTAAGGACATCAACAGTTTTTGTGATAATTCCTCTTATATTTCAAGAAAAAGTTTGCAAATGTTTGAAAAAATAAATGATTTATTTTTTAAAAGTTCAGCTGATCTCAATTAACAGGTTTTTGATAAGACAGCGGTACATTGATGGAAATTAATATTAAAAGTATGTCTAGACTTTTATACATTTAAAACAATGGTTGTGTTTGCATGCACACACAAAAAATATTATTTAAAAGTGTAGTGTAAGCCCATATATAGCCTATTAATCAGAACATTACTTTAGCCATATGATACTTTTTTTATTAGAAAGAATATCATGAGTCAAATGAGTTCTTCACTTTCCACTTGCATTACAATTATTGTCCATATTTACTAAAATACATTCTAACTAGGTTGGGTTAAGCAGAAGAAAAGATCATTAACTATAAAAACAATGGAAGTCTATGAAATGTCCACATAATATAGTGAAACAGACGAGTGTGTGCCTCCCGCACGCCCAAACGTTGACCTCATGTCTTAAACCGATTTCAGAAAGTACGGGGAACGGGAATTTCTGTCTTTCAGAGTGTATACTTAAGCACGCACCACAAACTAATGCATTCTACATTTCTCTCCTTTTTCTCCCTCTCCTCCCTCTTCCTTCCTTCCCTCTCCACACATACTCGCTATTCCTTTCCTCACTGAGCCTGTAACAAACGAAGGATCTTGTTCACACCTGAAAGAGCATTTTTATTGCTATCTTTCAAAATCTTTGAGATTTTGGTGAGAGCTAACAAACCCGGTGAGTTTTTACAACTAAAATCTGATGAATAGTGTGTATATTTATTTTAAAAGAAAAACGTGTTTTTCTTTTTCTTGGTGGAAAATATCTGATTTGTTAATTGTTTCGGGGAATATTTTGTAAAAAAATATATATATATATCTATGTTTAGCTTATTAACTAATTACAGTAAAACATTCCAACAGGATATTGCTAAAGACATGTTATTATACAATTTTAATTTCAAAAACTCTAAATAACCTCTTTCAAGTTTTCTCATTCATTTCCCCAGACGGAAAATATGCTACTTAACCCTAATTAACGAATATTTGCTTTAATAATCTTGTTATGGAATGAACGTGTTTGCAAATTTGAGCAGAATTACATCACTGATTAAAGGTGAACTGCGTTGTATTTTGGGTAGGCTAAAGTGAATTTGTATCGACGGCTGTTTGTCCAATACTGACGAATCTTAAAACGTGGATGTTATGAGACTCAATAATACTTTTAACATTTGCTTTTAATAGATTAGTTTAGGCTAATTCATAATGTTGGGCTATTATGCGTATGTTCTGCTTGTGCCAATTGTTCACACCTCAATGAATTGAATCATGCTGTATTTTATCCCATCACTGTGATGTCGGATAACATGTTATCCTGTATGCTACACTCTCAAGCTCTTACCTTGTTGTAGACTTTATCAACCAGCACGTGGATTGCTCGTTAATAGCTACTTCAGAGCATCCGTAAAGAAGCTGGCAGGTCCAACGGTGATGATGAAGAATGATCATAACTTGTCTTGTGTTCAATAGCCAAGTGTAGGCAAGTGGCGAAGACTCGTTAAAAAACCTGGCAGCAACAGACCTTTAAAAAACAATAGGCCTTAACCCATTTAAAAAAAAAAAACACAGATGCACGAGGAGAATTACGCAGATACATTTATCTAGATAGATGGTCGCATCAGCACTGTAGAACTGAATTATGTTGTGTTTGGTTGGTTGATAAGTAGTGTGAAAACGGTTTTAATAAAAAAAGAACTTGAGAAAAAATTTCTTGAGAAATAAATGTAATTATTAAAAGCATATGTAGCCTAGTTATTAGAATTCGTAGTAAATATGCAGTTAACCTGTAACCTGCTCCTTCTAAGTGGGCTACATTTACAATAGGCCTTCACTGACTGCGAATTATTAAAGGCGTTTTTTTCACCAGAACTGTTTTTCGTGAGGGCTATTTGTTTCGCCATATTCAGTTAATGAGAACAAAGGAGAAAGATGCATGTCAGCTGCATGTAATGATTTATGTAAATACATCATTTATTTACGGGCATGCGACTTGTTTTGGGGAATAATTTGCGACTTATCATTAGGCTATATAATGTCTCCAGAAATCAGTCATGCACAGATGGTTGGTGCTGAAAGAGGCAGGTTCTTCATGTATCGCTCTATGCAATGATATTGTCAATCAAAATTTTATTCAGATCCAGACCCCTACATGACACACATTTGGGCTAGCCTGCGTAATGGAGATAAATATTTTGGCGCAATGTGATCCACTAAAACAGATCCCATATGAGTGATTTGTCACATTATCCTTTACATTTGGGCCCATGTTCTTGACTAACACTTTCTTACTTAAAGCGACACGCTTTTAATTGGATATGAGCAGAACCGGCAGCAAACCAAACGCTTAGATTAGTCCAAAATATCTTGGGAATAACTAACGAAATACAGAAGAATGTAAAACAATTAGGAGCCAAGTATACAGCGCAACACAATAAATAGTGCTAGCTACATACAGTCACATAATTATATTTAAATCAAGATCAATGAAAACAGTCCATTGTAGCAACATAGGAAAACAGGAATATAGCCTTGTCAAATAAGGTTGAAGTTAATCCAAAAGGAGGTAGCCTAAACCTGAAAGACATAGTTGGTAGAAGTATTAGCAGTTATAGCCTACCAATATAACTAGCTACTAAAAATAGTAAAATTAACAGTTTGTAATGTTGTTTTTAAATATTAATTTATAATTCCTTTTCATTAAATCACGTTTTCTATTTGAGGACGAAGGCTGGTTAATTTTAAAAGTGGTTTGACTGCGCAGAACCTTTTATAACAATTCAGCTCCTGCACCTGTTATATGAACTAATTATGTCTTCTAAAACTGTGTCGGTTTCCAGTTGTTGGTTCAACTGTTGTGGTGAGAGACACAGTTCAGAATTTAGAGGGTATGAAGCAAAACAGATAAATCGCTTTCGAGGCATACGAATCAGGAAGCTTATGTCCTGCCGCATCAAATATGTGTGAATGTGAGGGAGTGTGTGAAGGAAAGAAAAGGCGGGCTTAAGGAGAAACCAAACCACAATTTGCCCTCCTTCTCCGTGGGTATCTAGTTGAGGAGAAACTCTGAAACGCAAGAACTTTGTAAAACCTTTAACGCTGGCATTAAGCTGCACACGTAGAAAAAAAACTCTTTACATTATTGTAGTCTGACAATTGAGACTGTCATCAAGACAATTTTGCATTGCAGAGCTGTTTTTATTAGTCCACGGCTTTGTTTTGGTGTAGGTTTGCGTGCGCAATGATGGCCACCTACCCAGGCCCCGAGGATAACGGCATGATACTCATGGACACTACCTCGAGCTCAGCGGAGAAAGACCGAACAAAAGAGGAAACCCCTCCCGAGAAGGCACCGGACAAATCCGACCCGACCCAGAAACCACCGTACTCCTACGTGGCGTTAATCGCGATGGCAATCCGCGAGAGCTCAGAGAAGCGTCTCACGCTGTCCGGCATCTACCAGTACATCATCAGTAAGTTTCCTTTCTACGAGAAGAACAAAAAAGGATGGCAGAACAGCATCCGACACAACCTGTCACTCAACGAGTGCTTCATCAAGGTGCCTCGGGAGGGCGGCGGCGAGCGAAAGGGCAACTACTGGACCCTGGACCCGGCATGCGAGGATATGTTCGAAAAGGGCAACTACCGGCGACGGCGACGCATGAAGAGACCGTTCAGGCCTCCACCGACCCATTTCCAGCCTGGCAAATCTTTCTTCGGCGGCGACGGGTACGGTTACCTCTCCCCGCCCAAATACCTGCAGTCAGGGTTTATCAATAACTCGTGGTCTCCTGCGCCTATGCCCTATACCTCCTGTCAGATGAGCAGTGGGAACTTGAGTCCCGTTAACGTGAAAAGCTTGTCCGCGCCGTCCTCGTACAATCCGTACTCGCGGGCGCAGAGCACAGGTCTCCCGGGCATGGTGAACACTTACAACGGCATGAGCCACCATCATCTCCACCATCACACGCACCCTCATGCGCTCCCGCATGCGCAGCAGCTGAGTCCCGCCACGGCTGCAGCCCCTCCGGTGTCCACCGGTAACGGAACAGGGCTGCAGTTTGCTTGCTCGCGTCAACCCGCAGAACTCTCCATGATGCACTGCTCGTACTGGGACCACGAGAGCAAACACTCCGCGCTACACGCGCGGATTGACATATAGCTCGGGTGTGAGCATGAGACCAAAGACAGATTAACATTCTCGCTAAAAGACAATAAAAACGAGGTCCATCGATTTCAAAAAAACACAAAGGCATTTCATAAAATTCTGCTGATTTAAGACTGACAAGAAGGACAAACTTTTACTGGAGCCGCAAACTGTGGAAGCACGGGCTTTCTGGGCGAGTATAGCCTGCCTGATGCAGGGAATAAAGATCACATTTTCCTTCACAGGAGACTCGTGGACATTTATGTTCTGACTGTGTATAAACAGTTCAACCAGATGAGAGGATGGCCAGCAGATTGATGGTATAATCATCATGGAATTACAATTCATGTTTACCTGAATCCGTTTTGTCAATGCCTCTGGAGTGAAGTATTGGGTTCTGAACCCTTTTTTTCTTTTCTTCTATTCGCTTTTGAATGTGTAAGGATACAGTGGAGCTCTGGGCAGGTAGCCTATACAACCCGAAGTGTACACACCTGTGTTTTGGCCTCTTGTTTCAGTGTTTAAGGGTCTCATATAGGGGTCAGAGCACGCGACTGCCAGTTCGGACTTTTGTACTTTGTAAAAAAAAAAATGAAGAAAAAAACAAAAGAAATAATTTTAATGTATATGACACATTGGGGCCATGTTTAACTAGCACTTTTCAATCTTTTTTTCTCTTTTTTAATAGGTCTAGTTTTAATTCTTTAATAAACACTTTGTGAACTTGTTTTGGATTTGATAATTTATACGGTATAATTCAGCGATTATTATTATTATTATTATTATTATGTTATAACAAGGTGATTTGTTTAGCAGTTTGGCCAACTACAGTTCTGGCCTTCGACTAATTATTGAATCTTTGTAGTAACATGTTTTACGTTTATACAGGCGTGTAATTTAGAGTTTAATAGTTATGCGAAATGTTACTGTAAGAAAAGAATTTCCAAATAGAACTACAAACATTTATTTGCACCATAAAGGTGCTCGTGTAATGCAAGCTAATCGTGATTCCAAAGCCTATAAAAAAACAGTCGTTTTTATGTGAGTAAAGAAAAATGGAGCCTGCAGATGAGGAAAAATTGCGTAATCTGTTGGGACAAATTATTTTGCTGAAGTTGTAAATATTTAGCCCTGTCGAATCAATGTCATACACTACAAAAAAAATGTCAAAATACTGTCGTGTTTATGTTATTCAAAACTATTGCCCGCATGTGGTGTCAACAATTAACAATTTTAACATATTTTTAACAAATAGGCCCTATTTCATATAGCTATGAATAGTTTCGCATTTTGTCGCTTTTTATTTCGTGCTTATAAAAACACCTGTATATTAGAAGTACACGATTGTTGTAACAAAATGCACGTTTGTCTTTGCATTTATTAATTAGACCGTGAATATGCTCATCTGAATTTTTTTTTTTTACAATTGATTACAGTTATTATCATCAAAGCCCCATAATAAGGGGGGTTTATTTAATTAGTTAAAGAAAGAGCATGTTTTTTGCACTATTTAGTTTTACATAACATGGAGAAAAGTCTACGCAAACAAAATAACCCATTTTGATTACTGTCATATAATAACATTTAAACCTTTTCACATAATATCGAATGTTTATTAAATTATAGTTAATCTACATTCATCTACACTTTGATAGACAGATTTTACGATTATGTTTCTTAATGATTATTTGATTGAAGTTATTACACAGTGTTTACCGACTTCCTCTGTTCGCGAAGCATGAGTCTGGAACGTAGGCTATGGAGTGTGTCTGACTCATTCAGTGTTACTGGAAAACATATTTTGTCATGTAGGCTACTAAAGTTAAGTATAAACAGTGTTTTAAAGTTCCCGGTTTAAAAAATGCATTAGGCCTATATTTTTCTTAGTGTAGGCTATTCGTTGAGTTAACGATAAAGGCCAAACTCAATTTTAGATTGGATAAGAATTTTTAGGACTGCACGAATATGTGGACATATAGTACATTGATAAACTCCATACACAATTCACTTCACTTTTCTTAACAACAAGAAGAAGAAGAACAACAACGGCAGAAGACGAAGAACATTAACTGTTATATTGAGAAGGTGGTATGTTGTTCGTTGATTGAATGTATCCTATAATGACTGTTTATAGTTTTCATGTCTCCTCACCCCCATCCGTCTAATACAGATATTTTCAGGTGCCAGGTGTGTATCACATAATACGCCCGCATGCAGGATGCTCAGGGCCAGTGGGCGTAAAGGTGGGCCCCCTTTAAAAATATAGGCTATATGTAAGCTATTTTGTGTGTCCACCCAAACAGCGCATCGGGGAATGTTGTCAAAAAAAAAAAAAACTTTGCGCGTTAATTTATTTTTTTTTGACGGGGTTGATCACAGGTGTAGGCTATCCACAAAACAGTTCATGTACAGGACAAAGATAATATATAGCAATACATTCAACAAAAATCCCTTTCAATTATCCTAATTTAGTTGAGAATAATAGTAATCCACTGTAGCCTGTCCTATATTTGCAATAAGCTAGAAACCAATTATCATCCATTTTATATCAGTAGGTCTATTAGACTACAGGCCTAATTATATGACAACAACAACTTGAGCGTTGCTGTCTGTTAACGAAGTGCTGAATTTTCAATGGATTGTCGGTCAACTTTATTGGGGTTTTTTGCTTAACGTTACAAATATTATTTAAAAAATATTATTTTAATATTCTGTATAGGCTATTCAACAAACTGTTTAACATAGCCTAAATATATTCTTGTGATTTTGTTCAGATTATAGCCCACTTTTACACAGTTAGACTGCTTGGTTCATTTCTACGTTTCCTAAAAGCATCGTGAGCCTAAAAGCATCATAGAAACAATCTTACGAATCTTGGAGTTAAGGGCCGTTTCTCAAAAAGTCATCATCGTTACATAAGTAGTCTACATCCGCGAGGGTTCTGGAGTAAAGAGTGAAGGCGCATCGTAAGGACACGGAAACGTGCAGCCACCTGCTGGACAACTGCAAAATTACATGTAAACTTATTACAGTTATGACTGTAGGCCTATCAATTCCATTCAATTCAAGTTTATTTGTATAGAGCTTTGCAAAGCAGCTTTACAGAAAATTAAGTTACAATATATGTAGTAGTAGCTTGTCAGTGGTGACTGTCAAATTGATGTACATATGGCAGAAATGTACAGTAAAAATTTAGTTAATGACGTAATCAAACAGACGATGAACACTATTAACAGCAATGATTATATGTTGCAATCAAACTTGTAGCAAAATTTGGTAGTTTATGTATGTTTCAGGGTTGGCATCACTATCACATATGATGGCTATCATCACATGACAAAAGTAGAAAACATTCATTAATATTGCTTCTGTTTGTTTAAACCAATAATTAATTAGTTAAAATAAAATAAAACATTTGTGTGGACGTAGTCTTGTACAAACAAATTTACAAAACAACTTTATGCATGAAATTAAGTGGGAGTGGAAATATTTAAGGGTGTGGCGGTATTCTGCACTCTGCAGTCCGATAAAAAACGGGAGAAACATGAACCCCCACGAAGCAGTATATAGGCCTTATTGTGTAGGCTAATATATCGTTAAGCACAAATTGATTAAAAGCCTGTTATATCTAGCTAATAAAAAAAACCTTACCCATAGCATTTCCATTTCCTACGAATTTCAGTTGCGTACATGATACTAGGCCTACTTTGATTGTAGCAACTATCCACTCTATCCATCATTGTGCTTTATGTATGTATAATTAATATAATTAATTAATATTAAGTGAAAGTAAATAAGACATTAATAAAAGTATGTCACCCTTGGAGGTTTTGAATGAGGCTGCTGTTCACGTGTCCACTATCGCTGGGTGAGTGTAGGTAATTAATCTAATTAATAAAGAGCTGAGCGACACACTCGCGCTGGTGGAGCAGGGTTGAATTGATGGAGCGGGGTGAGCGGTAACGGCGTCAAAAGTTGAGTTTTTTTTTTTTTTTTTGCTAGAAAATACAAAATAAAAATCAATTTTAATAAGGCGCTGAAAAGCCTGTCGCCGTGTGCAGACAATGATGTCTATCGTTTCTGGTGGACTTAGAGTATAGGCCTACATGTATTCATATTTAAATGAAATCCAGTGTAATAAGTGTAATAAATTGTCTGGGCTTAAAATTCTACTAGGTCGTGGGTTTGGCGCGGACAAATTAAAAACTAACAAGAAGAATGGGGTCAAATTATTCATTTGAACACACAGCATTTGACAGTTGTGCACAAAGGCGCAGCAGAAGAGTTTGAGTGTGTTAATCCATGACATCTTGCGCAGTTTGACGAATAGGTTTATGATGGTCCTGAGGTTTCCGCTGGCTGACCTGACTGATCTGGTGTCACAGCACAGGTTGTCGGTTTCCCAGTGCTTGGGTACACAACTGAATTCCCAGGATTCTTGGGAAAGCTTTAAACTGGACAGCAGTGGTTTTCACGAGCGCCCTCGCGCACATCGCCCCGCGCCTATTGAAAAGGAGAGAGGGGTCGGCTGTATTTGCTATACACAGGAAAATAGCCAGAATTTGATTTGCACAAAATCCGGCGATTGTTATGAACCACATGACTTTTGTCCGAATCCAAAATAATTTGGTCAGTGGAGATGAGTGGTTTCATTTTATCATTTTCCTCCTTTTACATTTGGGCATGGAGTGAAGATTCACCCTACGTGATGTTTTCTGTTATTGGCTTGGATGAACAATAGATGACACTAAATAAGCATCTCTATGCTAGAATTATTATTGGGGTGTATTATAATATGCCACCGTTGTTTACAAATGGGAAATGTACACAAAAGTTTGTATGGGTGACCTCTTCACCCTAGAAAGAACACGCAGATGTCCATAATGAGGTTCAAAAATGGTCAGCTAAAAATAAGTCATGTGTCATTTTCCTTTAGAAGATAATAAAAGCAAGAGATTCTTGCTAAATCACGCAGGAACCCCCGGAATGACATGGGGTAGCCAAGGTCACTCAAATTTTATCATGCAGTTGTATATACTATTTGTATTTAACAGTATGAATGTCAACACAAGATTTTCAGTCAGTTAATCAATCAATCAATCAATCAATTTTGGTTTTATAAGAACAATGACATTCAAATATCTCTCTATAGAAGTTGATACAGAAAAGATGCCAATAATCAAAGGTTACCTTCAGGCTGATCACAGCGTTAGTTTCTTTTATCTTTCAGTTACATTTAGTTTAATATTTTAAATATGTTAATTGACTTGAAACTAATTCAGAATTAGTCGTATAGGAAGAAGGATTATGATCCCATTAACCTTTCAACATTTCTTACCCATTGTCACATCTGTTTTAGGCTTTGTATGTGTTTTGATGTCTTTTATTTTGAAGTTTGTCATACTCATGTTGCCTTTGGCCATGTAATTCCCTGTCTCTCATGTGATCATGTCACATGCTACCTGTCCTTAATGTGTCTTGTTCTGGGCTGCATTTCCCAAAAGCACCGTAAGCTTAAGTTGAAGATGAAATTGGTTTCAATGGGTCTATGATGTACTTGAGCTTACAATTCTTTTGGGAAATGCAGCCCTGATTGGTTCACTGTCTTGATTACTTTCAGGTGTGTCTTATGTCATTAGTCCTCATGCTTCCTTTAGACTCCTGTCTAGCTTTGTTTGTGTAACCCGCTGTTGGTGTCAAGTCTGTTTATGGTTATAGTCAAGTTCTCTTCAAGTCTAGTTCTTACACTAGGAGCTCCTGCAACTCCGCCCGCATCTTATGTCATTATTCTTTGTGTGTATATATAGCCTTCATGTCTCTTTAATGTCTTGTCTATCTTTTTGTAACCTGCTGCTGGTGAGTTTGTCAAGTCTGTTTATGGTGTAGTTCTCATGTTCAGGTGCTCATGTTATGCTTTAGTTCTGTTTATTTTTGTATCATGCTTATAATCAAAGAAGGAAATTACTTATGTTGTTGTCTACTGTAAAGGTATTGCTGCGATGCCTCCAAATGATATTACTAGTCTTTTATGCTTGCGTAGGAAGAACTATTCCTCCAGATAATCAATTGGGATTTAGTTAGAAGTACCTGGGGTGCATTCAGAACACAGAAAATCAGCTTTCTCTTACTATGCTCCTTGGTTGTGGACAATTTCAAATTATTACTCCATTAAAAGCAATTCCTCCTTTGAATATTTTTGAAAATGTTTTGCATCGTGTAATGAACGAACCTTGTTGCTGTTTTAATTAATTTGTTGATTCATGATTACTGTTTTGCTTTGGTCATATAGAATTTTGTCGTGTGTGTGTGTGTGTGTGTGTACTGGTTTAACTATACTTGTGAGGACGAAATGTACTCACTTATATAGTGAAAGATCATGACAACCCACTAGTGAGGACATTTGACTTGTCCTCACTAGTTAAAAAAGGCTTATAAATCAGCCAAAAGATGTTTTGATGTAGATCCAGTGTTCTACTGCACATATTTTTGTGATGGGTAAGTTTAGGGGTAGATGTCGGGTTAGGGGATAGAAAATATCATTAACCTGATAGAAAATCAGTGGAAGTCTTTGAAATGTCCTCAAGACAGCAAAACAAAAGTAGGTAGGTGCGTGTGTGTGTGTGTGTACTTGTTTATGCTACATTGTGGGGACCAAATGTCCCCACGAGGATAGTAAAACCTGAAATTTTTGACACGAGGGAAAGAATTATGAAAAATAATAAAATGATGTTTATATGAAAGTGTAACAATGCAAACAGGTTTTCTGTAAGGGGTAGGTTTAGGGTTAGGGGATAGAAAATATTGTTTGGTCAGTATAAAAGTGATAGAAATCTATAGAAAGTCCCACAATTCACAGAAACAAACTTTTTTTTTTTTTTTTTTAAATGTGAAAGTTTTGTACAGTCAGTCATCTTGGCCAGGACTCCCCGGAAGAGGTTTCCTTTAATCTCAATGGGACCTTCCTGGAAAACTAAAGGATAAATAAATAATTTATCAATAAAACTGGGTTCGCATTCGGATTGCCTCAGTGGACTTTGTTACACACATTTCATGAATTTGAATCCGCAAACTATGTGCTGACATCAATATTCTACTAACATTATTTTCTAACATTGACTTGTACAACTCTCATTATAGAGTGGTCCAACCCTGTAGCGTTTAAGTACTGAGTAATATTAATTAATAATGAATTAATATTAATTAACGGAGTAATAATTAACATATGTGACCTTGGACCACAAAACCAGTCATAAGAGTCAATTTTTTTAAATTGAGACTTATACATCACCTGAAAGCTGAATAAATAAGCTTTCCATTAATGTATGGTTGTTAGGATAGGACAATATCTGGCCGAGATACAACTATTTGAAAATCTGGAATCTGAGGGTGCAAAAAAAATCTAAATATTGAGAAATGTCCAAATGAAGTCCTTAGCAATGCATATTACTAATCAAAAATTAAGTTTTGATATATTTACAGTAGTAAATGTACAAAATATCTTCATGGAGCTTGATCTTTACTTAATATCCTAATGATTTTTGGCATAAAAGAAAAATCTATAATTTTGACCCATACAGTGTATTTTTGGCTATTGCTACAAATATACATGTGCTACTTATGATTGGTTTTGTGCTCCAGGGTCACACATTTTGAAGAATGTAGGTAACCAACAGTTGCTGGTCCCCATTGACCTGCATAAAAGAAAAGAAATAATAATAATAATAATAATAATAATGAAACAAGTTAATGGGGACCAGAAGCTGTTTGGCTACTTGCATTCTTCAAAAAATGTTTTGTGTTCAGCAGAAGAAAGAAATTCCTACAGGTTTTTAATCAATTGAGGGTGAGTAAATGATGATTTTTGGGCAACTATCCCTTTAAATAAAGCCATTAAAGTCTTTTAATAGCCTCCATCTACCCACATAGTTTACCACCTCAGCACAGCCCTTTCTGCAGTTGAGATCTTAAAGGTTTGTAATCTAATTTAGAAGCAAAAAAAAAAGCCCTTTCAAACAATTACATACCTCTTGGCCAATGTTCACAATAAAAAAAAAAAGAAAATTAAAAAAAAAAGATTATTTTACGATACCTATAATTATACGCCTAGGCATGGGGGCTCCTTTCAAGTGTCATGTGTGTCTAGTTACAGCTGATAAGATTAGGAGTTAGGGCTGGTTTAGATCCCGTTAACAGAATGTTTAATGAAATAAGAATGGAATGGGTGAATAATGGAAGCATGCTGCTTGTGGGTCCAGCCATTTAATATCAACCAATATGTGGCACATTTTAACCTAAAACATTCACATAAAATGCACCTTTCAGACATTAACAACTCAGTTGCAAATAATAATAATACATCTTATCATTCCCTAAATAAATACCAAACACATTCCTTCATGTATATACACACACACACACAGTTCCACACGTATGGAGTCATCTGTGGGATGACTGAAAGAGAGTTTGTGCTTTGAAACTTGATCTCCTCCACCAGTCCTATTTCTGCCTCTGCTCACCACAGGAATGACTGGAGAATGTTTAGGAAAGGCTTGGAAATGCTTATCAGGAAATTTAGATCTGATAATTTCTAACTGAAACATGACCAACAGTAAGTGCATCAGTAAGGCAGTCTGCTGAATTTAAATGACTGCAGCACCAGAACCCCCATTATAACCAGTAAGGATCTATTACTGCAAACTATAAAGACCTTAGTTGGCCCAAACACCTGGAAAGCACAATGAGAAAGTATGTCTTCTAATGGGAGAACATAAAAGAAAACACGGTAAAATACTGATCCTGTTAATTTGAAAAAGTTGTTTTTGAATACAGGCAACTATTTAATAACGTCATTTCATTATGAAAATTTTACACAAATTCATACATTTATTTTTTTTTTCACAATAAACATTCAGAATTACAGCACTTCCCTTTCAATGTCATCCTGCTCTTATGAGGAAAAGAGTTTTTCTCTCTAGTATTGGCGACCTATTCTGTAGGCCATGCAGTAAGGGTAAGTATGGGGTCAAAAATATAGGGTCCAATGTACTGTTTATAAAAAGGAATTTTCAGCACTTATTTTTCACAGGTGTTTTCCCTGTGCTTTAAATAAAGTATTGTGTTTTAGGGTTAAATTAAATGTCTGTAAACTTAACGGATAATGTCCTGGTGAAACGTTACCAATACCTTTTCTGTGGATTTTTTGCTCTTTTTTTTTTCTTTCTTTTAATTCTTATTCTGTCAATTTTGCCAAATTAGATACGCTAAGAAATAAATGAATGGTCATTGGCGCTGCCATTTTACCTATCAGCCTTTATATTACACATTAAAAAGTCATGCAGGTTTAGAACAACGTAAGGGTGATTATTAAAATAAATTTTCCAGCCCAAACTTACACGCTTAGATGCAAATTTGCAATATATCCACTATCACCACTAGAGGTCAGCAAATCCCCCCAAAAATACACGCTAGATGTCAAGCGTTACAGGTCCTTTTTAAGGAACTTGATTATGGCAGAACACAGCAAGGATTAAGAAAATTCGCTCGTTAAATCATTCGAGTGAAACTTCGGTTTAATTTTCTAATTTCCCCATAAATCCTCTCATCGTCGTCATCATCATCATTATTATTATTATTATTATTATTATTATTATTATTATTAAGTTACAAAGTACACTATATGAGTTAAATTAAATAATAACGAAATAATACTGGAAAACAAACATCCAAAACGGCTGAAATCGTAACAAATCAAAGAGTGTTGTTCAGGGAAGAAGTGGAGCAGTTATCCAGTGCACCCTCATCCCAGTGGAATGCGTTAGTGGAGTGAGAGTCACGCAGTGCACCGGGCCTAGTCTGCGTGGAGATATTTACACGACATTTAACACATTCTCGACTGCGTAAACTGTCATCGCATCACATTCTGTCTATTTCCGGGTGAAATCACGGCTCAGAAGTTCGGGTGTTTGTGGACTGTCGACAAAATAGCGGTTACGTGTGGAAAGGGAGGGTTGTACATGGCAAACAGAGGAAAAAAAAAATCGAGCGATCGCTCGCTTGTTTCTCTCAGCCTGCTGAAAGAAGCAGGAAGCGGACTAGAGCTGTTCACCTGCACCGTGTCGAATGAAAGACTGCATTAGACATTTGAAGGGGAAGAAGGCTCAGCTTTCGCCTTTTTACGGTGATTGAAACCTGACCGGTGTTTGGAGTTCAACCCGAGACGCGCGGACAGTTAACTTTTAACATTTAGTTTCCGTGAATTCTACAGAACTGGCGTCGGACATTCCATTCCAGTTGGAATAATCTGTTCTAAAGGTGAGCGTTTTGCACCGTTTATTGTTATATTTTCGCCAATGTGTGTATTGATTTGAACTGCGTAGATATTTGCTACATTTTGTTACGATCTTTGCCGACGGCTTCTTTTGATCTCAGGCGCTGCCAGACTCCATGTTATTTGTTTATTAATCATTTAAAGTTGAATACATGGGATGTTACGCTCAGACAGTAAACATGACTCATTAGTTGCGAAGTATTGTTGTGCTTCGATTCGATTAATTATTGGGTTATTATTTAAGTCTCATTCTATCTAAAATTTGTTGACTTTGGGAGTTGTGAAATGCTTTAAATTCATTCTTAACATTATGAGTATCAAACCGAGGTGCTTGACTTCTCTAGTGCTAGTTGTAGATGTGGAAGAGTTTTATGGAGTTGTATGCGATGTTGGCATCCATTTGATTGATATTGATTTCTTAGTTTATTTTTTTAAGTAATAAAGTTAAGTCACAATTTTATTATCAAACAATAGATCGTAATGTATCGATCCATTACGGCCATTTGTTTAAAAAGTAGGGCAGGTTGGATGACACTCGATCACAAGTTTACCGGACAGTCCATAAAACGTGGGTTTATAGGACAGGGAGGCACGACATCAGCTGTGTGTCTTAGACGGATGCGATGCCATAATACTGGACTAAACTATGACTCAAACGCCATACAGACATGAGTAATAAAGGCTGAGCACAGTCAGCCTCAGGGCACGCCCACAGGCCGCTCACCAACCTGCTGATGCATACTGCACATAAAGGGAAAAGCATTTTCTGGATCTAATAATCCGTTCCAGATCATTCAGAATTTGGAATTCACAAACCTCCTTGAAAGTAACCACTGACGATGCTCCCCCCAGTTCCCCAGTATCTTGTCAAATCGAAGCAGATCAAGACTGTCTTCAGTTTGACATCATTCATAAGGTGGTTGCGGCTAAATCAATATTCCGTTAGTTATTCTTAATTAGATATGAGAACATTCTGATTTCAGTAGCCTATTATCTGGAATGAAACATGAGGTTGGGAGTGGGAAACTTAAACCCAAATATTCTCACTTCTAGTGTGTTTTTTAACCAAAGTATTTTTAAAAAGTCTTTAAATTTTTTTTAAATAGAACCTCATTTAAAGAATAAGTATACTTTGTTTTTATATGCACACACTATCAAATGCCTCCATTGTGCGTAACAAGTATTTCATCATCATCAGCAGGGTACTCATATAGTTCGGAATTGTATAAGTGTAGAGGTAAGATTTAGAGGTATAGAAAAAAAAAAAAAAAGAGTGTTTTTTTTTTTTGTGTGTGGAAAGATTAGAGTGCACCACTGTATGCAGACACTAGCATACTTGCAAAAAAACAAACAAACAGACCACACCTTGCTATTTAGTCTGTGTTAGTTGATGAGAAAGTGAAAACCTAAAACAAATATTTAGTGTCTGATAAAAACAATGTGAACCTCTGAAATGAAATGTCAGTGTTATTTTGAGTGAACTATTCCATTAAAGGGGTCATATGATGCGATTTCAAGTTTTCCTCTCAGAAATCATAGCACATCAGCTGTGTACTGCATCATCACTGTGTCTGTCACGCGACTCTGTTGCCCTTTCGGGCTTGAACTGATGGTAAAACTAACGACATTATTAACTGTCTTGATATTTACTTTGAAAGCTGACGCTCGCGATTATGGTAAGGGGCGTTACATTTCCGACGCGTGCTTGTGATGTTCGGCCAATGACAATTCACTGGGTCAGCTGGCCAATCAGGGCAGACTTCGCTTGTCAAAGGAGGGGGCTTTGTTGAAAACGACATGTTTGAGAGAGGCGGGGCATAGAGGACCTACAATAATGTACAGTATTTGAAAAATAATGTGTTTTTTGAACATTAAAGCATGTCAACATATTCTGTTACTCCAAATACACAAAATAATGATCTTTAAAATAGCATCATGTGACCCCTTTAAGACCATCCCTTTATGGATATACAATGGCCATGGTAACTGTAATTTGTGCTAAAGTAACACAGTTATTGTTACTTCAGTAAAACTTGGAATTAGGCACTTCTCAAATGTAACTACATGACATTCTGAAAGCTGTTTACTATGTTTGAATGAGATTCATTTTAAATATATATTTTTTTAAATAAATTTTTTAATATAGCAATAACTGGAACTGGATTAACTATTTTTGGCAAACATTATAAGTACAACAGTGAATTTTGCCAAGGTTATTTCCTTTTTCCTTTTTGGTTTTAGAACAAGGGAAATATAGGACTGTAATTTTAAATAATATGTGTGGAATAAGCATGCAATTTAAAAAAAAAAAAAAGAAATTACAATATGATGATTGTAAACCTGCAACTGAATGTTATGTTTGATGCATGCTTTCAGAGAGAGTTCGGACCATATTTTAGAGTTAAAATGAGCATAAACAATCCAGGACTGAGATTTATTTCTTTGTGTGTGTGTGTGTGTGTGTGTGTGTGTGTGTGTGTGTGTGTGTGTGTGTTACTCTGCACCCTCATAAGCCATAAGTTATGAAACATGAAAGGTCATCTTTAGTCAGATAGTATATTAGTGTGTGTGTAGATGTGTGTTTTTGTGAGTTGAGCTCCCTGGCCCTCACCCAGCTACATGTGACAAGAGCTTCAGAGAGACTTCGGTGGCAGACTGTGATGTCATCAGTCAGGGGACACAAACACTTTGGGATGCCCACACACACTCGCTCACAGTCAGAAGAGAGGTCACTGTGGTGACAGGGGCCATGAATGGGCTGATTCTCTCAGTCATGTGAGAGCACAGTGTGTGTGTTTGTTTTAGCGGTGCAGGAAAACATTTTTCCTTAGAAATGGGGACAAACACACACATGCACACCCACAGGGCTGACTGTATGGTTTAAAGAGCAGATTATGTATGGGAGAGCCAGTTAGAGTTAAGAATTACGTCTTTAACTTCATAATCTTTTACAAATAATAAATATGTTTATAATAAATAATGTCAACAAAATTGGCCCTACTTACTGTCTTAATGCAAGTTTGAGGTCATATTGCACATGCTATTTTTAAGAAAAAAATGTTTTTCTTTGTAATCATTCATCAAAATGTAGGCTGTAGGCTAAAGTTAGGCTGCACAGCCTTTTCATTAATATGTTTTTGTAATACTGTTAGTTATTGTAGGTAATGCAGCCTTTGTAAAATCTTGCCAGTAGGTAGTAATATAAGTTTAATATATCATTAATTTTAATATATTATTGGAAGCGACCCAACTATGCCTCTATGTTTTCATGTTTCCCTAAAGATCTGTGTTAACTTTTTCAATAAAATTAGTATTAAATATGCCATTTTGCCACAGGAGCTTTTTTATTTTTAATAATTTTTAATAATTAAAAAAAAAAATTAATATTTTTTTTATTGTCCAATCAAGAGAAATCAGCTGGCAATTATTGATGCTTGTGAAAAGGCGGATGGCAAGTCGCGTACCTTGCGAGCATCTTTTGATTGTTTTTTTTTTGTTTGTTTGTTTTTACATTGAAAAAATTGTTTGGCAAAAAAGTTTGTTTTTATAGTACAATGACCTCTTGTCAAAATATAAAGGAAATATAATGTCTAATGACATGACTCTTTAAATATTTAGATTCCATCCTAAATCAGTTTTTTTTCCTTTCAACTATCAGATATAAAAAGATGTATCTAAGGTCATAAAAGTGTAATTGGCTAATCTAAATCCTTGGACCACAGAAAATTCATTTGTTCAAATTGTATTTTATTTCATAGCACATTGTTTAGCACATTAATGCTAAAGAAAAAAATGTAACAAATGTTTTGTGAAACATCAGTTCTCTTTTGTCTACATACTGTCTAATTATGTTTTCAAATGACACAAGAAGTGGGCTTATAAGGTAAATGGGCAAGGTTCACTTCCCTTAAAGGTTACATCTTTGACAACATGCAATAGATTTGAAAATGAAGCGTTTCTGTTGGGTTGCAACAGTGTTCTCAACAGCCAAAAAGCCTTGTTAAAAGTGAGTGCCACTGGTGTTTCAGGAGGGAGTTCTCCACAGTTGCAAACTCATTCAGGTCTCGTCTAGTGCCTTCATATGTCTCTTTATCTGTGTGGTTACGCCTCTGTAGGTTTATTCAACGCATGTTTGAAGCTACCAGGTAGCTTAACATGGATTGTAGTGATGTGATCATTTGAGTTTTTTAAATATTTTTTGTAGCTGCTACCTTTTATTGGATGGCAATTATGTACCCATTTGTTGAATGAAATATAACATTATATAGGCCTTACATATATCATTATTTTAACAAATGGGAATACGTTTTTAAGCTTGTGGGAAGTGTCTAAAATGGTTTTTACTCAAATTATACAAGTGGTTAATAGAAAAGAATCATAGTTCCGCTTTCATTTTATGTCCATAATTTGATCAATTAGTGTCAAGATAGTCAGTGATTACAAGCCATCTGCACTCATTTCCTGTGGAACCCCAGCTGGGACACATGATTGACAGTTTTAATTGAGTCCCGCTTTCTTACATATGTGGCCTCACATTTGCACGGTTGTCTCTTCTGTTTTATGCACTTACATAATAGCTGATTTGCATTCTTAACTGCAGGCCTGATTGCCATGCATATACGTACTCACACACCTGTATGCACACCTGCGTACTTGAGAAGTGCTATGGTGAACACTGAACAGAACTCTAAGCGTGCCCACACTTGGAATTCTACAATTCTCTGAATACGAGTCAGGACATGCTAAAGAATTCAGTATCGAGAAATGGGAAAGGAGGGAGTGAAACATACCAAGAGGAATAGATGGAAAAGAGAGAGAAAATAATGAAGCTTTAAGTGTGTTAAAGCAAATAAATTGATTCATAAATGAGAATCTTTTTAAATATATGTAAACAGATGTTCATATTTAGTCTGAAATCCTTTGGGAAGCGATAACAAGCATGTATGTTATAATGTTTTTATTTGTGCCTTTTTTGAATGTGCCTTTGAGAGGCTAATCTTTGTAACTTGATCAAGTAAAAAAAAAAAAATGAAAGTGTGCCAATATTTCACATAAGCTCACATACATGCTTACCTGGCTATTTCAAGCCCTCTTCTCAGACTGATTTGCCCGGCATTTTCTCTGTTTGTCTGTTCGTTCCTGCTTGTCATATTACTGCACATGCATTAAGAGTTGAATACATTTGGTTCTGTGTTGGATCACTACTTGGTCCAGTGTAAAATCTGTCATCATGCAAAACCCAAAATAAAAACCTCTGATGAAGAAGACATGACATATAATCACAGAGACACACTGATTTCTATGTCTCGAGAGCCCTAGATGAAAAGTTAGAAACCGCACTGCAGTCATCTGAAGCGGTGTGACAGATGCTTTTGCCTTCATCTTTCTGTTTTTCTCATGTGTGTGAGAGAGAGCGATGAATTGAAAATTGAATGTCTCTGCTTTCCGTCTGTCAGTTCTTGCTTCAGTAACTTTCTCATGTAGATGCATATCACAGCTTTATTCAGACAGGCATGTACAGTTAGTTGTAGAGGAAGAGAGTGAGAGACACATGTGTGCTCCACCCACGGCTAAAACGGGACCTTTGTTCAGTCAGGCCTCAGTAGGTAACTGATTAACGTCTCTTTTAGTGTGCGTGTGTGTTTATTGAAATTTTGCCACCGTGGCACAGCACTGAAAGGGCAGCTGCACAATGGACTCTAAATTTAGAGGTTAAAGGGGTCATATGATGCTGCTAAAAAGAACATTATTTTGTGTATTTGGTGTAATGAAATGTGTTTATGCGGTTTAAAGTAAAAAAAACACATTTTCCACATACTGTACATTATTGTTTCTCCTCTATGCCCCGCCTTTTTGAAACGCACAGCGAGGTGTGCTGTGATTGGCCAGCTATCCAAATGCATTGTGATTGGCCGAATACCTCAAGCGTGAGACGGAAATGTTACGCCCCTCACATA
>NW_015548249.1:281772-287312 GCF_001515605.1 Sinocyclocheilus anshuiensis
ATGAACACTGACCTTAACTGAGGCAAGTGAGGCCTGCAGTTCTTTGGATGTTGTTGTGGGGTCTTTTGTGACCTCTTAGATGACTCGTCGCTGTGCTCTTGGGGTAATTTTGGTCGGCCACTCCTAGGGAAGGTTCTCCACTGTTCCATGTTTTTGCCATTTGTGAATAATGGCTCTCACTGGATGTTTATGTATATATGTATGTATATGTATATATATATGTACAGTGGGTACGGAAAGTATTCAGACCCCCTTAAATTTTTCACTCTTTGTTATATTGCAGCCATTTGCTAACCTGGGTGGTCTACACCTCACTGGGAACAGAAGGTAATTTGCATGGAATGACCCTCTACAGTAATCAAAGTATCTCTTAACTCTTAGGATCTGTATTATCTTTTAGTCTACTTTTGTAAGATTAAGACCATTGTACCACTCGCCCTGAAACTATTCAAATGAAACCAAACATGACTGTAAATCTTATTTGCATTCATATAGAACATTATATTCTTGACCATTCTGAGTGAATCCAGGCATGATATTGTACACATCTCTTTAGCCTTGCCAGTGTTAAATGTTTTGTCAAAACACATTTGACATCATAATCACAAATTTACTGCATGAAAACTTTACAACTATTTGTGGTTCTTTTCTCAGTGTTTAGAGAGACTTTACGATTATTACATAAGCAGCCAACTCTGAGATCATCATTAGTTTCTTTAAATTATGATGTAAATGGAAAACATGTTGATCATTATTATGAACAAAGTAATTTGAGCTGAATGACGCTACCTTTGGAACAAATCCAACCTATAGGCTACTTCTATGTTATTTCTAAGTTCTCTGTGTGAGGTATGTCTCCTTTCGTAATAAAAATGGATTCTTGTCTTTACTTGCATTGCGTCACACGGTTTGCATCCGGTGCAGACACAGTGTGAGTGATCATTGTTGAAGCATTAATATTTATACATGACTTCCTGTTCAATCATGCTCCAATCATAAATGCTTCCTGAAGTTTTTCATGTAACTTGTTCTTACCAGAGAGTTATTTTTTCTGGTTGACAAGGCTTGGGGTTGTGTGTGTGTGTGTGTGTGTGTGTGTGTGTGTGTCAGAAGTGTTGTGGGAAGGGGGATGTAGTTATATGCGGAATCTGGATTCCTAACATTCCAGTGTGAGAATGGGAGGTAGATCAGGACAGATGAGGAAACGAGAGGAATACCTCCCTGTTGGAGGGCCGTAAGGCTTGTACCTCTTACTGTGCCTCTCTCTGTTTGCTCTGTGATAAGGACACAGTGGTTGGTGTGTGTTCATGTGTGTACGAATGAAGAATGGTTAAGCTCTCCTGTCTGAGTGTGTCTGTTTGTCTGAGAGTGTACGTAAGCAGTGGTGCTCGAAGCATCTTGCAGTGCGTGTGTGTATACGTCACTGCTTTGTGCTTTGTGTGTTTGGTTCTGCTAGCATTGTTCCCTTAGTTGTGTGCTTACTTAAGCATATTTTGGGGACAAATTTGTACCATAAAGAGAGCTAAACCTGACATAACCTCCCAAAAACTCCTTTAGAGGAAGTCCTCATTTGTAAAAATGTATAAAAATAAGATATACAATGTTAGATAAATTTGTAAAAATGCAGAACGTTTTCTAATTGGGTTAGGATGTGGGTAAGGGTTAGGTTGTAGCTAGCTGTGTGTAAAAACAATAGCTGTGTGTAAAAAAAATAAAAAACTCTTTGTGTGCTCGCTTTTCATAGAGAAAGCAAGAGAGACTAACCATTTCCCCCCACTAAAAACAGACCAAGCCTTTCTGGGCCAGCATTTGACATCCACTTCTCTAGCTACAAAAAGTACTATGCTGGTGCTATTGTACAGCGGGGGTCAGATATAGTTATACTGTGTGGTTCTTATATACTATGAAGAGATTGTAAAAGATTGCCAAATATCACTGTATTTTCATGATATTTCAAAGAATGACACTAACAAGGAAGCATAGTACTTTGAAGCACTTAAAGTACATCAAAGAATACTATAGTTTTATAATTTAAAAAAATCATGGCATTGCTAGCTTGAGCACATGCTTAAAAAACCTACTAATATAATCCTGTAAAACACTGTTTGTGAATGCAACACAGAATTCAGAGAATAACCATGTGTTTTCAGGCAAATGTAAAACATTTCCTTTAAAGGCAGTCGTGGCCTAATGGATAGAGATTTGGACTTGTAACCCAAAAGTCGTGGGTTCAAGACTTAGGTCCGGCAGGGATTGTAGGTTAGGGGAGTGAATAACCTGTGCTCTCTTCCACCCTTAATACCACGACTAAGGTGAGACCCTTGAGCAAGGCACCGAACCCCGGGCGCCACAGCAATATGGCTGCCCACTACTCCAGGTGTGTGTTCACGCTGTGTGTGTGTGTTCACTGCTGTGTGTGTGCATTTGGATGGGTTAAATGCAGAGCACTGGTTTCCAGTAACCTTAGTTAACCTACTAAAAGGTGTTTTCTTGATGAAGGGTTATAATTCATGTGAAATGTCAATAACTGAGCATTTCAAATGGAGTCTTTAAGACTTATTACAACCTATATGAACAAGACTGCACATCTTTACCACTGCTAAAATGTTCCAAATTCTAACATTATCATTTGAATGTTCCAGCAGAAAAGCACTGCAAAAAGTGATTTTCCAAAAAAAAAAAAAAAAGTGATTGTCAATGGGGCAATAAAAATAATCCTTTGGATTAAGATTATTTTTCTTAACCCATTAGCAGATATTTTTTCATGTTTTAAGCAAAATCGAACAAAATTTTTATACATTTTTCATGACATTATCTACACTTTGCTTATCAAGTAAATGCATCTTGATTTAAGAATGTTTAAATATTTAAACTAAAAAACAAGACAAAATTACTAAGTAAGAAAATCATTTTGTTTGCATTGTAGAGACTCATCAGACCAGGCAACCAGGTGTGGTCTTCTGCTGCTGTAGCTCATCTGCTTCAAGGTTCGATGTGTTGTGCATTCAGAGATGCTCTTCTGCATACCTTGGTTCTAATGAGTGGTTACAAGTTACTTTTGCCTTTCTATCAGCTTGAACCAGTCTGGCCATTCTCCTGTGAATCTATGCATCAACAAAGCGTTTTTGCCCACAGAACTGCCACTGCCACTTTTCTTTTTTCTTTTTTCTTTACCATTCTCTATAAACCCCAGAGATGGTTATGCATGAAAATCCCAGTAGATCAGCAGTTTATGAAATGCTTAAACCAACCCATCTGACACCAACAACCATGCCACATTTAGAGTCTCTTAAATCACCTTTCTTCCCATGCTTGGTTTGCACTTCAGCAGATTGTTTTGATCATGTCTACATGCCTAAATGTATTGTAAATGGCTGATTAGATATTTGCGTTAATGAGCAGTTGAACAAATGCACCTAATAAAGTGTTGAGTGTGTTCATGTTAGTGTGTTTTTTTTGGCAAAGATTAATAGTCAAATTATCCGGAATAACCAGGGGTGATACTATACTATGAACTATTAGCTCTGAGTTGCCGTCTTCGCTGAAATGGGGACACTCACTGTCCTTCAGTTCTGACTCCCTTCATCTCAGATATTCTCATCTGAATCCTCTCTGTGTCTTTCTGTTAGATGCAGCATCCTCTTCATCCCATCATGGAGCTGGCTGAGAAATAAGATACTGCAGAGACAGCAGGTGTGTGTGTGTGTGTGTGTGTGTGTGTGTGTGTGTGTGTGTGTGTGTGTGTGTGCACTGACAGACTAGAATACAAAGAGTCCACTGTAAGCAGTTGGAACAGGTTGAAAAAAGTTAAGGGCACTTTGGTGCTTGTGCACGCTGAGCATTACTGACTTGTGTGGTTCTTAGTGTGAGTATGACAGATTATGAGGTGCAAGTTCTCCCAGTTCCACATTAGCTATTCCCTTGGAGGAGATTCATCCTCAGATTTTTAATGTCTGCAGGTTTTGATCCAAAATAGTCTGTTTTTGGCACTATCCATGATTCCTTCTATCTTGCTACTCTACAGCATAATGCTTGCACCACCTTGCTTCATCTTGGATATGATTTGGTTTGGTTAATGACCAACTTGTTTTTGTGCCATACCTTTGAAAATTGTGGCCCAAAAATGCAATTTAGTTTCATCAGGCCATAAAACATTTTTCCACATGGTTTTGGCTAAATGTAGGTGGACTTAGATGTTTTTGAGAGGTGCCCTGTTCTTTGGAAGGTAATTGCGATGTCCTGTTATCCCGTTCCACTTGTTGTTGATGGCCTTAATGGTATTCCATAACACGTCAAATGTTTTGAAATACTTTTGTACTCTTCTCCTGATTGGTTCCTCTCCACAATCCCGCACATCCTTTGTAAGCTCTTTGCAGGCCGCGGCTTCAGAAATAATATGCAACCAAGAAGTTGATAGAAAATCCTATAGAAGCATCTAATTTTAGTTTTAATTGGCATCACTTAAATGATGACCAGTGTAGGGATATGTCGGTATTAAATTTCATGTTGCGATTAATTGCTAATGCTTTTATCATGGTATACGGTATTATCACGATATTGACATTTAGTTGCAAAAAAGTGTTGTCATAATACAGTATAACAGGTTTAATAACTTTTTTTCTTATAACAAAAATAACTGAACATTTAAATACAATAAAGCAATTTTACACAGTAAAAATGTTACACAGATTATTTATTTATTTATTTTATTTATTTAGTCATTTATTAGACGCTTTTATCCAAAGCGACTTACAAATGAGGACAACAGAAGCAATCAATTGTAGTATTAAAACAACTAAAAACAGATCCAAAACTAAAAGCTAAAACTTTATAAATACTACCTATACATATTTTAAAAATAAAGAGATTAAATAAAAATGACAAATGCATACAACAAAATTTCAAAACTTAACATTTAAATGAAAAACAAAAAATAAAGCTAAAAACAATTCAAAATATTAAAGAACAAAAGGTATAAGAGTATAATAATTATTTTAACATAACACTAAGCCAAACACCAAAAAAACAACTACATATGTGTATGTACAACCACACATACATATATACTGTATATGTACATACACATTTATAAATTCAATATATATATTATTTCATTTCGATTTAGTTTGTTGAAGTATTAAAATACCTCAAATTAAATAAAAACTAAAAACTTAATAAAAGACCTATACAGACATAATAAATTCAGACATAATGTAACTAAAATTAAAATAAATAACAAATACAAATAATACAAATCAAATGACAGTAGTTTATCAGTAATCCTAAAAAATAACACTGCCAAACACACGTGCTAAAAAAACAACAACTTACATACACATAGTAAGAAATGGTTATAAAAACTGAAACAGACGCGAAACAAGTAGTAGGAAAGAGGAGAAATAAAAAGCGATACTTATCTATCCTTTGTCTCTGCCTGGTGGAGTCGCACGGTAGAGTCGATGGTCTTTACACTCTTCGGTCTTCACACGAGGAGGCCTTCACGCGACCGCTGTCGCGGTAAACTAAGCTTTTTTATACCC
>NW_015548249.1:287452-290172 GCF_001515605.1 Sinocyclocheilus anshuiensis
CAGAAGTTATTAATCTTTGTTAAAAAATACAACTCTTAGTTCATGTTCGCTCATTAAATAACACAGTTGCAACTTTTGGAATTACCTAAGATTAATGAATGTTAAGAAGAATTTTTCATTGGCAGTTCATGTTAACTAATGAAGCCCTAATGTAAAGTGTGACTGAGCAATAAAGAATCAAAACACTTTTAAACAATATCTAGGGCATGTTGTAGTCCAGATTAAAATGTAAAAAAAAAAAAATTTTGTGAAAATAGCCTATTAAGTCTAAATATTTAAGTATTTGGCGCTGTGATGAACACCATAGCGAACACACAAATCTGAATGACTATTTAAATCATTTAAACAGGTTTCAGAAACAGAAAGTAGCAGCTGCTTTATTTACGGGGTTTCCGGGGTAACGGCTGCATTATGCTGTTCAGCACCATCTGCTGTCAGAGAGTGAATGTGCGCTTTCATCCAGAGCTTCTCTCACGTGCTCCGCCATGTGCTTCTCGTCCGTGCTTGTTTACATGAAAGTGCGCATGCGTCTTTGACGCAGCATACAGCGGTTGTGCATTGTGACCAGTTGATGGGAAAAGCATTCTTAAAGGGGTCATATGATGCTATTTTAAAGATCATTATTTTGTGTATTTGGTGTAACAGAATATGTTGACTGTTAGAATGAGCCGTTTTAGGAGGGCGTGGTTGACTCTTAACTTTTATAAAGAATATCTCTTTGGATTTGAGACTTTAGTCTTTGCAACTTTACAGATCTCTTTATGCACCAAGAGCTTGTAACACTCCAAAGAGAAAGGAAAACTTGAAATCGCATCATATGACCTCTTTAAAATGCATTAAAAATTCGGAATAATTTGTAATAAATAATTATTCCCATATTTTGAAGTGCCCACGATAACAATATCGTACGTGCATATTAATTATCGTGATATATTGCTTTACCGAATACCAGCACTAGACCGGAGATGTTAATTGGTTCCAAACCATACCCTATTATAAAAGGACATGTACATGGAAACGGATAATTCATCCATTAAAATTTCTATGGCTGCCCTGGACTAAAGATTTTCTGGTCAACTAGTAGTTGTTCATTTTAAGCAATTAGTCGACTAATCGCATGTATATATTAATTATCCATATAATTCATAATAATGAGCCTTTAATTGCATATAGCCTATCAGCACTCAAGCGGATGCATAAAGCTTGCCACAGCGCACCAGCAGAAGTAATGATTATGAATGCGTCAGGAAAAAAACAGCAATGAAAAAATACTATAGTGTTTTTGAACCATACTATAGTGAAGTACTTGAATTAATTTGTTGTGGTAATTATATAGTTGCTGTGGTAATGTAACAACTATAGTAATATAAACAAGTTACTTCACCCAATACTGACCTAAGTTTTCTACAACTATAGGGTATATTATACTACAATACACTATAGTTTACCGTAGTAAAAACTAAAGTATACTACAGTATTAATTACAGTTTATCAGTTCACTATACAGTATGCTGTAGCATTCATTAACAAAGTGTTGTAAATACTATAATATATACAGTATAATACACTTTACTATAGTATGGTTCAAAAACACTATAGTATTTACTATAAATTACTTTAGTATTTTTTCATGTGGGGAAGGCTGCCTTAACATATTTGTTTTCCATTTGAATTGGTTCACTGAAAAGTAGACATTTTCTATAGATATATTTGTCATGTCTATGAGACTAACAAGGAGTTTCAGTATTTTTATAGGTCAACCTAGACGGCAGAAAGCGCACCCTCTTTGATTTAATATTTCACAACATTTTTGTTGTTATTGTGAGTGCACACAAATAAAAGTAGAACTTTCACAGATTCGAAAAATGTATTACTATTATCTGTATGACCAAAAATGACAGAATATTTTAAGTTAAATGCAAATGATCGCACTGGCAATAGCACACATTTTTCTAGGTTAACGTTAAAATCCCCAGTCCCCTTGTCCTTGAGTCTTGACTTGACTTGGCAACAGTGTGTGTAGATATTTATATGCATGTGTTTGCGTTTTTTTGACTCTGGTCATTTTTTCTGTTTGAATGATGGAATTCAATGATGGTAGGAGGGGTATGTAGAATGACAGAAGAGATGCATAGAATAAAGTAATAAAGAGATAATGTTTTGTCAAAGTGGTATTTTTAGCAGTTTCTGCTTCGTAGAATCAGATTGGGAAATTTGCATGTGGTTTTCCCATTTGCCTATGAGAGTGCGAGAGAACCTATGGTTCATGTATTTTTTTTTTTTAATTGTGAATGTGCAACAACAAGTCTTTCTGTGACCTCTGTTGCACCCACCACTGTGTGCGTGGGGGGGGGTAGGTTGGTGACCACTGCCCTAGATAATTCAACATTCCCTTGTTTTTCCCCCAACATATCATTAAAACAAACAAACAGACAAACAAAAAAATTGTGAACTAATCCTAGGTTTTAAGTCCGATATTTAACCCTACATTATTTTAGACATTATTGATTTGAATGCTGCTCGTGACTGCACTGAATTTACTTGCTTAATGTGCATGAGAAGAACCAAATATACTGGTAAAAAGGTGTACAGTATTAATTGGTTTATAAACTTGCTAATTTATTTAAATTATGATCTAAATAGATGTTTACCCTTACGAAAAAGAAGTTTATTCAAGTGTGCTATTAGTATACTTCTTTTAAACTAAAAATAGGAAAGTA
>NW_015548249.1:291544-305346 GCF_001515605.1 Sinocyclocheilus anshuiensis
GATGTAAACTAGTTGTGTACTCAAAGTTTACTACTGTTATACTTAAAGTATACTTAAAAGTATACTTTTATATACACTAGAAAGTGGGCCAATTTAGTCCCAAGGAGTATTGAAATAGTACACTTACAAGTATACTACTAGTACACTGATATTTGAAACTTGCTACATAAAGTATACTTAAAAATATACTTGAACTTTACTTAAGTATACTTGCTAAAATAAACTTGAAGTATACTACTTTTTGGTAAGGGTAGCCTACTTTTTTAAATTGCTGCCTGGTGTACTTGATTCGGATAATAATAAAGAACACTAAATGACATCACAATTTGTTGAACTGATGCCATAATGGGAGTCAAACAACTATCAGATTAGTGCCAGGGTGGGGGGCTCTAAATCCAATCTCTTGTAGAGAACTTTGTAGCATACTTGTATTGTTGAGGGCTGGATAGGACAAAATGTCACTACATTTATTAAGCAAAACATTTAACAAAAAGCAGGAATTTTAAATGATAAAACAATGTATCTAGGTCTACTTTTAAATAAGAGGACTACAAGTCTTGGAAAAATACTTTCAAGATTAAAAAGTATTATAATAAAATTGTATGTTTATGTTTTTCATGTTGCTTGATTAGAACAGATAGGATCATTTAAAAAAAAAAAAAGATTCATAAAAGCCACTCACCAAGTTTTCCCAAAATTACTTCACATCTACAAATGTTGACTCTACAAATAAACAATTAATTTGACATTTCTTTAGTAAAGAATCAGAGGATACAGGATTATGGGCTTTTCATTCCATCCAAATAAGTTTAATCAGCGGAAGAGTGACCATAGTTATGGCATCACTCTCCGGAAAACTGCATGGATTTAGTGCTGCACTTGTTTCTGATTTTACTGTAGCTTTAATCTGCTTTATGTGCACATTCATCAGTGTTTTTAAGATTTGTGGGCTGTTTGAATATGTGTGGGGACTGGGGGTGGGGGTGGAGGGTTAACTCAGTCACTGCTGCCGTATTTTTTTTTATGATTTGCGTGTGGCTGGGTCATAAGGTCTTCCATTAGTCATGGTACTTTTGAGAGAAAAAGAGAGGGGGCACAAGCATACTGGTGTGTCTGAGTATAATAGGGAGAGAACTTCCTGTCTTGTTTGTATCAAAAGATTAATCAGTGGCAAAACCTTATGGTCCTTTCTATTTACTGTTTAATGCACTCTTTTCTCTTAAATTCAGATTTCTTTATTAGTATATAAGGATTACAGCAGTGGCTTAATCCATATAAGTCCATATAAGCTGCGAATGCTCCGCATACCCAGGCCATTTGAGAGAATAAATTCACAGGATAATTCATATAAACATGATTATAAGTTGATCCCCTGTCATTTGAAATGTAACTTAAACCTTAAAGAGTTAGGAATAAGTACGTAAAATTACTTATTTGCCAAACGGCAGTAATTTTCTTTAAATCTACCAGTTGCGATTGCTTCCGGGCGAGAGGATTCTCCGCAGCTTTCTCGCCTCCACTCTATTGCTATGACTCGTCAGGATTGTAGCGCGTTCTCAGTGATTTGCTGGTCTGCGGCTGATTTAATGCACAAGGTAAGCTGTCAGCGAAGCGCTCGCCCAAGCGGAAAAATGTGCTGCTGCTGTCAGATCTTGACTGCCGAAAATCGCATTGTGTTTGATGCAAAACCAACTCGACTAAATCAAAAGAAAAAAAAACACGAACGGTATATTTTTATTTTCTCAAGCAAAGCAAATTTTAAAAGTCCACTGAAAACGTATGTTGAAGATAAATGTTATTGTCAACGTTATTGCCTAAGCGGTAAATTAAAAAAAAAAATGTTTATAAACATTTATAAACAAAATTGATTAATAACCAAAAAGAATAAGAGCTCATATGTTCTGTACATATGCATAGAAGTATCATCTTATGCTTGGGAGGTTTATACTTGATGTGTTCATTCAGTGTATCTTAGATTGTGGCAGCTGTGTAAATGCAGTGACACTAAGGAGGAAGTGGCCCCTTAAAATTTTACATTTCTCTTTTTCATTCAATGAAAGGAACTCTGAAATAAATAGTTATATTCTTCTATAGAGTTGAGTCTCTTAAAAAGGAGTATTTTTAGCAGTGAAGGAGGAAGTGCACCTCTGTCTGGACCTGCCCTGGTGTGCAGTGATTGCAAATCCACTTTTCAGTAGCCATGTCTTTTTTTTATGTCTTCTTGTGGCCACGTCCACTGAAAACATCTTCTTACATTTTTGGTCATAGACAGCGTATGTTGAAGATAAATGTTATTGTCAACGTTATTGCCTAAGCGGTAAATAAAAAAAAAAAATGTTTATAAACATTTATAAACAAAATTGATTAATAACCAAAAAGAATAAGAGCTCATATGTTCTGTACATATGCATAGAAGTATCATCTTATGCTTGGGAGGTTTATACTTGATGTGTTCATTCAGTGTATCTTAGATTGTGGCAGCTGTGTAAATGCAGTGACACTAAGGAGGAAGTGGCCCCTTAAAATTTTACATTTCTCTTTTTCATTCAATGAAAGGAACTCTGAAATAAATAGTTATATTCTTCTATAGAGTTGAGTCTCTTAAAAAGGAGTATTTTTAGCAGTGAAGGAGGAAGTGCACCTCTGTCTGGACCTGCCCTGGTGTGCAGTGATTGCAAATCCACTTTTCAGTAGCCATGTCTTTTTTTTATGTCTTCTTGTGGCCACTTGGTGGTCACTGATTCTGAACTTTGTGCCCTCTCAATGTTCTGTCTTTGGCAGAGAAGAGATATATAGGCTGTGCTTATTGTTTAGATCCAGATTTAATTTGCCTTTGGGATTTCATTTGTTTTCTCCAGTGTTCTATGTGCAGTAGAATAAATATCTCTCTGTAAATTCATAATTTCCTTTAATCTAATAGACTGTTGTGATGCATTAATATTGGGAGTGTTGTTTGTGGGCTGTGGTACTACAGAGAGGATATTTCTGTGGATTCAGTTCAGTTGTGATCTAAGGTCTTTATATTGTAGGGCATCTTCACACCAACAATTTAAAGCTGCAGTCCGTAACTTTTCTTTGGTTAAAAATGATCCAAAATCAATATTTGAGCAAGTACATAACCAGCCAGTGTTCAAAACTATCGCCTTACTTTAGCCCGATTCACAACGGTTAGTTTATAATAATATTTTTTCATTTGAGTGGTACGGGTAGGTTTTCGCGGGAAATTCGAGCATGCCGCTGCGTCATTACGTCACGTCTGTAAACATAAAGAAGTTGTCCCGGCTACTAGGCTATCGCATGTGAGGATCCTGCAGGTGGCAGATCGTTTGCCTTTTCTCACAGCAGCTAGAATAATGAAATGTCAAAAATTCATTTTGATGGCGGATTGTAATCCAGAAAGGATTATATGAAACACATGTGAATGAAATTAAATTATATTCCAGTTTTAAATGTGCTTCTGATTACAGATAGCCTGGGATTACACAAGATTTGTATTTTAAAGACAACCAGTTCGAAGGGAGCATAGTTTGCTTTTTGGGTTAAAATAATTTCTTGGTATGGAATTCGAATGGTATGACAATTAGAGATTAGACTGTACAGAAATTGAAATCTACACACATACTATACTCATAGTCACTCAATGACTGCATCAAAAACACACTCTAGAAAAAGGCATTTTCACGCAAAGCTGCAAAACACATGAAATGTTTAGTCCTTCTGTAGTTGACATTCTCCTGATTGATCACTGTCTTTTTAAGAACGGTGGAAAGCTTTCTGATAACTTGATCACAGTCGATGAGAGCACTAGTTCACAAAGTGCTCTCTTAAGGACCAACATAGAGGGTAAAACCTCAGCACACAGTAGCTCTTAACAA
Source organism: Sinocyclocheilus anshuiensis (assembly GCF_001515605.1). Classification (NCBI taxonomy): domain Eukaryota; kingdom Metazoa; phylum Chordata; class Actinopteri; order Cypriniformes; family Cyprinidae; genus Sinocyclocheilus; species Sinocyclocheilus anshuiensis. The sequence goes on from NW_015548249.1 coordinate 295,420, forward strand.
ATGGTGCCGTTAGCAGGGAGAGGTCAGAGGTCTGAGAACGTCAGTGCTTTTGAGCTGTGGTGGACTTGGAGGTTGGGCTTCCTGAAGCACTTCACAGCATAGTTATTTGAACCTCTTGATATGAGCTATAATGGATGTGGTGCACTGTGGCCTATCTAAAAGCAGACAAAGTGCACTTACAGCTGCATTGGCACAGCAATTAACTCTTTCCTGTGTGTGTATATCTAAATAAACAATAGTTTGCTTGTGTGTGTGACAATCTGTGTTCACAAAATCAAAAACCACATCCTCTGTCCCCTAATGTGGGTATGTCTTTGTCTAACTTGTCATTTCTCACCTGTGTGTGGAAGTGTGCTGTCAAACCACATCCCCCACCTCTGTCCTCAAAGATTGACATTGTGTGACAGCGAGTCTCTGCACATGTCTGGTCTCTGTTTGATGATGTCATACTTATTATGATGTATTGAGTTTGTTGGTAAGGTGAGAGCAGAGAGATAATAAGCATCATGTGTTTCAATGACTCATTGATGCACACTTCAGGGAAAATACTGACTCTGAAAATAGCAAGTTAAGCCCAAGTTGTTTAGAAAAGGGATGTGTGCACTACCTAATGGACACACAAAAGAGATACTTTTGAATTGAAGCTATATCATAGTGTAGTGTTTTTCTGTTTTTATTTATTTTTTTTATTTTTTTTAAGGTGTAGCTCATGCAAAAGACAATTCTGACATGTATTCACCCTTATGCTGTTATAACTCATAAGAATTACGTTCATCTTCGGAACATAAATGAGGATTTATTTATTCTCATCTCTCATTAAAGGTAATCCTTATGATTTAAGCATTTTTTCTTTGTCTTCCAAAAGGACGAAGTTGCTTTATATGATTAACAGAATTAATTTAGGCTTTTATTCACATATGAACATTGACCAATGCACATACACAGAACACATCAAATATGGAAGCTCAAACACGTGTGCTTAATGAGAACTGCAAAACCACCTGCAAATCCATTTATTTTTTTGTTGGTTGTCTTTCTGTTGCTTCTCTAGTGCACCTGTTGTCACTATCATTTGTACCAAAGCAAATCACTGTAACAAATCACTTATGATTCGTAACAGGACAGATTGATTTCCCTGAAGTTTAATTGACTTGCTGTGATAATTAAGTGTCCCCTTAACTTTTTTAAGCTGTATGCATATTTAACATATACATGTATACATATTAAGTATATATTTGTGTTCAGGTTCTCATGGTTTGGTTCCAGCGTGCTGTCTGCCATGCCTCCCGCCAAGACAGATCAGCTGGACTTGTGGGCGGAGTCAGGGCTGGATGGAGACGTCCAGGTGATGGTCGACTTCCTGTTGCCCACAGGAATATACATCCAGATGGAGGTTCCTCGAGAGAGCACCATCCAACACATCAAACTGGTACATGTGTTTGTGTGCAAGCAGATTCTCTGCTGTCTGTTAATTTGTGCTTCAAATAAAATAAATGCTGGTTACACTTTATTTTGATGGTCCCCCTTTACACATTCAGTTGACTATAACTTTGCAAGTACATGTTGACTAACTCTGTTTAGTGTATTAATCTAATGACTGGTAGTTGACAGGTAATTGCTGCATTACTTATAGTAACCAGAATGTCTATCAAAATAAAGTATTTCCTAAATGTTTGTTTTTTTGTTTGTTTTTTTATTTATTTGCTCTAGAGAACTGATCAATTTGCAGTGTGAAGTAAAGCCTGTTTACATTGGAATATTCAGTGTAAATTTCTGCAGCGTATGTGCTGTAAACATAAATGAAATCTTGTGGCATGTTGATGAGAAGTGTGCTTTTTTTTTGTAAGCAATTAGATATAAGATTTTCACACAATGGATGATGAAATAGAAACATGGGCTTTAAAGGTCACATATTGTACACCTTTCTGGAGTTTTATTTTAGGTTTTGATGTCCTTACGCCCCTTACCATAGCCACCTGTGAGCTTCAGCGTCAAAATCAAATCAATTTGAGCGCGATTTAAACCCGGATGATTGTAAACACTCTAAGTTCGCCTGCCTTGGGAAAGCTAGCGTGTCTGCGACATAGTGATAACACTCGTTGCCTTCTCTAGCGCAGCTCAACCAGGTCTCATGCCATTCGTCGATATTTGTGATATCACAAATCCCGGAAAATATGCGTTGTAGTCCAAACGAGTTGTTCGTTGTAGTTTTTTCAAACTTATATGGTAGTTAAATAGCCCCTAGACCTCAGTTATCGTGAAAAAAGCCAGGAAATTTCAGTTTTGACAATATGGAACCTTTAATAGCCATATCTAAAATATTTGTTATAAACTGTAATTTCATACATTGGGTTTATTATGAATGCAGTTAGTTAGTGAAGTGACCTAGCAGCCGCATAGCAACACCCTCGTAACTGCTTAAAAAATTTTAACAACCACAAAACAATGCCCAGACAACCACCTTTAGCATTCTAGTGGAGTTTTCCAAAGGCAAGCACTTTTTTTCAACAGAGTTTTCGGATTATTCACTCTCATCATCTTGCTTTTGTGTTCATCTAGCTGTTATGGAAGGAGGCACAGACATACCCTCTCTTCTCATTGCTGGGGGAGATGGAGGGTCACATGTTCGAGTGTGTGAACCAGGCAGCAGTGCACGAAGAGCTGGAGGATGAAACCAGGCGGCTATGCGATGTGCGACCGTTCCTGCCTGTCCTCAAACTGATCACACGCAACTGTGGACGTGCAGAGCGCATACTAGACTCTAAGATCGGAGTGCTCATTGGGAAAGGTGACGCATATGAACATAGCTCTCATTGTACATGTGATTATGTTTTAGCTAATATCCAATAGACTGGCTGAGACTATCTGGGATTTTTCAGTGACCCTTTCTGCAGGTTAAAGTTGTTTACCCCAGTGGGTGACTGTCTTTTTGTGTATTATGAGAATCTCATTTAATCATTCTTAGTTTACAGAGCAAAGGTAGACAAAGCAACAAGAAATATTATATCTAAAATGGACATTACTTAGTATTAACTTTTCTTTTCTGACTATTTTAGTGTTTTACACATCTATGATGAACCTTCTAATGTGTCTGTTTATGTAATCTTTGACACACTTTTGGTACCAGCAAATAACAGTAAGTGTGTGTTACTCAGCAGAGGCTAATTTGAGAGTGATGCTGATTGTTTGTTCGTATGTAAGGATGAATCATCATGGGGCTATGATGAATTGTCAGGCTCAGCCCGCAAGGCTAATGCACTCACACACTCCACTGGCTGACTTTAAAACACACACAAACACACATAATATGGGCAGCCTCTCTTAGTGGAGAGGATCAAATGAATTTTTAATGCTCTTTAATTGTCATCATGTGTGTTATCAGGAAGCCATTTGGAACCTTTCCCCAGAGCTCCATTTCGTAAACAAAACACACTGATGTCAGTCACCAGAAACAGATGCTCATTAAAAGAATAGTTCAGTCAAAATTGAAAACTGGCATCAGTTACTCACTTTTAGTTTCGCAGATCCATTGTATTTTCTGTTCTCTGAGAAACACAAAAGGAAAAATCTTTTTTTCTTCCATTAAATTTCTAATCCACAAACTTTGCGTGCTATATTGCTTAATTCACGCAACTAGTTTGTTGCAGAAATGTAAGTCTAAGTTGACTTAAATTTCTGCAACTAACTGGTTGCGTGAATTTCTCCTTGTTCCTCACACACACACACACTTCAGTATAGTACAGTGCAATTCTGTGAACTATTCCCTTCCCTTAATATCCCTCCTTTATAAAACTCAAAAAAAATTATGATTTTGGAAAATACCATTACATTAAACATTACAAATGCATAAGTGTTAAAACCATTTTATCTGTGAGAGTGGTTTACAATTTTAAAATTCCGATACATTCTCAGCAGTGGATGTTGTTGATATTGTGAGGGTAAAGTCACAGAACTTTGTCACATGGCACAGGTCTTCATGAGTTGGATGCCCTGCAAGACCAGCAAGTAAAAGACTTTCGCTCCAAAATGAAGCGAATCAGCGAAGAGAAGATGCAGCGCATGCAGCTGATGTCGTGTGGAGAGTGGCTTCGGAGCTGTTACTCTACGCAGCTGGGGACAGGGTCTTTGGAGAATTTGATTGACAAACATGAGGGCGTAATCAAAATTACCATGCACTACGACCAGTCACAGGTGTGTAGTGTTATTTTGGTATGTAGTATGTTGCAGATGTCCTTACAATGAAATTAATTATCAGTCTTATCCTCTTATTTCTTTTTCTTTCTTTAGGACACAGCCAGCCTGAAAGTGTCATTGCATTGTACGGTAACTGAACTAATGGACCAGGCTCTCAAGAAATGGCAGACCACTCACGGCCCAGAGGAAGACATTGGGACCCGTAGCGATTATGTGCTGCGTGTCAGTGGCAGATTTGAGTTCCTGTTTGAAGATCACCCTCTTAATCAGTGCAAAGTAAGATACGTTGCAAGAAATAGCCTTGAAATGTCAAACTATATTTTCCAAGGTTCACTATTGTTAATATGGCAAAAATATAGCACATTGCATACTGTTTTTAAAGCAATGGGAAGCTTAGTGTCAAGCTTTGCTGCACCTATAAAAGCATTTCTTCATTCAGATAATAAGTTTGTCATCATTTACTCATCATCATGCCATTTCAAACCTCTATGACTTTACATTTGTATGACTATTTTTATAAGACCAGTAACATGGTAATTTTAGAAGTAGTCTATATGGTTTGTGAAGCTATATATTAAAAGAATTAAATAGTTTCTTAATCACTGAAAATATTGTAACCAAAATTGTGTGAACTCTATTCCTTTACACAAAGTCGAGTTTTTAAATCCTTTAAAGTGACAACTGAACATTACATGTAATGATTTTTAAAGGGGTCATATGATGCTTTTTTAAAGATCATTATTTTGTGTATTTGGTGTAACAGAATATGTTGACATGCTTTAATGTTCAAAAAACACATTATTTTTCAAATACAGTACATTATAGGAAAACTTGAAATCGCATCATATGACCCCTTTAAAATATTTCTTAAGTTCTTCGGTTGGGTTCATCTTTTGGGCCTGAATTAGTCTATCTGTTGTTTAATTGCTTTTTGCATGTTCACATTTAATATTCATCATGCATCATATTACCACAGTCAGCTTTAGTGTAGTTCATCAACATTGTTATCATGCAAAAACCTCTTGAGAATGAGATATACAGTAACACCAGCGTTGTTGTTTTTTTTAAAACGATGAAAAGAATTCTGCTAGTGAAATGTGTCAAACTGGTAAGTCATGTTCAGACATCAAACAAAAGAGAGTGTGCTTTACTAAATGTTGTGTACACAATAGTTTAGTTTCATCATGAGCCTAAAACCAGTCAGGTGAGTGATCGGCGGCAGCAGTTCATTAAGGACATTTGTGGCGTGTTTGGATCATTAGTGCGATGTTGTTCCAGGAAATACATATATAAACTCAGACTATGCAGACACATAAACACACACATTTGCACACACACACAGATGTTAGAAATCATTCATTTGCATTTTACAACTTACTAAAAGTAAACTAAAATATAACAGTTTTACTGTGTTTTTTATGCATGATACCATCATGGTACTTTGGTGCCGTTTATAGGGGCAAATTTATGATTTATTTTCTGTTTGAGAACTCTAATATTAATATCTCTGTGTGTTTATGTGTGTAGTACATTAGGGATTGTTTGTTGGCCAATGAGAGCCCTCATCTGACACTGGTTCACTGTGACGTTGTGAAGGCAATGTTTGAGAAGGAAATCAGCACAATTGGATCAGTGCTTGCGCGGAAAACTTCAAACCCTCCTCTACCACTGCCCCCAAAGAAGAGGCCGCCAACGGTAAGCACACTTTCTGTGTTCCCTGCACTTCAGCTAATCAAAGGTGTTCCTAGTTTTGTGCACCTAGCTGCACCAAACAGCAATGCAAAAGTAATTATTTTTCTAATCCGGTTTCCCAAACACTCCTTTTATCTTGCATCTTGTCATCCATTGTTCAGATAAACAGGCAGTCCCACCCCAAACTCAAGCCATTGGTTGAGGCAGAAGTTGACATCTCAACAGCTCAAATAAACAGAGCATTGTTTTTAAAGTGCCATAGGGTCACAGTGATTGCACTCTTTAGTCCCTTACGGAAATTAACCATGGTTTTACTACAAATAAAACCAAAAAAACATGGATACTATAGTTAAACCATGGTAACCACAAATTAACCATGGGTTTGCAACATTAACCATAGTTTAACCATGGTATTTCTATAGTAAAACTGTTTATACAAATATAAATTTTGTGTTACACACACACAAAAAAAACTTGGTTACTTCAGTTTTATTATAATAATGGTTAATTTTTGTAAGGGGTAAGTCTAATTAAAAATAAAATACTTGTAATTCTTTTTGCACATTAAACTGGAGTAGGAGAAAGTAGAGGCAATTGGCTCTTCTTGCTGTGCAGCTTTTTTTACAGTCTTGTAATATTTGTTTAATGGCTGGTATGTTTTGGCTGATGTTTGCTGTCATGTAGATGAGTTATGTTGTAAGTATGTGTATATCATGTAAGTCATGCTCATGTGTAGCATCCATTGCACAGTAGAGCTTGTTTCCTCACAACACGGTTTTGGGCCAGTGAGTTTCAAAAATGTGTTCCAGGAAGTGAGTCAGGCAAGTGCGTGTTTTTGCACTGATCATGTGAGTTATTTTGCCGATGTCAGATTGCTGACCTCCGCAAAACTGCTGGTGTTAAACCAAACCCCTAAGGGGATGTGTACAGTATGCATTTATGTGAGCGTCTATGTGTTTGAATTAGTGTGTATGAGGTTGCCGTTTCAGAGGTATATGAACTTGTTTGGTGATTTGGACACTTAAGCCACACGTAATGTCTGAATATCATTGCATTAGATAAAATAAATCAAAAATATCCATATGCAACGAAATTGTTCTGTATCTTTTCACAGAATTTTTAAACGTTCAAAAATTGACTTTTCTGATCCATTTTTGTGTCAGTGTGATTTTACAGGATGCCAGGTCCTCATGTTCATTCAAGTGACCCAAAAATCTTTTATTTGCAATTAATGGCACTTCAAAGACAATAGAGAGTATGCATTTGTAAGGTAATAATTAAATTGTCAGAATTTACACTCTTCTTTTATCTTTCTCTCTCCTCAGCAGTTACATACGTGTGTTTGGAAGGTTCATTCTTTGTTTAGAATTAATCTTGTGAAAGGTAATAAGGTGAACGCTGAAGATGCTGCTAAGGTAAACATCAACACCTCTGAATTCAGAATAATCACTAACCTTACACTAACCTTTATCTGCCTCCTAGTGGCCTAGAACCAGTATTACATTAAAATGAATACATATTTACGTAAAGGTGCAGCTTGTCATTTGTGTTCCATTCGAAAGTAATAAAGACTTGGTAATGGTAATTACTCTTATGGTAATTTGTAACTGTTTTACAATTTGGCAAATTGGTGACTAGTTTGTATGGATTTGTATGATCTCATTCATGCATTCTCAAAAATCATATGAAATCACCACCTCTTAAAATAGTTGAGATTGGGTTGTTAATGTCTATTTATAAAAGTCTATAGAGGACATGAAATAAGTGAAACAAAAACAGAAATATAATAATGATAATGCATAAGTTCAATGTGCTTTTGTATGTGTGGAAATACCACAGACAGTGTTTTTAGAGTAGCCCTCAGTTCTGTGTACAGTATATGCCAACTGGACACGTTCATAGTAAAAAGATTTCCAAGCAACTTTTAGTGTATAACAATCTTTAACACTTTACCCATTATGCATTTTAGCTTATTGTGATAGAATTGTTCACCATGTTTGAGCAAAGTAACATCCTGTTATGCACATTATGCTACAGGCTTCACTTTATATGTTAATCTAACAGTACCCTTACTTTTTATTTGAAAAAAAATAAAATTAAATTAAAAAAAAAAATTTTTTTTTTACCAAATCAAATTACCTTGTCAGTCAGACAAAGCAAATAAAATGCTAGCAATAATGTCAGTCAGATGTCTATTTTTGTTATACCTGGATAGGAAAAAACATTTGCACATAACTTTGAATAATGTAGTCCAAAAAGGATTGTATGTCATGCTAATTTTTATTTTAATTTTTTTGTAACTTGGATATGTGTAGATCCAGGTTCGAGCAGGGCTCTTTCATGGTACAGAGCTGTTGTGTAAGACAGCGGTCAGCAGTGAGAGCAGCAGTCGATCTGAGCATGTGTGGAACAAAACACTGGAATTTGACATCGCTGTTTGTGACCTGCCCCGAATGGCCCGCCTCTGTTTTGCCATTTACGCCGTTATGGACAAAGTGAAGAAACAGAGGTCAACCAAGAACACACACCTGAACAAATACCAGACTATCCGCAAGGCGGGGAAAGTGGTGAGATCAACACATTAACTTTTTTCATTGCATGTATTCTTAAGCTCTTGTATACCAGTGCTCAAATTGACTGTCTTATGTGTTATGGGCGATTACCAAAACAATATTTGGGGATCTCATGCCCCCCAAGTCTTATTTTTTTATCCTTTCTAATAGGGGGTTTAACAACCCCCATCCACCCTCACCAATTCAGGCAGTGATGCTTACACATTCATTAATCATATATTTTGCATGTTATATTTTCTCTCTAGCACTACCCAATAGCATGGGTTAACACAATGGTGTTTGACTACAGAGGGCAGCTGAAGACTGGCGACATTATACTCCACTGCTGGTCCTCTTTTCCTGGTGAGAACACACACACGCTTACATTCTCAGCTTAATAAGGTTTGATTGTGACTACAGGGTTGTGTAAACTGCTGGGCAGTTGTGTCATAGGGTGTGTGTCTGTGAAGTTAGAAAAAGACTGTGTGAGTTATCAGTTCGTCTGTGAGTAATACTTCATTTTGTGCAAGGTTGTGCACTGATGTCTTGTAAAGGAAGGAAGTGTGCTCAGGAAATGCCTTTTTTTTTCTGTGTGTTGCAGATGAGCTGGAAGAGATGTTGAACCCTATTGGGACAATTCAGACCAATCCATACACAGAGAATGCCACAGAACTACATATAAGCTTTCCAGAATACTCAACACAACCAGTTGTATTTCCTGCTTTTGACAAGGTATGCATATACTCACAATATGAGCATAATTCACAGATGTACACGTACACTCACAAATGTACACATGTTAGTGTGGATATCTACTAACCAGTTTACTAGATATTACTAGTATATAGGCCCTCGGTATTAGTATATAGGCTAGTATATAGGCCCTCAGAAAATACTAGTATCTAGGCCTTCAGAATATAGTATGACACACTATTTTGCTATTTAATACTGTAAAGCTGCTTTGACACAATCTGTGTTGTTAAAAGCTCTATATAAATAAAGGTAACTTGACTTGACTTGACCTCAGACTAGCCACATTATATTTACTGACTGTTTAATGGAATTGTATGGAGAAAATAGTAGAGTTATCAGAAAATTGGCTTCTGCAAACGAATTGGCTTTGGACTTAAGATGCAATTTGTCTTGCAGAGTCAGGAAAGGGCTGGCACCTTTGAGTTAATGTCTTATGGTCTAGTCCATAATGCAGCATATATTGGTAAAGAATCGGCCACAGAGACCGGAAAAGCTGTCTGGCAGTTATCAATTACAGTGTGTATGGGTGTGGGTGTGTGTGTGTACAGTATATATATACACACACATATACAGTGGGTACGGAAAGTATTCAGACCCCCTTAAATTTTTCACTCTTTGTTATATTGCAGCCATTTGCTAAAATCATTTAAGTTAATTTTTTTTCCTCATTAATGTACACACAGCACCCCATATTGACAGAAAAACACAGAATCGTTGACATTTTTGCAGATTTATT
>NW_015548249.1:305414-311812 GCF_001515605.1 Sinocyclocheilus anshuiensis
GGGGTCTGAATACTTTCCGTACCCACTGTATATATATACATGTTAAAATGTTAATTAAATAAAAAAAATATATTATCTGTCAATGATGGCGTTCAGTTCCCTTTCGAGGGAACTTCGAACTGCGTCCTCTAGCGGTCGCTATGGGGAACGCCTTCAGCGTGACCAGTGTCTGAAGAATACATCTAAACACAACAATAACATTGGCCGGCTGTGACATCATCACCCGGCGTGACCACAGTATAAAAGGGCGCCGAGAGAACACGTCATCCTCTTCTTCGTCTTCAATGACTGTTTTGTTTGAAGCGTGCATTTCCGGTAAGGACGATTACTCTTCTTCACCATGGCAAGCACTAGTAAGGTGTTTAAGAAGTGTGTGGATCCGTGTCCTCGTTATTTGACACCTGATGACACACACAATCTTTGCGTCTTTTGTTTGGGCGAAGAGCACGCACGCGTTGTCCTCGAGGGGGCAATCTGCGTGCACTGCGAATGTTTTTCAATGAAAAAGCTCTGTTCTCGTTTGTCTCTTTTTTCGAGTAAAGAGGGGAGCTATCTGCTTCCCGCGGTTCAGGACCCGCCGCTGCTGAGGCACGGAGGAGAATGGGGACAGCCATCAGCTCCCCGTGGTTCAGGACACTCCGCTGTTGAGGCATGGAGGAAAATGAGCTTGTGGGGATCCCAGGTGGACCTGGCTGATGAGTTGAAAAAGGTTCTTTCCCTGTTGAAGAGACGCTGGCCTGCTATCTCTCTATGGGCGAGACATATTCTCTTTAGGCTCCCTCCCTGCCATCCAAACCCCTTCAGGATACAACTCGTTTGAATGGCAGGGCATACGCGGCAGCAGGTCAGACTGCAGCCTCGTTGCATACCATGGCGGTGCTTCGGGCTTATCAGGCTGATCTGCTGAAAGACCTGGATAAGGGTCAGGGTCTATCCCCTGATGAGGTGGTTGAGTTGCGTCGCACCACAGATCTTGCTTACGGAGAGACATCTGTGGGTGAATCTGGTGGATATCGGGTCGAAAGAGAAGGGCTTTCTTTTTGATGCCCCAATTTCCCCTTCTGAGCTTTTCGGCACTTCCGTCGAGACAGTGGTCGAGAAGTTTAAGGAGGCCAAGAATATTGTGTATTCAATACTAGCCTTTCTCGGCAGTCCTTAATTCAACACTCCTTAATTCCACTCTGCAGTTCGAAAGACGGTCAGGCCCGTGGGTCCTCCCTGTCACACTGCCCTTATGGTCGAACCAGTAATCGCCCCTCTGCGGAGTGGGCTTGAGTACACTGCGTTCCCTGAAGTACGATGGAGTTGTGTTTCTGCGGAAACCCCTCTTGTATGCTTCTGCTCTGAGGAGCAGTAAGCTCTGTACGCATGCATGGTTATTGGGTCCCACTATTTCTTTAGATTCTATCAGGTCTGGTAGGGGTGGGCGATATGGAAAAAAAATATCATATCACGATTTGTTTTTTTTGTTTTTTTTTTTTAGAAATATCACGATTCACGGTTTTATCACGATTCTTTGTCATGTTGGTTTTACTATTTTACTATTTTGTTACTAAGTTGTCTGAGCAGTACAGCTAAACTAATTTCCCTATTATAAAAACAAAGCCAAAGCTAACAAAAAATACATAAATAAATAAAGAATGGCGGATATTTAGGCCAAAGTGGGCGAAGATAAAAATCTTTGACGTTATTTTATCTTTGTTATTAAAAAATAAGAACAAAGATACACATTACAAACACATAATATACAAATAAAACAAACAGTGTTTTATTTTTCTGGTACAATAAGTGTATTTATCGGGAGCATTCAAGAAATTGAATGAAAAATATAAAAATAAAACACTATATAGATTGATTCCTATTAAAGCAACTGTATTAAAGTTTTCAGTCAAGAGTAGTGAGTGATTTTTCTCTTTGTGTTTTGTTGTTTTATTAACATTAATGGAATAGTTCACCCAAAAATAAAAAATCTGTCATCTTTGTCAAATCTGTCATAGTGTTTTATTTTTATACCATCATTTACTCACTCAAATTTTGTTTTAAACCTGAATCAGTTTCTTTCTTCTGTTGAACATAAAGAATGTGTTTTGAAGAATGTGGAAAACCAAACAGTTGCTGGTCCCCAGTGACTTCCATAGTATTTTTTTTCCTACTATCAAATTAAAAGTGGACCAGCAACTGTTTGATTACCCACAGTCTTCAAAATATCTTATTTTGTGTTCAGCACAAGAAAGAAATTAATACAGGTTTGGGACAACATGAAAGTAAAAAAATAACAGAAATTTAAATTTAGTGTAACTATCCCTTTAATGACAGTCGGCAGCATGTTTAGTACTGTCCCTTTAAGACCTGCATGCATCTAAGGCCCTGTCCACATGAACGCGGTTATTTTCAAAACCGCAGCTTTTTCTGTGCGGTTTGGCCGTGAGCAGTGATTTTTCTCTTTGCGTTTTGTTGTTTTATTAACGTTAAATGAATAGTTCACCCAAAAAGAAAAATTCTGTCATCTGTCTGTCAATTCTGTCATAGTGTTTTATTTTTATACCATCATTTACTCAAAAGTTGTTTTAAACCTGAATGAGTTTCTTCTACTGAAAATAAATGCTATTTTGAAGAATGCGGAAAACCAAACAGTTGCTGGTCCACAGGGACTTCCATATAGTATTTTTTTCCTACTATCAAATTCAATGTGGACCAGCAACTATTTGGTTACCCACATTCTTCAAAATATCTTCGTTTGTGTTCAGCATAAGAAAGAAATTAATACAGGTTTGGGACAACATGAGAGTGAGTAAATAATGACAGAAAATACATTTTAGAGTGAACTATCCCTTTAATGACAGTCGGCTGAATGTTTAATACTGTGCCTTTAAGACCTGCACGCATCTAATATACAGGCATGTATCCGTTTTTCTCTCAACTGTTTACTTTCATTTTAGACATAATCAACTATATGTAAACCTTGTGTGTTTTGACAGTATTAGCTCAAAAGATAAATTAGTTCAGTAATCGGGCGCTGTTTGACAGGCTTTTAAGTGCGCGTGCTTCCAGTGTATGCGCTCAGAAAAAGCGCACGTCAGAACAGCACGTGATTGAAATGTTTAACCGGCAAGGATTTAAAGCACATGCAAATAATGTACTTTTGCGATTGCGAATTAGTGCACTGTCCCTTGAGAGTAAATCTACCGCCGAGTTAAAGGTGACATATCATGAAAATCTGATTTTCCAGGTTTTAAGTGCTATAATCAGGTCCCCAGTGCATCTACCAAACAAGGAAAGGTGAAAAAGGTTAACCCAGTAACTTTGTTTTGGTAAGCCTTTTTTCTGCAAGCATCTGAAAAAACGAGCATGTCTGATTTTGCTCCCCTAGTGGCGTTGCAAAGGGATCTCATTATGATATTACTGCCCCTTAATCTGTAAGTTTCCACCCACGGCACCGTCATTTTGATTTAGCAAGCGACAACGGTGTACATACGAGCACAAAACACTATTTGGAGTCCCATCCTCAGAGGAGACGAGAGCAGTGGATTTATTCATTTATTTACTTTGTATTGCTGCTGCCACACAGATCTAAAATAAACATGCAATTTATTTCCCAGCTGTTTACCTTCATAGAATGACGTTTAAACTAATATGGTTTAAAACGCATGATTTTAGCGCGATAAACATAATAATCAGAACCAAAACAGATGTTTTTTTAGCAGGTACGAGCTGTATTGTTTCTGCTTCCACTCAATAGGCAATAGGCATTTTCAAAATGATATAATAAATGATCTGTGGGGTATTTTGAGCTGAAACTTCTCAGACACATTCTGTGGACACCAGAGACTTATATTACATATTGTAAAAAGGGGCATAACTATGTCTCCTTTAACACTGATGTGAATGCATGTTGCGTTGTACAGTATATGATCGTGGCGCCAGAACTGCAACTGATAGAATGTGCGCTGCAGCACGATACTACGATATTTCTTCAAAAGCAGATCGTGGAAACATTTTAATCATCCACAATCAAAAATCCTGATATTGCACACCCCTAATTTAACAATAGGAAAATAATGTATTTATGTATTATTTATTTAAATAGCTTATTTAATAATAGGAAAATGGACACGCTATTGGTTTATTGTATGTTGAATTTTCTCTCAAAATGATAGATGTTATTTTAATAAAGTTAATGCATCCTTTTATTTGCATAAGATAAACATTTGACCCAGCTACTTGGTTTATATTTTTAATGTATATAATTGTATATTATACATGTTTTAAATTTGTATTGGTGCAGTGATGAAATATGGTTATACGGGACCCACGCTCTCTATCGAGATAGAGAGCATGAGATTGTGTCCAGCTGCACCAGTTGACTGTCTCTTATTGGGCCCTGCTGGGTTACCCCTTCTAATCTAGTGCCGCCTTCTGGTTGAGCTGAGAAGTGCTCCCCTCACTGTGAAGGGTTAGCAATGAGTCGCTCCCAGTATATACTGTAAGGGTCCGCCTCAGCTTGAGAGCCGAGAGCACTGCTCCCTAAAACTCCATTTGCAACGAAACTGAGTTGTTAGGCTCATCTCTGTCTTGGGACCCTGTTGTTCCCTGTAGAAATGTGTGATCCCTTTCTAGCAGGATCCCATTTCTGATGTCCCATTTGCTATCTATCTGCTCCACGGACATGGCTGCGCTCCCCTCACTACGGGAGGGCCCTTTTGAGTTCGCCGGTCCTGGGCAGACTGTCTGAGTCCTCCTCTCAACTTGAGAGCTAGGTCCTCTGACCCTGGGCTATTGATCGCTTCGGTCAAGCTGGGTTCCTCTCTCTCCTCGCTAGGGGTTAAACCCTCCGCTCTTGAGCTCCGTGGCAGTGACATCAGGTAGTTGGTCTGCTGGCTGCCTCCCTGATAAGCTGCCTCTATTTGGGTCAAGCCAGGCAGTGCTCCCCTCACCTCTGAGGGTTGTCTTTGAGCCTGCCGTTCCCGATTGAGCATCTGAAGACTTCTCTCTTCGAGTCCTCCGCTCGTTTGAGCTCCATTGAGTAGCAGCCTCAGGTTGCTAGGCCTCTCTCCGCCTCCCTGTTAAGCTGCTCTCCTTGTTGGTCGAGCTCAGCAGTGCACGTCGCTCTCAAATTGAGCGTCCGAGTCCCCCTTATATTTTTGAAGTTGGGCCTCCGCTCTTTTGAGCTCCGGATAGCAGTCATACCAGGCTGCTGGGCCATCTTCTGCCTCCCTGGCAGGTTGCTTGTTAAGTGAGCTAGCTGTGCTCCCCTCACCATGAAGGGCTTCTTGCAAGCATGCCACTCCCTTCTGGGCATCTGTGAGCAGATGCTCCGGGGTCTGTTCTGTGAGTGTGCCACAGTCACGTAGGGTTCCTAGGCTGGTCTTATGATAGCTTCGGTTACCCCTTAAGCAATGGTGTCTCTAAATCCATGCTATGGTAAGTGCACACTCTGAGCTTCTGTACTTTCTAAAATCAACATTGTGGTAAGTGTGCACGCTAGGCCTTCTGCACACTTTCTAAAATCCTGTATGGTAAGGGTTACGCGCTGTCAGCCTCGGTCCCTTTCTCTGAGTTGGTTTAGGCCCTGGTTTTCACTTTGGGCTCCACTCAACTTATGTATCTCTGTTGATGCATTTCAGAGCAGGGTGTTGCTACCAAAGATCTGTCGAGTCAGTTCTTTGAGCAGGTTCATTCAGAACTGGCGGTAGCCCTCTGGGTGGCAGGCCAGGGTCTAGTTTTTTTTTTTTAGACACCTGGCCATAGTGTTGTCACGGTACCAAAATTTCAGTATTCGGTACCAATACCAGTGAAAATCCACGGTTCTCGGTACCAATTTCGGTACCAAAGCAAAACACAAAAACATGCTAATTAAAAATTTTGACTACTTTCATTTAATCCAAAATGTGTACATATTTAATTTTAAAGGGCTTTTGAAAACCTAGAGCTATGTTTTTTTTTTTTTTACCGTAATAAAAGTTATAGGAGCATTAAATAGTTAATGAAACTTCATTCATATGCTCATTATATTAGCATTAGCCGTGATTAACTACTCTAATAACAGATTAACTACTCTAATAACAGCGTTCATTTCAATCCCACATTCAAATTAAAATATTGAATAATATGCAGTGTTTCCCCCAGAACGTGCATTCTATTTGTGGCGGCATATATATGCAAATTCATTTTCTGCCAGCAGGAGGCTTGTAGAGCGCGAGAGATCAGGTTTCCCCGGTAACGCTGTACACAAAGCAGCGCTCAGCTCACAAACGCTGCTCAGGCATTACAGGCAAGATGAAATGAAAATGACATCCATAATTTTCTGAAGACAGTCGGTTCCTTCAGAAATACAGTGATATAAAAACACCTGCACCGGGTTTCGACTTTGACACGTGCAGTGCTCATGTTTATTCAAC
>NW_015548249.1:314543-324970 GCF_001515605.1 Sinocyclocheilus anshuiensis
GATGAAAGGAAAATGGCATCCATAATTTTCTGAAGACAGTCGTTTCCTTCAGAAATACAGTGGTATAAAAACACCCGCACCGGGTTTGACACGTGGTGCAGTGCTCATGTTTATTCAACAAAGTCAAAGCCTTTTGGAAAATCTATTTGTGGCTGTGAGTTTTGATATCGTGGCGGGCCGCCTCAAATAAATCAATGTATGGTGAAACACAAATATAAAAAATTTAAATGAAACTTACCTGCTTGAACTATTTCATTTGATCTGGGTGTCTTTAAAGTAGTACCGACTTGGTACCGAAGTACTGGGTCTTTTGACAACAGTACCTGGCCATATCCCCTTAAAGGAATCTCTTTCTTCCGATTCCAAGCCTTGAGCTCTGCCCTAGGCCTGGGCTTCCCAGCCCAGCCCAGCCCTTAACAGGTAAGTTGTTAAGGGTATGCAGCTCAGGCCCTTGGCCGAAGGGGATAATGTCACTGACAGCCGTCAAGGCGTCCTAGGAGCAACTCCCATGGCTGTGGTAGAGTTGGTACTTAGTGCTCGCCGTGGTTTCTGGCAGGCACTCCCCTCAGCATGGCGGCGTGGGTATACCGTTCCTCAAAGCAACCTCTAGAGGACGCAGTTCGAAGTTCCCACGGAATACATACGTAACCTGAGACGTTTTACTGTAATGCTGAATGACAATTGGGGAAAAAATCTATTTAATAGAGGCATCGGTATTGGTATCAGTGATGCTTTCCTTCATTCATAGCACTCAGGAAAAGTATGCCATTAAACAAATATTTAATATATACAGTCTTTATGTTGTTTCTACATTCATTTGGAAATTCAATGTGAAAATATATTTATAATTACAAATGTTATTGTTAGGTTCTGTATTGTTAGGTACTTTATTAATTACATAATTACAGTGTATATATAAACGTGTAAAAAAAAAAAAATAATAATAATAACATGGCAGTCTCAAAGAAAAACTTTTTTTTGTATTGGAATTTTATTCTGTTCCATTTTATCAGTGACCAAATTTTGGTGTATCCTTGCAAAAGTCCTGTTATGTGAGACTGACTTTCTACTGTGAGTTTCAAACAAAACTCTGCTTGAACAAAATAAAAATGTGAACTTTCACATCTGGATGTTGCTTGGCAGTCAGGCAAACAACTGATTTTAGCAAGTGCTTAGCTTTTTGTGTGCATTAGACTGTTAGTGAACTATCCGTTGGTGTGCCATCTGGGTCTGACACTACAGACATTCATAATCAAACATGAGGCAACACTTGTCATGTTACCAGATGTTCTGATATGTATAATTGTTTGTTTGTTTGTTTGTTTTTTCTCCCATAGATCCTGGAAAAAGCTGCAGAAATAGCTGGAGCCAGTGATTCCATGACAATGGTAAAATGTGTTTTTTAATTTGTACCGTTCTCTGGGGTCCACTTATAATGTTATCAAGATTTTTTACATAAAAAAACATAATCACTTAGAAGTAATAAGCTATTTTCTGTCCTGTTTTTAACCCCCCTCAGATCAGAACACTCTGTTTGAATAGGCATGGCAGATTGTAGACTCGGAAGTAAATGCCCACTGCTATGATTGCAAATAGTTGTGTATATTTGACAGTGTACATTCCTCATAGATGGACGCTGCTATGATTTAGGTCATGCGTAATGTGTAAACAACTCAATTAATATCAAACAATCTGTAAGAAGAGACAAAGCAATAGTGACCACGTAATGAAAACAGTTACTCACACTTATGTTGCGACATTACTGTCGGATCCAATATAGTCGACACGGCATCGTCTTTTAGTTTCAATCTTTTTGAAAATCCCACATCGAATTTTTACTTGTTTGTAAACAAATCCACGGTAAAATAAAATGAACAAAGGTTCAAGTTTTTACAGATGCTGTCTGGATTTTCATTCAAAATAAAGTTCATCCACTCTTTCCTAATGTTGGGATCAGAAGGAAGGCAATGCAAAGACCAAAAAAGTGTTTTTTCCACACCTTGGCACTGCACGGCGTCTTGTTGTCTTCGGAGCCATCTTTATCGTTTGGTTTCTGCATCGACCTGCATTTGCCTCTCTCGTAAACACTGCATACATGAATCACTGGGTGATTTCAATGAACAGGCAGCGATGTAGAAGCAGGTGTTGATCTTCTTCTGCGGAGCTGGTGCTTATGCACACTATTATATTATGGAGTAGAACATTCCAAAATAATGTGAAAATCACACAAGCACGGTTATGTCTGTGAAGGGTGGGATTTATTTGAATGTGGGATATTGCGACATGTATGTTCCAGGAACAAAACTCAGGACTGCTATCGAGGGTTTGAGGGAGTTTAAAAACAGTGCTGACTGATTTAGAGAATAACTCCCTTTGCAGTGGACTTTGTACCTAGTAACTTTGCAGATCTTTTTCATGCACAACTAAAGGAAGTTGAAAATATAAAAATAAAACATAATAGGACCCTTTTAATATCATTACCTCCATATAAAAACTGTTGTGTCTGTGAGTTGTCTGGATTAATATATTGAAATGAATGTCTGTAGGGTCGTGGGGGCAAGAAGTTTTACATAGAGCTAAAGGAGATCATGGAGAGGGATCCTCTCTCTCAGCTTTGTGAGAATGAGAAAGATCTGATATGGACACTTCGCTACGACTGCAGAGAAAACTTTCCTCAGTCTCTCCCCAAACTACTGCTGTCTGTCAAATGGAGCAAACATGAAGACATGGCTCAGGTATACCCACAAACATACACATTGACCTTAACCAACAGATGTGTTGAAACTCAAGCATTTCAAAATGCTCTCTGTTGTGCTGCAGCTACAGGCTTTGCTGCAGATTTGGCCCAAACTAAGCCCTCGAGATGCCCTAGAACTTCTGGATTTCAACTACCCTGACCAATATGTCAGAGAATTTGCAGTCATCTGCCTCAGAGATATGAGGTGAGAAGTCCAAGCTGTCAGAGAGCACATTGTCAAAGAACCTCATAAGAAATGCTGAAATCCCAAATGTTTGTTTCTGTGTGTGTTAGTGATGATGAGCTGTTGCAGTATTTACTGCAGCTTGTGCAGGTGTTGCGCTATGAGCCATACTATGATTGCGCCCTCAGCCGTTTCCTCCTGGAGCGCGCTCAGTCCAGCCGCAAGATTGGCCACTTCCTCTTCTGGCATCTCAGGCAAGTGTATACATGTGAAGAAGCTGGAATATGTAAATGCATTAGTTCACCTGGTATTTCAATATGCTTATGCAGAAACTAGAATTTATGATTGCGGGTGTTGTACATTACAGGTCTGAAATGTACATGCCAGCCGTGTCGGTTCATTTTGCTCTGATTTTGGAAGCATACTGCCGAGGCTGCATCCCACACATAGAAGTTCTCAAAAAACAGGTGCATTATTTTCATTTTTTCTCATTTCATTTTCTCATTTTCTTTTTTAAATTTCATTCAGAGATAGCATTTATTGTATTTTATAATTCAGAATACTATTGGGGTTATAGAATACTATACTACTATATACTATGCTATATACCAGGGATCCTCAAATCTGGCCCACGAGATCCACTTTCCTGCAGAGTTTCGCTCTAACCCTAATCAAACACACCTGAGCATGTTAATCAATGTCTTCATGATCATTAGAAAATCACAGGTAAGTGAGTTTGGGCAGGGTTGGAGCTAAACTCTGCAGCACATTGGCCCTCCAGGGCAAGATTTGAGGAACCCTGCTATATACTATACCAGCGGTGGTGAACTCCGGTCCTGGAGAGCCGCAGCCCTGCAGAGTTCAGCTCCAACCCTAATTAAAACTTACCTGCCTGTAGCTTTCTAGTAACCCTTCAGACCTTGATTAGCTTGTTCAGGTGTGTTTGATTAGGGTTGAAGCAAAACTCTGCAGGGCTGCGGCTCTCCAGGACTGACGTTCGCCACCCCTGTACTATACTACAGAATACTATAATCAGATTATAGATGTAGCCAGAAGATGGAGGTCAAAGCAACATTAAAACAAAGTTTTTACATCCCAATCACAAATACAGCTACAAAGTTGAGTCAGCTGTAATGGACATTGGTTTGCATTCTGATAAGTGAGTTAAGCAACACTACTAACAGAGGTTCAAAGAGGCCAACTACTGGTCAGCAAATTTTTATATGTTAAAGGGAACCGTGTCAAAAATAACGAGAGCAAATGCCAGACATGGACAAACTTATTAGCAAAGCCAACAATGACAGCTGGACATTTCACAATAAAGTCAAAAGTACAGTTCAAATGATCACAGAATGAGTCACCTCTTCTTTGATGCATTGTCAAAAATAAGATTTCCACCTTCCTGCAGAGTTTGGCTGCAGCCTGCTCTAACACAACTGCCTCATGATAATATTGCAGACCTTCACGGCATAAAACATTGTGTACTGTTAGAGTTTGATTTGATGAAGAATTTTGCAGCTTGCTTGTCACTCAAGCCTGCTCTCCTGTGGCCTCATGAAATAGTGAAGTATTGGAGTTGTACTTTAGAATCGCTTGAAGTATTTACTGTAAATTTGGACATACTGCTCAATACACATACTGCTTTTCACTTAGTATAGTAAGCATATTCAGACACGAGACCTGATTAGCTTCTTCTGGTGAGTTTAATTAAGGTTGGTTCTAAAATCTGCAAGTTGGCCCTCCAGGAGCAGGACTGGACACACCTGATTTAACATGGAAGAGACTAAACTTTTTATCGCTTACCACTTTATGGGACTTCCACTAGGATCAGTCACTTTTTTTGTAATTTTCAGCTGTAATTCGCTTTGGATAAAAACATCTATAGGCCTCCTTACTCTTCCAGCATCTAAAAATCACTAAACATTTATGGTATTAAGTTCTAGATTGTAAAGTGTACATTCCTTCAAAGAACTACAGGCTTTTCATCTTGAACAATGACACACTAGCTGGGATTCCATGCAAGTGTATTTCATTAATGCAAACCAAAAAAAGTAGAATCAGTGTTTCCATCCAATGTGATTTGTTTAGGCATCAAAACATGTTATTTTTTTTATATAAATGAATTTGTTCATTAAATGTGTTTGCATCATTGTTTTTTGCACATTTCTTCATTCTAAATTAAAAAAAAAGTATTAGATTTTATTTTCATCTTGGTATTTATTTTTAATTTTTTATGTGATTGTTTTTATGTGGAACTTAACATTACGGTGTTTTTGTAATTATTTTGAAGGTTGAAGCTCTCAATAAGCTGAAAGCTGTAAGTGAGCTGATTAAATTGGGCACCATAAAAACTAAGACAAAACAAGCTCATCTTAAAGAGGCCATGATGACCTGCCTTAGACAGACAGGATTCATCGAGACTCTTTCCGACCTGCAATCACCTCTCAACCCCAACATATTGCTCGCTGGAGTACAGTAAGATCTGTGTGTGTGTGTGTGTGCGTGTGTGTGTGTGTGTGTACCTGGTATTTATCACGTTATGGGGACCAAATGTCCCCACAAGGATAGTAATACTAGTAAATTTTGACCTTGTGGGGACATTTTTGAGGTCCCCATGAGGAAACAAGCTTATAAATCATACAGAATGAGTTTTTTTGAGAAAGTAAAAATGCACAAAGTTTCCTGTAAGGGGTAGGTTTAGGGGAACAGTTGGTGTAGGGCAATAACACATACATTTTGTACAGTATAAAAACCATTACGCCTATGGAATGTCCCCATAAAACATGGAAACACAATGTGTGTGTGTGTGTGTGTGTGTTGTTTTATGCATAGTGTTTTCAAACTAGTACACTGAACAATCAGGTGAATTTCATAAGATTAATGAACTATATCAGTTGGTGGAGGAATTGTTTATTTTCATAATTAATAAAAATTAAATATGAATAAAATAGCTTTAATAAAAAAGTAAATATGCAAAGGCCTTTACACTTCCATAATAATCAGGTTAGAAAAAGTTGTTTCTGTATGGCGGGTGGTTGGGGGGAGGAGTTAAGAAATAATTGGGGTTAGTGACGTCAGCTGAAAATGAAAGTGGTTTTAAAGAACCAGTCAGTTATAATTTGATGGAAGATTATATAGACAAACATTGTTGAATATTAATGCTAATCCGGAATACTGTTATGAATACTTTAAATTTGGACATACTACTGATTTCACGTACTGCTCTTCACATAGTATAGTAGGCATATTCAGACATGAGACCGGTTAGCTTGTTCTGTTGTATTTCGTTAAGTTTGGAGCTAAACTTTGCAAGATGGCCCTCCAGGAGCACACTTGATTTCACATGGAAGAGATTAAACTTTTTTTTATTGCTTTTCTCTTTATGGAACGTTGTAGGATGAATCACTTTTGTTACTGAAAATGAATGGACTGAGCGAGTTGTTATATTTTGATGGAAAATTTTATAGACAAACATTTTTATGTTGATAATTAATGTTATTAAATTGTTGCAGTAATTTCAGACAAAATACTGCATACAACAGTAAGAAGAACTTTACCTCTAACTTTCCTATTTCTCTGCCAGTGTGGAGAGGTGTAAGTACATGGACTCTAAAATGAAACCTCTGTGGATTGTTTACAACAACAAGCTGTTGGGAGGAGACACAGTGGGCATCATCTTCAAAAATGGAGATGGTGAGAGACAGATGGCTCAGATAATAGGCAAAGACAAAACACTTTCACAAGATTAGATTCAAAAAACTTTTTAATATCTGCCTTTCTCAGACCTGCGGCAGGACATGTTGACTTTACAGATCTTAAGGTTGATGGATCTGCTATGGAAGGAGGCTAACTTGGACCTCAGGTAAAGTGTGTGTGTGTGTGTGTCTGTCTGTCTGTCTGTGTCTGTGTAAGAATCTGTGTATATTCTGTTGATCCTTATGTTTCTATTTGTAAGAATGTGAGTGTTGAGTGAATTAGATTTACATGTGGTTAAGAAGGGAAATAATATCAAAGTAATTTGAGAAGAGACACTCATGTTCAACATTTTCTTCTCCACTGAACATTGTTTAATTGAATATACTTTTGGATTTTTGTGATGCCCCTTTTCCATTACTTCACACTTAATATTCAAAATATGTTGTCCTCAATCATTGAAAGTGGATTTGGAAGCATACTACAGATGTCTTTGCATTACATTTATAAACCTAACAATTAAATTATTGTACTTGAATGCCTGTTGACATTAGAAACAATGCCACATATATGATGTGCAGAGTTGGAAAATAATTAGCAAAAATGCCACCAAACTGAATAAAAATGGCAGACAAATTCAAAATAAAGGAGCAAAAAATGCCCCTGCACAATTGAACAAAATCTATTACGGCTCTCGATATTAAAATAAATTGTGAAAATTAATGAAGTGTCCATTTGCGGAATTACATTTAGATATGTGCACACTGCATCAGATCTTTTTACGCGATGTTTTTTCAAATTATATATACTTTTTTTTTTCTTCTTTTTTTCATAAATGACTTGTAGAATTGTGCCTTATGGTTGCTTGGCGACAGGAGATCACTCTGGTCTGATTGAGGTTGTGTCATCAGCTGATACCATTGCGAACATCCAAAAAACAAGCAGCAACATGGCCGCCGCTGCTGCCTTCAATAAAGATGCTCTACTGAACTGGCTTAAAGACAAGAACTCTGGGTGAGTTGGACATGTAGTAGACTATTATGTGTCACATGAACAGTTTTTGATTATTTGAATACATTAGTTATCTGTTTTTCAATATTTTTGTGAATTGAGAAAAAATAATTTTGTGTTTAATTTGCCATCATAACATTGTAAATATGCATGCAAGTTGTAATGGAAAGCAATCATTTTTTAACAATAATGACCTCTGAATCTTTTGATTAGCAGCCTTCATGTGGTTGCCATCTCTTATTGTGAATTCCAGTATTACTAAAGATAATTTGTTTTGAATGGTAAAGCTTGATGTTGCAAAATAATCTTATCTAGCTCTAGCATCCTAGCAGTTCTTGGCCATATGAACTTTTATATTAGAAGTGACAGTAGTCATGTTCTTATTAAATATAGTTGCTGTTTGAGTCGAAACTAATTTGTGATGTGATGTGTTGACAGAGATGCTTTGGACAAAGCCATTGAGGAGTTCACTCTGTCGTGTGCTGGTTATTGTGTTGCCACCTACGTCTTGGGCATTGGTGATCGGCATAGCGACAACATCATGGTTCGCAGTACAGGGCAGGTAAGTTGGAAAACCATTCTATACTTGAAGCCACGTGAATGTAATTTTTCCCAGAAGATATATGCTGCTTGAAAATGGCACTCTTACTTAATCTTTCGTGGTCTTCTGTTGATTAAAATAGTTTAAATGAAATTTGATTATTTTTAGATTAAAAGGATGATTATCGTATTGATATTTATTATTTATTTAATGTGTGTGTGCAATTCAGCTCTTCCACATAGACTTCGGCCATATCCTAGGAAACTTTAAGTCCAAGTTTGGGATCAAGCGAGAACGTGTTCCTTTCATCCTCACACATGACTTCATCCACGTGATTCAACAGGGAAAAACAGGCAACACCGAGAAATTTGGAAAGTTAGTGAAAAAAGGACTTTGTGTGTTTCATATTATCTCGCTCACTCTTAATGCACAATTTGTACATCATTTCTAATGATATAGGATGCTAATTTAACAGTGCTTTGTATATGTGTGTAGTTTTAGGCAATACTGTGAGGAGGCGTATCTGATTCTGAGAAAGAATGGAAATCTGTTCATCACACTCTTTGCTCTGATGCTCACAGCAGGCCTGCCAGAGCTTACTTCTGTCAAAGATATCCAGTATTTAAAGGTAAAGACATGTCCAGTGCAACATGAAAATGAGAATTGTAATTTTGTTCATTGAGATTAAGTCGACCCATATGACGTTTCTTCTTCCATAATGCAAAGCCTATTCTGTTCCATGAAATGGTAAATAAAAAGTAATGGGTCTGTCAAGCTCCAAAATGACTGAAAAAGCACCATAAAAATAATCTAAACATATATGTCCAGGTCATATGAGGAACAGAAATTTAAGCAGTTCACTGAAAATCTTTTCTTGGCAAAAACCACAACAGCTGGAACTGACCTGAGGTTGAGTAAATTAACAGCAAATTTTTAATATGCAAAAAAAGAGAGTAGCCCATACTGTACACAAACTGTATATTGATGGCCAACTTTACTATATTTGTAGGCAACATGGTCAAGTTTGAAGATGACCAGAAAGTACCATAATTTCTGTAAAGTAATAAATAGCTATCTCAAGCATTTAAAAATTATCTTTGCATGTTCATCAGAAAATAAAATATATGTATTTTATAGATTTTTTTGCATGTTGAAAGCAATTACACTTGTATTAGATGCTGCATCTAAAGAAAGCTTATCTTTTCAGTCTTTATTTTTTAGTATATTGTGTATACTATATGGGAAATGATACTTGTATTTACACGTTGATTAGATCTAACCTTTCTACCTATTTCAACTCGGCTTAATTCTGCTGTAAGAAATGACACAAGATGATTTAATTTGTTGAATGCACAAATATCTCTCCATCATATGCTGTACTGCAAGTTAAAATGTGTACTTTGTCTATATTATTAATTATTTATTTACATGACTCGAGTGCAGCCACCAAAGAAATGGTTTACCTCATTAAATAGGGCAGTTAGTGCAGATTTTATTGGGAAAAATATTAATCCTTCAATACGCCTGAAAACACTTCAAAAGACCCTGACTTAATTATCAACAAATCTCTACTTACTAATCTTAGCTATCTCAGTTATAAATGAACAATACTATTTACTATAGTTTATGATTACTATTACTTACAAATCAAAATTCAGTTAAATCAAATCAAAGAAACAATTAAAGATTGGACCATAGAACAACCACTTTTAATTAGAACCCATCAAAAACATTAGTAATCAGTGCACTTTAATTTCATCACCACAGATCAGAAATTATGAAAACTACTCTACAGAAATACATTCAACATAACTACTAATACAAACATACAACTGATCCAGTATAAAATCTTACATAGAACACATTTTACACGACACAAGATATTTAAAATGGGACTAGCAACTTGCACTCAAGACAAATGCATTTATTGCAAGCTTATTGCAAGTTCACTGCAAGCTTATTCATGCCTCATATACTGTATGCATGTGTATGTGAAAAAACATTGCAGTGCTTAATGTACCTCAGTAAATTCCATTAATCATAAATACATTATTGCTCATATTACTACCATACCATCTTGTCTTTATGTATTCATTGAAATATTAATTTTCTCTCACTTCCACCTTTAAAGACATTGTTATTATTATCATCTTCTCTCTTACTGTCTCCACCTTTGCTGGCAGGGAGGTTGGGAGGGAGAAGAGAGTGGAAAGAAAAGGGGATGGAGAAGAGAGGTGGAGGCAAAGAAGCAATTTTCTTTG